>NC_141685.1:161443188-161808173 GCF_964263255.1 Lissotriton vulgaris
TAGAGTTATCTCTATATACATAGGGAAGGGATACGAATGGATATACTCTAAGAGTCACATAGGAATGGTCGAGAGTACAAAGGTCTACTGCATATACTAGTGATTAGAGTAATCTCTGTATACATAGGGAAGGGATACGAATGGATATACTCTAAGAGTCACATAGGAATGGTAGAGGGTACAAAGGTCTACTGCATATACTAGTGATTAGAGTTATCTCTATATACATAGGGAAGGGATACGGATGGATATACACTAAGAGTCACATAAGAATGGTAGAGTACAAAGGTCGACTGCATATACTAGTGATTAGAGTTATCTCTATATACATAGGAAAGGGATACGAATAGATATACTCTAAGAGTCACATAGTAATGGTAGAGAGTACAAAGGTCGACAGCATAGACTAGTGATTAGAGTTATCTCTATATACAAAGGGAAGGGATACGAGTGGATATACTCTAAGAGTCACATAGGAATGGTAGAGAGTACAAAGGTCTACTGCATATACTAGTGATTAGAGTTATCTCTATATACATAGGGAAGGGATACGAATGGATATACTCTAAGAGTAACACAGGAATGGTAGAGTACAAAGGTCGACAGCATATACTAGTGATTAGAGTTATCTCTATATACATAGGGAAGGGATACGAATGGATATACTCTAAGAGTCACACAGGAATGGTAGAGAGTACAAAGGTCTACTGCATATACTAGTGATTAGAGTTATCTCTATATACATAGGGAAGGGATACGAATGGATATACTCTAAGAGTCACACAGGAATGGTAGAGTACAAAGGTCGACAGCATATACTAGTGATTAGAGTTATCTCTATATACATAGGGAAGGGATACGAGTGGATATACTCTAAGAGTCACATAGGAATGGTAGAGAGTACAAAGGTCTACTGCATATACTAGTGATTAGAGTTATCTCTATATACATAGGGAAGGGATACAAATGGATATACTCTAAGAGTCACATAGGAATGGTAGAGAGTACAGCGGTCTACTGCATATACTAGTGATTAGAGTTATCTCTATATACATAGGGAAGGGATACGAATGGATATACTCTAAGAGTCACATAGGAATGGTAGAGAGTACAGCGGTCTACTGCATATACTAGTGATTAGAGTTATCTCTGTATACATAGGGAAGGGATACACATGGATATACTTCAAAAGTCACATAGGAATGGTAGAGAGTACAAAGGTCTACTGCATATACTAGTGATTAGAGTTATCTCTATATACATAGGGAAAGGATACGAATGGATATACTCTAAGAGTCACAGAGGAATGGTAGAGAGTACAAAGGTCTACTGCATATACTAGTGATTAGAGTTATCTCTATATACATAGGGAAGGGATACGAGTGGATATACTCTAAGAGTCACATAGGAATGGTAGAGAGTACAAAGGTCGACTGCATATACTAGTGATTAGAGTTATTTCTATATACAAAGGGAAGGGATACAAGTGGCTATACTCTAAGAGTCACATAGGAATGGTAGAGAGTAAAAAAGGTCTACTGCATATACTAGTGATTAGAGTTATCTCTATATACATAGGGAAGGGATACGAATGGATATACTCTAAGAGTCACATAGGAATGGTAGAGAGTACAGCGGTCTACTGCATATACTAGTGATTAGAGTTATCTCTATATACATAGGGAAGGGATACGAATGGATATACTCTAAGAGTCACATAGGAATGGTAGAGAGTACAGCGGTCTACTGCATATACTAGTGATTAGAGTTATCTCTGTATACATAGGGAAGGGATACACATGGATATACTTCAAAAGTCACATAGGAATGGTAGAGAGTACAAAGGTCGACAGCATATACTAGTGATTAGAGTTATCTCTATATACATAGGGAAGGGATACGAATGGATATACTCTAAGAGTCACATAGGAATGGTAGAGAGTACAAAGGTCTACTGCATATACTAGTGATTAGAGTTATCTCTATATACATAGGGAAGGGATACGAATGGATATACTCTAAGAGTCACATAGGAATGGTAGAGTACAAAGGTCTACTGCATATACTAGTGATTAGAGTTATCCCTATATACATAGGGAAGGGATACGAATGGATATACTCTAAGAGTCACATAGGAATGGTAGAGTACAAAGGTCTACTGCATATACTAGTGATTAGAGTTATCTCTATATACATAGGGAAGGGATACGAATGGATATACTCTAAGAGTCACATAGGAATGGTAGAGAGTACAAAGGTCTACTGCATATACTAGTGATTAGAGTTATCTCTATATACATAGGGAAGGGATACGAATGGATATACTCTAAGAGTCACACAGGAATGGTAGAGTACAAAGGTCGACAGCATATACTAGTGATTAGAGTTATCTCGATATACATAGGGAAGGGATACGAATGGATATACTCTAAGAGTCACATAGGAATGGTAGAGAGTACAAAGGTCTACTGCATATACTAGTGATTAGAGTTATCTCTATATACATAGGGAAGGGATACGAATGGATATACTCTAAGAGTCACATAGGAATGGTAGAGAGTACAAAGGTCTACTGCATATACTAATGATTAGAGTTATCTCTGTATACATAGGGAAGGGATACGAATGGATATACTCTAAGAGTCACATAGGAATGGTAGAGGGTACAAAGGTCTACTGCATATACTAGTGATTAGAGTTATCTCTGTATACATAGGAAAGGGATACGAATGGATATACTCTAAGAGTCACATAGGAATGGTAGAGAGTACAAAGGTCTACGGCATATACTAGTGATTAGAGTTATCTCTGTATACATAGGAAAGGGATACGAATGGATATACTCTAAGAGTCACATAGGAATGGTAGAGAGTACAAAGGTCTACGGCATATACTAGTGATTAGAGTTATCTCTGTATACATAGGGAAGGGATACGAATGGATATACTCTAAGAGTCACATAGGAATGGTAGAGAGTACAAAGGTCTACGGCATATACTGTAAATGTAAATGTATAGGCATTTATATAGCGCACTACTTACCCGTAGGGTCCCAAGGCGCTTCGACCGCTGCGAAACCCTTCCTGGCTTCCCTGAGAGATGGTCCCTTAATGGGTATCTCCAGGGTGAGACCAGGCATCCCCGGCGGTCTGGTGGGGCCGTTAGTGAAGATGAGGCAAGCTAATGCCCAGAGTTGCCGAGTGTGATCGCTGATCAGAGTGGGCACCGAGGCGAGAGAATTATCGAGTCCGCTGACCCTGGTCCAGAAACCTGCCGCGCCGGGAATCGAACCCTGGTCCCGGGCCGTCCTCTGCTCTCGGGTCTGCCGCCTCTAACCAGTGAGCCACACTACTTCACTGTACTGTACTAGTGATTAGAGTTATCTCTGTATACATAGGAAAGGGATACGAATAAATATACTCTAAGAGTCACATAGGAATGGCAGAGAGTGCAAAGGTCGACAGCATATACTAGTGATTAGAGTTATCTCTGTATACATAGGGAAGGGATACGAATGGATATACTCTAAGAGTCACATAGGAATGGTAGAGAGTACAAAGGTCTACGGCATATACTAGTGATTAGAGTTATCTCTATATACATAGGGAAGGGATACGAATGGATATACTCTAAGAGTCACATAGGAATGGTAGAGAGTACAAAGGTCTACGGCATATACTAGTGATTAGAGTTATCTCTGTATACATAGGAAAGGGATACGAATGAATATACTCTAAGAGTCACATAGGAATGGTAGAGAGTGCAAAGGTCGACAGCATATACTAGTGATTAGAGTTATCTCTGTATACATAGGAAAGGGATACGAATGGATATACTCTAAGAGTCACATAGTAATGGTAGAGAGTACAAAGGTCGACAGCATAGACTAGTGATTAGAGTTATCTCTATATACAAAGGGAAGGGATACGAGTGGATATACTCTAAGAGTCACATAGGAATGGTAGAGAGTACAAAGGTCGACTGCATATACTAGTGATTAGAATTATTTCTATATACAAAGGGAAGGGATACAAGTGGCTATACTCTAAGAGTCACATAGGAATGGTAGAGAGTACAAAGGTCTACTGCACATACTAGTGATTAGAGTTATCTCTATATACAAAGGGAAGGGATACGAGTGGATATACTCTAAGAGTCACATAGGAATGGTAGAGAGCACTGCGGGCTACTGCATATACTAGTGATTAGAGTTATCTCTATATACAAAGGGAAGGGATACGAGTGGATATACTCTAAGAGTCACATAGGAATGGTAGAGAGTACAAAGGTCGACAGCATATACTAGTGATTAGAGTTATCTCTATATACAAAGGGAAGGGATACGAATGGATATACTCTAAGAGTCACATAGGAATGGTAGAGAGTACAAAGGTCGACAGCATATACTAGTGATTAGAGTTATCTCTATATACAAAGGGAAGGGATACGAGTGGATATACTCTAAGAGTCACATAGGAATGGTAGAGAGTACAAAGGTCGACTGCATATACTAGTGATTAGAGTTATTTCTATATACAAAGGGAAGGGATACGCGTGGATATACTCTAAGAGTCACATAGGAATGGTAGAGTACAAAGGTCTACTGCATATACTAGTGATAAGAGTTATCTCTATATACATAGGGAAGGGATACAAATGGATATACTCTAAGAGTCACATAGGAATGGTAGAGAGTACAAAGGTCTACTGCATATACTAGTGATTAGAGTTATCTCTATATACATAGGGAAGGGATACAAATGGATATACTCTAAGAGTCACATAGGAATGGTAGAGAGTACAAAGGTCGACTGCATATACTAGTGATTAGAGTTATTTCTATATACAAAGGGAAGGGATACGCGTGGATATACTCTAAGAGTCACATAGGAATGGTAGAGTACAAAGGTCTACTGCATATACTAGTGATAAGAGTTATCTCTATATACATAGGGAAGGGATACAAATGGATATACTCTAAGAGTCACATAGGAATGGTAGAGAGTACAAAGGTCTACTGCATATACTAGTGATTAGAGTTATCTCTATATACATAGGGAAGGGATACAAATGGATATACTCTAAGAGTCACATAGGAATGGTATAGAGTACAAAGGTCTACTGCATATACTAGTGATTAGAGTTATCTCTATATACATAGGGAAGGGATACAAATGGATATACTCTAAGAGTCACATAGGAATGGTAGAGAGTACAAAGGTCTACTGCATATACTAGTGATTAGAGTTATCTCTATATACATAGGGAAGGGATACGAATGGATATACTCTAAGAGTCACATAGGAATGGTAGAGAGTACAGCGGTCTACTGCATATACTAGTGATTAGAGTTATCCCTATATACATAGGGAAGGGATACGAATGGATATACTCTAAGAGTCACATAGGAATGGTAGAGAGTACAGCGGTCTACTGCATATACTAGTGATTAGAGTTATCTCTGTATACATAGGGAAGGGATACACATGGATATACTCCAAGAGTCACATAGGAATGGTAGAGAGTACAAAGGTCTACTGCATATACTCGTGATTAGAGTTATCTCTATATACATAGGGAAGGGATACGAATGGATATACTCTAAGAGTCACATAGGAATGGTAGAGAGTACAAAGGTCGACAGCATATACTAGTGATTAGAGTTATCTCTATATACATAGGGAAGGGATACGAATGGATATACTCTAAGAGTCACATAGGAATGGTAGAGAATACAAAGGTCGACAGCATATACTAGTGATTAGAGTTATCTCTATATACATAGGGAAGGGATACGAATGGATATACTCTAAGAGTCACATAGGAATGGTAGAGAGTACAAAGGTCGACTGCATATACTAGTGATTAGAGTTATCTCTATATACATAGGGAAGGGATACGAATGGATATACTCTAAGAGTTACATAGGAATGGTAGAGAGTACAAAGGTCTACTGCATATACTAGTGATTAGAGTTATCTCTATATACATAGGGAAGGGATACGAATGGATATACTCTAAGAGTCACATAGGAATGGTAGAGTACAAAGGTCTACTGCATATACTAGTGATTAGAGTTATCTCTATATACATAGGGAAGGGATACGAATGGATATACTCTAAGAGTCACATAGGAATGGTAGAGTACAAAGGTCTACTGCATATACTAGTGATTAGAGTTATCTCTATATACATAGGGAAGGGATACGAATGGATATACTCTAAGAGTCACATAGGAATGGTAGAGAGTACAAAGGTCTACTGCATATACTAGTGATTAGAGTTATCTCTATATACATAGGGAAGGGATACGAATGGATATACTCTAAGAGTCACATAGGAATGGTAGAGTACAAAGGTCTACTGCATATACTAGTGATTAGAGTTATCCCTATATACATAGGGAAGGGATACGAATGGATATACTCTAAGAGTCACATAGGAATGGTAGAGAGTACAAAGGTCTACTGCATATACTAGTGATTAGAGTTATCTCTATATACAAAGGGAAGGGATACGAGTGGATATACTCTAAGAGTCACATAGGAATGGTAGAGAGCACTGCGGGCTACTGCATATACTAGTGATTAGAGTTATCTCTATATACAAAGGGAAGGGATACGAGTGGATATACTCTAAGAGTCACATAGGAATGGTAGAGAGTACAAAGGTCGACAGCATATACTAGTGATTAGAGTTATCTCTATATACAAAGGGAAGGGATACGAATGGATATACTCTAAGAGTCACATAGGAATGGTAGAGAGTACAAAGGTCGACAGCATATACTAGTGATTAGAGTTATCTCTATATACATAGGGAAGGGATACGAATGGATATACTCTAAGAGTCACATAGGAATGGTAGAGAGTACAAAGGTCTACTGCATATACTAGTGATTAGAGTTATCTCTGTATACATAGGGAAGGGATACGAATGGATATACTCTAAGAGTCACATAGGAATGGTAGAGTACAAAGGTCTACTGCATATACTAGTGATTAGAGTTATCCCTATATACATAGGGAAGGGATACGAATGGATATACTCTAAGAGTCACATAGGAATGGTAGAGTACAAAGGTCTACTGCATATACTAGTGATTAGAGTTATCTCTATATACATAGGGAAGGGATACGAATGGATATACTCTAAGAGTCACATAGGAATGGTAGAGAGTACAAAGGTCTACTGCATATACTAGTGATTAGAGTTATCTCTATATACATAGGGAAGGGATACGAATGGATATACTCTAAGAGTCACACAGGAATGGTAGAGTACAAAGGTCGACAGCATATACTAGTGATTAGAGTTATCTCGATATACATAGGGAAGGGATACGAATGGATATACTCTAAGAGTCACATAGGAATGGTAGAGAGTACAAAGGTCTACTGCATATACTAGTGATTAGAGTTATCTCTATATACATAGGGAAGGGATACGAATGGATATACTCTAAGAGTCACATAGGAATGGTAGAGAGTACAAAGGTCTACTGCATATACTAGTGATTAGAGTTATCTCTGTATACATAGGGAAGGGATACGAATGGATATACTCTAAGAGTCACATAGGAATGGTAGAGGGTACAAAGGTCTACTGCATATACTAGTGATTAGAGTTATCTCTATATACATAGGGAAGGGATACGGATGGATATACACTAAGAGTCACATAAGAATGGTAGAGTACAAAGGTCGACTGCATATACTAGTGATTAGAGTTATCTCTATATACATAGGAAAGGGATACGAATAGATATACTCTAAGAGTCACATAGTAATGGTAGAGAGTACAAAGGTCGACAGCATAGACTAGTGATTAGAGTAATCTCTATATACAAAGGGAAGGGATACGAGTGGATATACTCTAAGAGTCACATAGGAATGGTAGAGAGTACAAAGGTCTACTGCATATACTAGTGATTAGAGTTATCTCTATATACATAGGGAAGGGATACGAATGGATATACTCTAAGAGTAACACAGGAATGGTAGAGTACGAAGGTCGACAGCATATACTAGTGATTAGAGTTATCTCTATATACATAGGGAAGGGATACGAATGGATATACTCTAAGAGTCACACAGGAATGGTAGAGAGTACAAAGGTCTACTGCATATACTAGTGATTAGAGTTATCTCTATATACATAGGGAAGGGATACGAATGGATATACTCTAAGAGTCACACAGGAATGGTAGAGTACAAAGGTCGACAGCATATACTAGTGATTAGAGTTATCTCTATATACATAGGGAAGGGATACGAGTGGATATACTCTAAGAGTCACATAGGAATGGTAGAGAGTACAAAGGTCTACTTCATATACTAGTGATTAGAGTTATCTCTATATACATAGGGAAGGGATACAAATGGATATACTCTAAGAGTCACATAGGAATGGTAGAGAGTACAGCGGTCTACTGCATATACTAGTGATTAGAGTTATCTCTATATACATAGGGAAGGGATACGAATGGATATACTCTAAGAGTCACATAGGAATGGTAGAGAGTACAGCGGTCTACTGCATATACTAGTGATTAGAGTTATCTCTGTATACATAGGGAAGGGATACACATGGATATACTTCAAAAGTCACATAGGAATGGTAGAGAGTACAAAGGTCTACTGCATATACTAGTGATTAGAGTTATCTCTATATACATAGGGAAAGGATACGAATGGATATACTCTAAGAGTCACATAGGAATGGCAGAGAGTACAAAGGTCTACTGCATATACTAGTGATTAGAGTTATCTCTATTTACATAGGGAAGGGATACGAGTGGATATACTCTAGGAGTCACATAGGAATGGTAGAGAGTACAAAGGTCGACTGCATATACTAGTGATTAGAGTTATTTCTATATACAAAGGGAAGGGATACAAGTGGCTATACTCTAAGAGTCACATAGGAATGGTAGAGAGTAAAAAAGGTCTACTGCATATACTAGTGATTAGAGTTATCTCTACATACATAGGGAAGGGATACGAATGGATATACTCTAAGAGTCACATAGGAATGGTAGAGAGTACAGCGGTCTACTGCATATACTAGTGATTAGAGTTATCTCTATATACATAGGGAAGGGATACGAATGGATATACTCTAAGAGTCACATAGGAATGGTAGAGAGTACAGCGGTCTACTGCATATACTAGTGATTAGAGTTATCTCTGTATACATAGGGAAGGGATACACATGGATATACTTCAAAAGTCACATAGGAATGGTAGAGAGTACAAAGGTCGACAGCATATACTAGTGATTAGAGTTATCTCTATATACATAGGGAAGGGATACGAATGGATATACTCTAAGAGTCACATAGGAATGGTAGAGAGTACAAAGGTCTACTGCATATACTAGTGATTAGAGTTATCTCTATATACATAGGGAAGGGATACGAATGGATATACTCTAAGAGTCACATAGGAATGGTAGAGTACAAAGGTCTACTGCATATACTAGTGATTAGAGTTATCCCTATATACATAGGGAAGGGATACGAATGGATATACTCTAAGAGTCACATAGGAATGGTAGAGAGTACAAAGGTCTACTGCATATACTAGTGATTAGAGTTATCTCTATATACATAGGGAAGGGATACGAATGGATATACTCTAAGAGTCACACAGGAATGGTAGAGTACAAAGGTCGACAGCATATACTAGTGATTAGAGTCATCTCGATATACATAGGGAAGGGATACGAATGGATATACTCTAAGAGTCACATAGGAATGGTAGAGAGTACAAAGGTCTACTGCATATACTAGTGATTAGAGTTATCTCTATATACATAGGGAAGGGATACGAATGGATATACTCTAAGAGTCACATAGGAATGGTAGAGAGTACAAAGGTCTACTGCATATACTAGTGATTAGAGTTATCTCTGTATACATAGGGAAGGGATACGAATGGATATACTCTAAGAGTCACATAGGAATGGTAGAGGGTACAAAGGTCTACTGCATATACTAGTGATTAGAGTTATCTCTATATACATAGGGAAGGGATACGGATGGATATACACTAAGAGTCACATAAGAATGGTAGAGTACAAAGGTCGACTGCATATACTAGTTATTAGAGTTATCTCTATATACATAGGAAAGGGATACGAATAGATATACTCTAAGAGTCACATAGTAATGGTAGAGAGTACAAAGGTCGACAGCATAGACTATTGATTAGAGTTATCTCTATATACAAAGGGAAGGGATACGAGTGGATATACTCTAAGAGTCACATAGGAATGGTAGAGAGTACAAAGGTCTACTGCATATACTAGTGATTAGAGTTATCTCTATATACATAGGGAAGGGATACGAATGGATATACTCTAAGAGTAACACAGGAATGGTAGAGTACAAAGGTCGACAGCATATACTAGTGATTAGAGTTATCTCTATATACATAGGGAAGGGATACGAATGGATATACTCTAAGAGTCACACAGGAATGGTAGAGAGTACAAAGGTCTACTGCATATACTAGTGATTAGAGTTATCTCTATATACATAGGGAAGGGATACGAATGGATATACTCTAAGAGTCACACAGGAATGGTAGAGTACAAAGGTCGACAGCATATACTAGTGATTAGAGTTATCTCTATATACATAGGGAAGGGATACGAGTGGATATACTCTAAGAGTCACATAGGAATGGTAGAGAGTACAAAGGTCTACTGCATATACTAGTGATTAGAGTTATCTCTATATACATAGGGAAGGGATACAAATGGATATACTCTAAGAGTCACATAGGAATGGTAGAGAGTACAGCGGTCTACTGCATATACTAGTGATTAGAGTTATCTCTATATACATAGGGAAGGGATACGAATGGATATACTCTAAGAGTCACATAGGAATGGTAGAGAGTACAGCGGTCTACTGCATATACTAGTGATTAGAGTTATCTCTGTATACATAGGGAAGGGATACACATGGATATACTTCAAAAGTCACATAGGAATGGTAGAGAGTACAAAGGTCTACTGCATATACTAGTGATTAGAGTTATCTCTATATACATAGGGAAAGGATACGAATGGATATACTCTAAGAGTCACATAGGAATGGTAGAGAGTACAAAGGTCTACTGCATATACTAGTGATTAGAGTTATCTCTATATACATAGGGAAGGGATACGAGTGGATATACTCTAAGAGTCACATAGGAATGGTAGAGAGTACAAAGGTCGACTGCATATACTAGTGATTAGAGTTATTTCTATATACAAAGGGAAGGGATACAAGTGGCTATACTCTAAGAGTCACATAAGAATGGTAGAGAGTAAAAAAGGTCTACTGCATATACTAGTGATTACAGTTATCTCTATATACATAGGGAAGGGATACGAATGGATATACTCTAAGAGTCACATAGGAATGGTAGAGAGTACAGCGGTCTACTGCATATACTAGTGATTAGAGTTATCTCTATATACATAGGGAAGGGATACGAATGGATATACTCTAAGAGTCACATAGGAATGGTAGAGAGTACAGCGGTCTACTGCATATACTAGTGATTAGAGTTATCTCTATATACATAGGGAAGGGATACGGATGGATATACACTAAGAGTCACATAAGAATGGTAGAGTACAAAGGTCGACTGCATATACTAGTGATTAGAGTTATCTCTATATACATAGGGAAGGGATACGAATGGATATACTCTAAGAGTCACATAGGAATGGTAGAGAGTACAAAGGTCTACTGCATATACTAGTGATTAGAGTAATTTTATATACATAGGGAAGGGATACGAGTGGATATACTCTAAGAGTCACATAGGAATGGTAGAGAGTACAAAGGTCGACTGCATATACTAGTGATTAGAGTTATTTCTATATACAAAGGGAAGGGATACAAGTGGCTATACTCTAAGAGTCACATAGGAATGGTAGAGAGTACAAAGGTCTACTGCATATACTAGTGATTAGAGTTATCTCTATATACAAAGGGAAGGGATACGAGTGGATATACTCTAAGAGTCACATAGGAATGGTAGAGAGCACTGCGGGCTACTGCATATACTAGTGATTAGAGTTATCTCTATATACAAAGGGAAGGGATACGAGTGGATATACTCTAAGAGTCACATAGGAATGGTAGAGAGTACAAAGGTCGACAGCATATACTAGTGATTAGAGTTATCTCTATATACAAAGGGAAGGGATACGAATGGATATACTCTAAGAGTCACATAGGAATGGTAGAGAGTACAAAGGTCGACTGCATATACTAGTGATTAGAGTTATCTCTATATACATAGGGAAGGGATACAAATGGATATACTCTAAGAGTCACATAGGAATGGTAGAGAGTACAAAGGTCTACTGCATATACTAGTGATTAGAGTTATCTCTATATACATAGGGAAGGGATACAAATGGATATACTCTAAGAGTCACATAGGAATGGTAGAGAGTACAAAGGTCTACTGAATATACTAGTGATTAGAGTTATCTCTATATACATAGGGAAGGGATACAAATGGATATACTCTAAGAGTCACATAGGAATGGTATAGAGTACAAAGGTCTACTGCATATACTAGTGATTAGAGTTATCTCTATATACATAGGGAAGGGATACAAATGGATATACTCTAAGAGTCACATAGGAATGGTAGAGAGTACAAAAGTCTACTGCATATACTAGTGATTAGAGTTATCTCTATATACATAGGGAAGAGATACGAATGGATATACTCTAAGAGTCACATAGGAATGGTAGAGAGTACAGCGGTCTACTGCATATACTAGTGATTAGAGTTATCCCTATATACATAGGGAAGGGATACGAATGGATATACTCTAAGAGTCACATAGGAATGGTAGAGAGTACAGCGGTCTACTGCATATACTAGTGATTAGAGTTATCTCTGTATACATAGGGAAGGGATACACATGGATATACTCCAAGAGTCACATAGGAATGGTAGAGAGTACAAAGGTCTACTGCATATACTAGTGATTAGAGTTATCTCTATATACATAGGGAAGGGATACGAATGGATATACTCTAAGAGTCACATAGGAATGGTAGAGAGTACAAAGGTCGACAGCATATACTAGTGATTAGAGTTATCTCTATATACATAGGGAAGGGATACGAATGGATATACTCTAAGAGTCACATAGGAATGGTAGAGAGTACAAAGGTCGACAGCATATACTAGTGATTAGAGTTATCTCTATATACATAGGGAAGGGATACGAATGGATATACTCTAAGAGTCACATAGGAATGGTAGAGAGTACAAAGGTCTACTGCATATACTAGTGATTAGAGTTATCTCTATATACATAGGGAAGGGATACGAATGGATATACTCTAAGAGTTACATAGGAATGGTAGAGAGTACAAAGGTCTACTGCATATACTAGTGATTAGAGTTATCTCTATATACATAGGGAAGGGATACGAATGGATATACTCTAAGAGTCACATAGGAATGGTAGAGAGTACAAAGGTCTACTGCATATACTAGTGATTAGAGTTATCTCTATATACATAGGGAAGGGATACGAATGGATATACTCTAAGAGTTACATAGGAATGGTAGAGAGTACAAAGGTCTACTGCATATACTAGTGATTAGAGTTATCTCTATATACATAGGGAAGGGATACGAATGGATATACTCTAAGAGTCACATAGGAATGGTAGAGAGTACAAAGGTCGACAGCATATACTAGTGATTAGAGTTATCTCTAATATACAAAGGGAAGGGATACGGATGGATATACTCTAAGAGTCACATAGGAATGGTAGAGAGTACAAAGGTCTACTGCATATACTAGTGATTAGAGTTATCTCTGTATACATAGGAAAGGGATACGAATGGATCTACTCTAAGAGTCACATAGGAATGGTAGAGAGTACAAAGGTCTACGGCATATACTAGTGATTAGAGTTATCTCTGTATACATAGGAAAGGGATACGAATGAATATACTCTAAGAGTCACATAGGAATGGTAGAGAGTGCAAAGGTCGACAGCATATACTAGTGATTAGAGTTATCTCTGTATACATAGGGAAGGGATACGAATGGATATACTCTAAGAGTCACATAGGAATGGTAGAGAGTACAAAGGTCTACGGCATATACTAGTGATTAGAGTTATCTCTATATACATAGGGAAGGGATACATATGGATATACTCTAAGAGTCACATAGGAATGGTAGAGAGTACAAAGGTCTACGGCATATACTGGTGATTAGAGTTATCTCTGTATACATAGGAAAGGGATACGAATGAATATACTCTAAGAGTCACATAGGAATGGTAGAGAGTGCAAAGGTCGACAGCATATACTAGTGATTAGAGTTATCTCTATATACATAGGGAAGGGATACGAATGGATATACTCTAAGAGTCACATAGGAATGGTAGAGAGTACAGCGGTCTACTGCATATACTAGTGATTAGAGTTATCCCTATATACATAGGGAAGGGATACGAATGGATATACTCTAAGAGTCACATAGGAATGGTAGAGTACAAAGGTCTACTGCATATACTAGTGATAAGAGTTATCTCTATATACATAGGGAAGGGATACAAATGGATATACTCTAAGAGTCACATAGGAATGGTAGAGAGTACAAAGGTCTACTGCATATACTAGTGATTAGAGTTATCTCTATATACATAGGGAAGGGATACAAATGGATATACTCTAAGAGTCACATAGGAATGGTAGAGAGTACAAAGGTCTACTGAATATACTAGTGATTAGAGTTATCTCTATATACATAGGGAAGGGATACAAATGGATATACTCTAAGAGTCACATAGGAATGGTATAGAGTACAAAGGTCTACTGCATATACTAGTGATTAGAGTTATCTCTATATACATAGGGAAGGGATACAAATGGATATACTCTAAGAGTCACATAGGAATGGTAGAGAGTACAAAGGTCTACTGAATATACTAGTGATTAGAGTTATCTCTATATACATAGGGAAGGGATACGAATGGATATACTCTAAGAGTCACATAGGAATGGTAGAGAGTACAGCGGTCTACTGCATATACTAGTGATTAGAGTTATCTCTGTATACATAGGGAAGGGATACACATGGATATACTCCAAGAGTCACATAGGAATGGTAGAGAGTACAAAGGTCTACTGCATATACTCGTGATTAGATTTATCTCTATATACATAGGGAAGGGATACGAATGGATATACTCTAAGAGTCACATAGGAATGGTAGAGAGTACAAAGGTCGACAGCATATACTAGTGATTAGAGTTATCTCTATATACATAGGGAAGGGATACGAATGGATATACTCTAAGAGTCACATAGGAATGGTAGAGAGTACAAAGGTCGACAGCATATACTAGTGATTAGAGTTATCTCTATATACATAGGGAAGGGATACGAATGGATATACTCTAAGAGTCACATAGGAATGGTAGAGAGTACAAAGGTCTACTGCATATACTAGTGATTAGAGTTATCTCTATATACATAGGGAAGGGATACGAATGGATATACTCTAAGAGTTACATAGGAATGGTAGAGAGTACAAAGGTCTACTGCATATACTAGTGATTAGAGTTATCTCTATATACATAGGGAAGGGATACGAATGGATATACTCCAAGAGTCACATACGAATGGTAGAGAGTACAAAGGTCTACTGCATATACTAGTGATTAGAGTTGTCTCTATATACATAGGGAAGGGATACGAATGGATATACTCTAAGAGTCACACAGGAATGGTAGAGTACAAAGGTCGACAGCATATACTAGTGATTAGAGTTATCTCTATATACATAGGGAAGGGATACGAATGGATATACTCTAAGAGTCACATAGGAATGGTAGAGAGTACAAAGGTCTACCGCATATACTAGTGATTAGAGTTATCTCTATATACATAGGGAAGGGATACGAATGGATATACTCTAAGAGTCACATAGGAATGGTAGAGAGTACAAAGGTCTACTGCATATACTAGTGATTAGAGTTATCTCTATATACATAGGGAAGGGATACGAATGGATATACTCTAAGAGTTACATAGGAATGGTAGAGAGTACAAAGGTCTACTGCATATACTAGTGATTAGAGTTATCTCTATATACATAGGGAAGGGATACGAGTGGATATACTCTAAGAGTCACATAGGAATGGTAGAGAGCACTGCGGGCTACTGCATATACTAGTGATTAGAGTTATCTCTATATACAAAGGGAAGGGATACGAGTGGATATACTCTAAGAGTCACATAGGAATGGTAGAGAGTACAAAGGTCGACAGCATATACTAGTGATTAGAGTTATCTCTATATACAAAGGGAAGGGATACGAATGGATATACTCTAAGAGTCACATAGGAATGGTAGAGAGTACAAAAGTCGACTGCATATACTAGTGATTAGAGTTATCTCTATATACATAGGGAAGGGATACAAATGGATATACTCTAAGAGTCACATAGGAATGGTAGAGAGTACAAAGGTCTACTGCATATACTAGTGATTAGAGTTATCTCTATATACATAGGGAAGGGATACAAATGGATATACTCTAAGAGTCACATAGGAATGGTAGAGAGTACAAAGGTCTACTGAATATACTAGTGATTAGAGTTATCTCTATATACATAGGGAAGGGATACAAATGGATATACTCTAAGAGTCACATAGGAATGGTATAGAGTACAAAGGTCTACTGCATATACTAGTGATTAGAGTTATCTCTATATACATAGGGAAGGGATACAAATGGATATACTCTAAGAGTCACATAGGAATGGTAGAGAGTACAAAGGTCTACTGCATATACTAGTGATTAGAGTTATCTCTATATACATAGGGAAGAGATACGAATGGATATACTCTAAGAGTCACATAGGAATGGTAGAGAGTACAGCGGTCTACTGCATATACTAGTGATTAGAGTTATCCCTATATACATAGGGAAGGGATACGAATGGATATACTCTAAGAGTCACATAGGAATGGTAGAGAGTACAGCGGTCTACTGCATATACTAGTGATTAGAGTTATCTCTGTATACATAGGGAAGGGATACACATGGATATACTCCAAGAGTCACATAGGAATGGTAGAGAGTACAAAGGTCTACTGCATATACTCGTGATTAGAGTTATCTCTATATACATAGGGAAGGGATACGAATGGATATACTCTAAGAGTCACATAGGAATGGTAGAGAGTACAAAGGTCGACAGCATATACTAGTGATTAGAGTTATCTCTATATACATAGGGAAGGGATACGAATGGATATACTCTAAGAGTCACATAGGAATGGTAGAGAGTACAAAGGTCGACAGCATATACTAGTGATTAGAGTTATCTCTATATACATAGGGAAGGGATACGAATGGATATACTCTAAGAGTCACATAGGAATGGTAGAGAGTACAAAGGTCTACTGCATATACTAGTGATTAGAGTTATCTCTATATACATAGGGAAGGGATACGAATGGATATACTCTAAGAGTTACATAGGAATGGTAGAGAGTACAAAGGTCTACTGCATATACTAGTGATTAGAGTTATCTCTATATACATAGGGAAGGGATACGAATGGATATACTCTAAGAGTCACATAGGAATGGTAGAGAGTACAAAGGTCTACTGCATATACTAGTGATTAGAGTTATCTCTATATACATAGGGAAGGGATACGAATGGATATACTCTAAGAGTTACATAGGAATGGTAGAGAGTACAAAGGTCTACTGCATATACTAGTGATTAGAGTTATCTCTATATACATAGGGAAGGGATACGAATGGATATACTCTAAGAGTCACATAGGAATGGTAGAGAGTACAAAGGTCGACAGCATATACTAGTGATTAGAGTTATCTCTAATATACAAAGGGAAGGGATACGGATGGATATACTCTAAGAGTCACATAGGAATGGTAGAGAGTACAAAGGTCTACTGCATATACTAGTGATTAGAGTTATCTCTGTATACATAGGAAAGGGATACAAATGGATCTACTCTAAGAGTCACATAGGAATGGTAGAGAGTACAAAGGTCTACGGCATATACTAGTGATTAGAGTTATCTCTGTATACATAGGAAAGGGATACGAATGAATATACTCTAAGAGTCACATAGGAATGGTAGAGAGTGCAAAGGTCGACAGCATATACTAGTGATTAGATTTATCTCTGTATACATAGGGAAGGGATACGAATGGATATACTCTAAGAGTCACATAGGAATGGTAGAGAGTACAAAGGTCTACGGCATATACTAGTGATTAGAGTTATCTCTATATACATAGGGAAGGGATACATATGGATATACTCTAAGAGTCACATAGGAATGGTAGAGAGTACAAAGGTCTACGGCATATACTGGTGATTAGAGTTATCTCTGTATACATAGGAAAGGGATACGAATGAATATACTCTAAGAGTCACATAGGAATGGTAGAGAGTGCAAAGGTCGACAGCATATACTAGTGATTAGAGTTATCTCTATATACATAGGGAAGGGATACGAATGGATATACTCTAAGAGTCACATAGGAATGGTAGAGAGTACAGCGGTCTACTGCATATACTAGTGATTAGAGTTATCCCTATATACATAGGGAAGGGATACGAATGGATATACTCTAAGAGTCACATAGGAATGGTAGAGTACAAAGGTCTACTGCATATACTAGTGATAAGAGTTATCTCTATATACATAGGGAAGGGATACAAATGGATATACTCTAAGAGTCACATAGGAATGGTAGAGAGTACAAAGGTCTACTGCATATACTAGTGATTAGAGTTATCTCTATATACATAGGGAAGGGATACAAATGGATATACTCTAAGAGTCACATAGGAATGGTAGAGAGTACAAAGGTCTACTGAATATACTAGTGATTAGAGTTATCTCTATATACATAGGGAAGGGATACAAATGGATATACTCTAAGAGTCACATAGGAATGGTATAGAGTACAAAGGTCTACTGCATATACTAGTGATTAGAGTTATCTCTATATACATAGGGAAGGGATACAAATGGATATACTCTAAGAGTCACATAGGAATGGTAGAGAGTACAAAGGTCTACTGAATATACTAGTGATTAGAGTTATCTCTATATACATAGGGAAGGGATACGAATGGATATACTCTAAGAGTCACATAGGAATGGTAGAGAGTACAGCGGTCTACTGCATATACTAGTGATTAGAGTTATCTCTGTATACATAGGGAAGGGATACACAAGGATATACTCCAAGAGTCACATAGGAATGGTAGAGAGTACAAAGGTCTACTGCATATACTCGTGATTAGAGTTATCTCTATATACATAGGGAAGGGATACGAATGGATATACTCTAAGAGTCACATAGGAATGGTAGAGAGTACAAAGGTCGACAGCATATACTAGTGATTAGAGTTATCTCTATATACATAGGGAAGGGATACGAATGGATATACTCTAAGAGTCACATAGGAATGGTAGAGAGTACAAAGGTCGACAGCATATACTAGTGATTAGAGTTATCTCTATATACATAGGGAAGGGATACGAATGGATATACTCTAAGAGTCACATAGGAATGGTAGAGAGTACAAAGGTCTACTGCATATACTAGTGATTAGAGTTATCTCTATATACATAGGGAAGGGATACGAATGGATATACTCTATGAGTTACATAGGAATGGTAGAGAGTACAAAGGTCTACTGCATATACTAGTGATTAGAGTTATCTCTATATACATAGGGAAGGGATACGAATGGATATACTCCAAGAGTCACATAGGAATGGTAGAGAGTACAAAGGTCTACTGCATATACTAGTGATTAGAGTTGTCTCTATATACATAGGGAAGGGATACGAATGGATATACTCTAAGAGTCACACAGGAATGGTAGAGTACAAAGGTCGACAGCATATACTAGTGATTAGAGTTATCTCTATATACATAGGGAAGGGATACGAATGGATATACTCTAAGAGTCACATAGGAATGGTAGAGAGTACAAAGGTCTACCGCATATACTAGTGATTAGAGTTATCTCTATATACATAGGGAAGGGATACGAATGGATATACTCTAAGAGTCACATAGGAATGGTAGAGAGTACAAAGGTCTACTGCATATACTAGTGATTAGAGTTATCTCTATATACATAGGGAAGGGATACGAATGGATATACTCTAAGAGTTACATAGGAATGGTAGAGAGTACAAAGGTCTACTGCATATACTAGTGATTAGAGTTATCTCTATATACATAGGGAAGGGATACGAGTGGATATACTCTAAGAGTCACATAGGAATGGTAGAGAGTACAAAGGTCTACGGCATATACTGTAAATGTAAATGTATAGGCATTTATATAGCGCACTACTTACCCGTAGGGTCCCAAGGCGCTTCGACCGCTGCGAAACCCTTCCTGGCTTCCCTGAGAGATGGTCCCTTAATGGGTATCTCCAGGGTGAGACCAGGCATCCCCGGCGGTCTGGTGGGGCCGTTAGTGAAGATGAGGCAAGCTAATGCCCAGAGTTGCCGAGTGTGATCGCTGATCAGAGTGGGCACCGAGGCGAGAGAATTATCGAGTCCGCTGACCCTGGTCCAGAAACCTGCCGCGCCGGGAATCGAACCCTGGTCCCGGGCCGTCCTCTGCTCTCGGGTCTGCCGCCTCTAACCAGTGAGCCACACTACTTCACTGTACTGTACTAGTGATTAGAGTTATCTCTGTATACATAGGAAAGGGATACGAATAAATATACTCTAAGAGTCACATAGGAATGGCAGAGAGTGCAAAGGTCGACAGCATATACTAGTGATTAGAGTTATCTCTGTATACATAGGGAAGGGATACGAATGGATATACTCTAAGAGTCACATAGGAATGGTAGAGAGTACAAAGGTCTACGGCATATACTAGTGATTAGAGTTATCTCTATATACATAGGGAAGGGATACGAATGGATATACTCTAAGAGTCACATAGGAATGGTAGAGAGTACAAAGGTCTACGGCATATACTAGTGATTAGAGTTATCTCTGTATACATAGGAAAGGGATACGAATGAATATACTCTAAGAGTCACATAGGAATGGTAGAGAGTGCAAAGGTCGACAGCATATACTAGTGATTAGAGTTATCTCTGTATACATAGGAAAGGGATACGAATGGATATACTCTAAGAGTCACATAGTAATGGTAGAGAGTACAAAGGTCGACAGCATAGACTAGTGATTAGAGTTATCTCTATATACAAAGGGAAGGGATACGAGTGGATATACTCTAAGAGTAACATAGGAATGGTAGAGAGTACAAAGGTCGACTGCATATACTAGTGATTAGAATTATTTCTATATACAAAGGGAAGGGATACAAGTGGCTATACTCTAAGAGTCACATAGGAATGGTAGAGAGTACAAAGGTCTACTGCATATACTAGTGATTAGAGTTATCTCTATATACAAAGGGAAGGGATACGAGTGGATATACTCTAAGAGTCACATAGGAATGGTAGAGAGCACTGCGGGCTACTGCATATACTAGTGATTAGAGTTATCTCTATATACAAAGGGAAGGGATACGAGTGGATATACTCTAAGAGTCACATAGGAATGGTAGAGAGTACAAAGGTCGACAGCATATACTAGTGATTAGAGTTATCTCTATATACAAAGGGAAGGGATACGAATGGATATACTCTAAGAGTCACATAGGAATGGTAGAGAGTACAAAGGTCGACAGCATATACTAGTGATTAGAGTTATCTCTATATACAAAGGGAAGGGATACGAGTGGATATACTCTAAGAGTCACATAGGAATGGTAGAGAGTACAAAGGTCGACTGCATATACTAGTGATTAGAGTTATTTCTATATACAAAGGGAAGGGATACGCGTGGATATACTCTAAGAGTCACATAGGAATGGTAGAGTACAAAGGTCTACTGCATATACTAGTGATAAGAGTTATCTCTATATACATAGGGAAGGGATACAAATGGATATACTCTAAGAGTCACATAGGAATGGTAGAGAGTACAAAGGTCTACTGCATATACTAGTGATTAGAGTTATCTCTATATACATAGGGAAGGGATACAAATGGATATACTCTAAGAGTCACATAGGAATGGTAGAGAGTACAAAGGTCGACTGCATATACTAGTGATTAGAGTTATTTCTATATACAAAGGGAAGGGATACGCGTGGATATACTCTAAGAGTCACATAGGAATGGTAGAGTACAAAGGTCTACTGCATATACTAGTGATAAGAGTTATCTCTATATACATAGGGAAGGGATACAAATGGATATACTCTAAGAGTCACATAGGAATGGTAGAGAGTACAAAGGTCTACTGCATATACTAGTGATTAGAGTTATCTCTATATACATAGGGAAGGGATACAAATGGATATACTCTAAGAGTCACATAGGAATGGTATAGAGTACAAAGGTCTACTGCATATACTAGTGATTAGAGTTATCTCTATATACATAGGGAAGGGATACAAATGGATATACTCTAAGAGTCACATAGGAATGGTAGAGAGTACAAAGGTCTACTGCATATACTAGTGATTAGAGTTATCTCTATATACATAGGGAAGGGATACGAATGGATATACTCTAAGAGTCACATAGTTATGGTAGAGAGTACAGCGGTCTACTGCATATACTAGTGATTAGAGTTATCCCTATATACATAGGGAAGGGATACGAATGGATATACTCTAAGAGTCACATAGGAATGGTAGAGAGTACAGCGGTCTACTGCATATACTAGTGATTAGAGTTATCTCTGTATACATAGGGAAGGGATACACATGGATATACTCCAAGAGTCACATAGGAATGGTAGAGAGTACAAAGGTCTACTGCATATACTCGTGATTAGAGTTATCTCTATATACATAGGGAAGGGATACGAATGGATATACTCTAAGAGTCACATAGGAATGGTAGAGAGTACAAAGGTCGACAGCATATACTAGTGATTAGAGTTATCTCTATATACATAGGGAAGGGATACGAATGGATATACTCTAAGAGTCACATAGGAATGGTAGAGAATACAAAGGTCGACAGCATATACTAGTGATTAGAGTTATCTCTATATACATAGGGAAGGGATACGAATGGATATACTCTAAGAGTCACATAGGAATGGTAGAGAGTACAAAGGTCGACTGCATATACTAGTGATTAGAGTTATCTCTATATACATAGGGAAGGGATACGAATGGATATACTCTAAGAGTTACATAGGAATGGTAGAGAGTACAAAGGTCTACTGCATATACTAGTGATTAGAGTTATCTCTATATACATAGGGAAGGGATACGAATGGATATACTCTAAGAGTCACATAGGAATGGTAGAGTACAAAGGTCTACTGCATATACTAGTGATTAGAGTTATCTCTATATACATAGGGAAGGGATACGAATGGATATACTCTAAGAGTCACATAGGAATGGTAGAGTACAAAGGTCTACTGCATATACTAGTGATTAGAGTTATCTCTATATACATAGGGAAGGGATACGAATGGATATACTCTAAGAGTCACATAGGAATGGTAGAGAGTACAAAGGTCTACTGCATATACTAGTGATTAGAGTTATCTCTATATACATAGGGAAGGGATACGAATGGATATACTCTAAGAGTCACATAGGAATGGTAGAGTACAAAGGTCTACTGCATATACTAGTGATTAGAGTTATCCCTATATACATAGGGAAGGGATACGAATGGATATACTCTAAGAGTCACATAGGAATGGTAGAGTACAAAGGTCTACTGCATATACTAGTGATTAGAGTTATCTCTATATACATAGGGAAGGGATACGAATGGATATACTCTAAGAGTCACATAGGAATGGTAGAGAGTACAAAGGTCTACTGCATATACTAGTGATTAGAGTTATCTCTATATACATAGGGAAGCGTTACGAATGGATATACTCTAAGAGTCACACAGGAATGGTAGAGTACAAAGGTCGACAGCATATACTAGTGATTAGAGTTATCTCGATATACATAGGGAAGGGATACGAATGGATATACTCTAAGAGTCACATAGGAATGGTAGAGAGTACAAAGGTCTACTGCATATACTAGTGATTAGAGTTATCTCTATATACATAGGGAAGGGATACGAATGGATATACTCTAAGAGTCACATAGGAATGGTAGAGAGTACAAAGGTCTACTGCATATACTAGTGATTAGAGTTATCTCTGTATACATAGGGAAGGGATACGAATGGATATACTCTAAGAGTCACATAGGAATGGTAGAGGGTACAAAGGTCTACTGCATATACTAGTGATTAGAGTTATCTCTATATACATAGGGAAGGGATACGGATGGATATACACTAAGAGTCACATAAGAATGGTAGAGTACAAAGGTCGACTGCATATACTAGTGATTAGAGTTATCTCTATATACATAGGAAAGGGATACGAATAGATATACTCTAAGAGTCACATAGTAATGGTAGAGAGTACAAAGGTCGACAGCATAGACTAGTGATTAGAGTAATCTCTATATACAAAGGGAAGGGATACGAGTGGATATACTCTAAGAGTCACATAGGAATGGTAGAGAGTACAAAGGTCTACTGCATATACTAGTGATTAGAGTTATCTCTATATACATAGGGAAGGGATACGAATGGATATACTCTAAGAGTAACACAGGAATGGTAGAGTACGAAGGTCGACAGCATATACTAGTGATTAGAGTTATCTCTATATACATAGGGAAGGGATACGAATGGATATACTCTAAGAGTCACACAGGAATGGTAGAGAGTACAAAGGTCTACTGCATATACTAGTGATTAGAGTTATCTCTATATACATAGGGAAGGGATACGAATGGATATACTCTAAGAGTCACACAGGAATGGTAGAGTACAAAGGTCGACAGCATATACTAGTGATTAGAGTTATCTCTATATACATAGGGAAGGGATACGAGTGGATATACTCTAAGAGTCACATAGGAATGGTAGAGAGTACAAAGGTCTACTTCATATACTAGTGATTAGAGTTATCTCTATATACATAGGGAAGGGATACAAATGGATATACTCTAAGAGTCACATAGGAATGGTAGAGAGTACAGCGGTCTACTGCATATACTAGTGATTAGAGTTATCTCTATATACATAGGGAAGGGATACGAATGGATATACTCTAAGAGTCACATAGGAATGGTAGAGAGTACAGCGGTCTACTGCATATACTAGTGATTAGAGTTATCTCTGTATACATAGGGAAGGGATACACATGGATATACTTCAAAAGTCACATAGGAATGGTAGAGAGTACAAAGGTCTACTGCATATACTAGTGATTAGAGTTATCTCTATATACATAGGGAAAGGATACGAATGGATATACTCTAAGAGTCACATAGGAATGGTAGAGAGTACAAAGGTCTACTGCATATACTAGTGATTAGAGTTATCTCTATTTACATAGGGAAGGGATACGAGTGGATATACTCTAGGAGTCACATAGGAATGGTAGAGAGTACAAAGGTCGACTGCATATACTAGTGATTAGAGTTATTTCTATATACAAAGGGAAGGGATACAAGTGGCTATACTCTAAGAGTCACATAGGAATGGTAGAGAGTAAAAAAGGTCTACTGCATATACTAGTGATTAGAGTTATCTCTACATACATAGGGAAGGGATACGAATGGATATACTCTAAGAGTCACATAGGAATGGTAGAGAGTACAGCGGTCTACTGCATATACTAGTGATTAGAGTTATCTCTATATACATAGGGAAGGGATACGAATGGATATACTCTAAGAGTCACATAGGAATGGTAGAGAGTACAGCGGTCTACTGCATATACTAGTGATTAGAGTTATCTCTGTATACATAGGGAAGGGATACACATGGATATACTTCAAAAGTCACATAGGAATGGTAGAGAGTACAAAGGTCGACAGCATATACTAGTGATTAGAGTTATCTCTATATACATAGGGAAGGGATACGAATGGATATACTCTAAGAGTCACATAGGAATGGTAGAGAGTACAAAGGTCTACTGCATATACTAGTGATTAGAGTTATCTCTATATACATAGGGAAGGGATACGAATGGATATACTCTAAGAGTCACATAGGAATGGTAGAGTACAAAGGTCTACTGCATATACTAGTGATTAGAGTTATCCCTATATACATAGGGAAGGGATACGAATGGATATACTCTAAGAGTCACATAGGAATGGTAGAGAGTACAAAGGTCTACTGCATATACTAGTGATTAGAGTTATCTCTATATACATAGGGAAGGGATACGAATGGATATACTCTAAGAGTCACACAGGAATGGTAGAGTACAAAGGTCGACAGCATATACTAGTGATTAGAGTCATCTCGATATACATAGGGAAGGGATACGAATGGATATACTCTAAGAGTCACATAGGAATGGTAGAGAGTACAAAGGTCTACTGCATATACTAGTGATTAGAGTTATCTCTATATACATAGGGAAGGGATACGAATGGATATACTCTAAGAGTCACATAGGAATGGTAGAGAGTACAAAGGTCTACTGCATATACTAGTGATTAGAGTTATCTCTGTATACATAGGGAAGGGATACGAATGGATATACTCTAAGAGTCACATAGGAATGGTAGAGGGTACAAAGGTCTACTGCATATACTAGTGATTAGAGTTATCTCTATATACATAGGGAAGGGATACGGATGGATATACACTAAGAGTCACATAAGAATGGTAGAGTACAAAGGTCGACTGCATATACTAGTTATTAGAGTTATCTCTATATACATAGGAAAGGGATACGAATAGATATACTCTAAGAGTCACATAGTAATGGTAGAGAGTACAAAGGTCGACAGCATAGACTATTGATTAGAGTTATCTCTATATACAAAGGGAAGGGATACGAGTGGATATACTCTAAGAGTCACATAGGAATGGTAGAGAGTACAAAGGTCTACTGCATATACTAGTGATTAGAGTTATCTCTATATACATAGGGAAGGGATACGAATGGATATACTCTAAGAGTAACACAGGAATGGTAGAGTACAAAGGTCGACAGCATATACTAGTGATTAGAGTTATCTCTATATACATAGGGAAGGGATACGAATGGATATACTCTAAGAGTCACACAGGAATGGTAGAGAGTACAAAGGTCTACTGCATATACTAGTGATTAGAGTTATCTCTATATACATAGGGAAGGGATACGAATGGATATACTCTAAGAGTCACACAGGAATGGTAGAGTACAAAGGTCGACAGCATATACTAGTGATTAGAGTTATCTCTATATACATAGGGAAGGGATACGAGTGGATATACTCTAAGAGTCACATAGGAATGGTAGAGAGTACAAAGGTCTACTGCATATACTAGTGATTAGAGTTATCTCTATATACATAGGGAAGGGATACAAATGGATATACTCTAAGAGTCACATAGGAATGGTAGAGAGTACAGCGGTCTACTGCATATACTAGTGATTAGAGTTATCTCTATATACATAGGGAAGGGATACGAATGGATATACTCTAAGAGTCACATAGGAATGGTAGAGAGTACAGCGGTCTACTGCATATACTAGTGATTAGAGTTATCTCTGTATACATAGGGAAGGGATACACATGGATATACTTCAAAAGTCACATAGGAATGGTAGAGAGTACAAAGGTCTACTGCATATACTAGTGATTAGAGTTATCTCTATATACATAGGGAAAGGATACGAATGGATATACTCTAAGAGTCACATAGGAATGGTAGAGAGTACAAAGGTCTACTGCATATACTAGTGATTAGAGTTATCTCTATATACATAGGGAAGGGATACGAGTGGATATACTCTAAGAGTCACATAGGAATGGTAGAGAGTACAAAGGTCGACTGCATATACTAGTGATTAGAGTTATTTCTATATACAAAGGGAAGGGATACAAGTGGCTATACTCTAAGAGTCACATAAGAATGGTAGAGAGTAAAAAAGGTCTACTGCATATACTAGTGATTACAGTTATCTCTATATACATAGGGAAGGGATACGAATGGATATACTCTAAGAGTCACATAGGAATGGTAGAGAGTACAGCGGTCTACTGCATATACTAGTGATTAGAGTTATCTCTATATACATAGGGAAGGGATACGAATGGATATACTCTAAGAGTCACATAGGAATGGTAGAGAGTACAGCGGTCTACTGCATATACTAGTGATTAGAGTTATCTCTATATACATAGGGAAGGGATACGGATGGATATACACTAAGAGTCACATAAGAATGGTAGAGTACAAAGGTCGACTGCATATACTAGTGATTAGAGTTATCTCTATATACATAGGGAAGGGATACGAATGGATATACTCTAAGAGTCACATAGGAATGGTAGAGAGTACAAAGGTCTACTGCATATACTAGTGATTAGAGTAATTTTATATACATAGGGAAGGGATACGAGTGGATATACTCTAAGAGTCACATAGGAATGGTAGAGAGTACAAAGGTCGACTGCATATACTAGTGATTAGAGTTATTTCTATATACAAAGGGAAGGGATACAAGTGGCTATACTCTAAGAGTCACATAGGAATGGTAGAGAGTACAAAGGTCTACTGCATATACTAGTGATTAGAGTTATCTCTATATACAAAGGGAAGGGATACGAGTGGATATACTCTAAGAGTCACATAGGAATGGTAGAGAGCACTGCGGGCTACTGCATATACTAGTGATTAGAGTTATCTCTATATACAAAGGGAAGGGATACGAGTGGATATACTCTAAGAGTCACATAGGAATGGTAGAGAGTACAAAGGTCGACAGCATATACTAGTGATTAGAGTTATCTCTATATACAAAGGGAAGGGATACGAATGGATATACTCTAAGAGTCACATAGGAATGGTAGAGAGTACAAAGGTCGACTGCATATACTAGTGATTAGAGTTATCTCTATATACATAGGGAAGGGATACAAATGGATATACTCTAAGAGTCACATAGGAATGGTAGAGAGTACAAAGGTCTACTGCATATACTAGTGATTAGAGTTATCTCTATATACATAGGGAAGGGATACAAATGGATATACTCTAAGAGTCACATAGGAATGGTAGAGAGTACAAAGGTCTACTGAATATACTAGTGATTAGAGTTATCTCTATATACATAGGGAAGGGATACAAATGGATATACTCTAAGAGTCACATAGGAATGGTATAGAGTACAAAGGTCTACTGCATATACTAGTGATTAGAGTTATCTCTATATACATAGGGAAGGGATACAAATGGATATACTCTAAGAGTCACATAGGAATGGTAGAGAGTACAAAGGTCTACTGCATATACTAGTGATTAGAGTTATCTCTATATACATAGGGAAGAGATACGAATGGATATACTCTAAGAGTCACATAGGAATGGTAGAGAGTACAGCGGTCTACTGCATATACTAGTGATTAGAGTTATCCCTATATACATAGGGAAGGGATACGAATGGATATACTCTAAGAGTCACATAGGAATGGTAGAGAGTACAGCGGTCTACTGCATATACTAGTGATTAGAGTTATCTCTGTATACATAGGGAAGGGATACACATGGATATACTCCAAGAGTCACATAGGAATGGTAGAGAGTACAAAGGTCTACTGCATATACTAGTGATTAGAGTTATCTCTATATACATAGGGAAGGGATACGAATGGATATACTCTAAGAGTCACATAGGAATGGTAGAGAGTACAAAGGTCGACAGCATATACTAGTGATTAGAGTTATCTCTATATACATAGGGAAGGGATACGAATGGATATACTCTAAGAGTCACATAGGAATGGTAGAGAGTACAAAGGTCGACAGCATATACTAGTGATTAGAGTTATCTCTATATACATAGGGAAGGGATACGAATGGATATACTCTAAGAGTCACATAGGAATGGTAGAGAGTACAAAGGTCTACTGCATATACTAGTGATTAGAGTTATCTCTATATACATAGGGAAGGGATACGAATGGATATACTCTAAGAGTTACATAGGAATGGTAGAGAGTACAAAGGTCTACTGCATATACTAGTGATTAGAGTTATCTCTATATACATAGGGAAGGGATACGAATGGATATACTCTAAGAGTCACATAGGAATGGTAGAGAGTACAAAGGTCTACTGCATATACTAGTGATTAGAGTTATCTCTATATACATAGGGAAGGGATACGAATGGATATACTCTAAGAGTTACATAGGAATGGTAGAGAGTACAAAGGTCTACTGCATATACTAGTGATTAGAGTTATCTCTATATACATAGGGAAGGGATACGAATGGATATACTCTAAGAGTCACATAGGAATGGTAGAGAGTACAAAGGTCGACAGCATATACTAGTGATTAGAGTTATCTCTAATATACAAAGGGAAGGGATACGGATGGATATACTCTAAGAGTCACATAGGAATGGTAGAGAGTACAAAGGTCTACTGCATATACTAGTGATTAGAGTTATCTCTGTATACATAGGAAAGGGATACGAATGGATCTACTCTAAGAGTCACATAGGAATGGTAGAGAGTACAAAGGTCTACGGCATATACTAGTGATTAGAGTTATCTCTGTATACATAGGAAAGGGATACGAATGAATATACTCTAAGAGTCACATAGGAATGGTAGAGAGTGCAAAGGTCGACAGCATATACTAGTGATTAGAGTTATCTCTGTATACATAGGGAAGGGATACGAATGGATATACTCTAAGAGTCACATAGGAATGGTAGAGAGTACAAAGGTCTACGGCATATACTAGTGATTAGAGTTATCTCTATATACATAGGGAAGGGATACATATGGATATACTCTAAGAGTCACATAGGAATGGTAGAGAGTACAAAGGTCTACGGCATATACTGGTGATTAGAGTTATCTCTGTATACATAGGAAAGGGATACGAATGAATATACTCTAAGAGTCACATAGGAATGGTAGAGAGTGCAAAGGTCGACAGCATATACTAGTGATTAGAGTTATCTCTATATACATAGGGAAGGGATACGAATGGATATACTCTAAGAGTCACATAGGAATGGTAGAGAGTACAGCGGTCTACTGCATATACTAGTGATTAGAGTTATCCCTATATACATAGGGAAGGGATACGAATGGATATACTCTAAGAGTCACATAGGAATGGTAGAGTACAAAGGTCTACTGCATATACTAGTGATAAGAGTTATCTCTATATACATAGGGAAGGGATACAAATGGATATACTCTAAGAGTCACATAGGAATGGTAGAGAGTACAAAGGTCTACTGCATATACTAGTGATTAGAGTTATCTCTATATACATAGGGAAGGGATACAAATGGATATACTCTAAGAGTCACATAGGAATGGTAGAGAGTACAAAGGTCTACTGAATATACTAGTGATTAGAGTTATCTCTATATACATAGGGAAGGGATACAAATGGATATACTCTAAGAGTCACATAGGAATGGTATAGAGTACAAAGGTCTACTGCATATACTAGTGATTAGAGTTATCTCTATATACATAGGGAAGGGATACAAATGGATATACTCTAAGAGTCACATAGGAATGGTAGAGAGTACAAAGGTCTACTGAATATACTAGTGATTAGAGTTATCTCTATATACATAGGGAAGGGATACGAATGGATATACTCTAAGAGTCACATAGGAATGGTAGAGAGTACAGCGGTCTACTGCATATACTAGTGATTAGAGTTATCTCTGTATACATAGGGAAGGGATACACATGGATATACTCCAAGAGTCACATAGGAATGGTAGAGAGTACAAAGGTCTACTGCATATACTCGTGATTAGAGTTATCTCTATATACATAGGGAAGGGATACGAATGGATATACTCTAAGAGTCACATAGGAATGGTAGAGAGTACAAAGGTCGACAGCATATACTAGTGATTAGAGTTATCTCTATATACATAGGGAAGGGATACGAATGGATATACTCTAAGAGTCACATAGGAATGGTAGAGAGTACAAAGGTCGACAGCATATACTAGTGATTAGAGTTATCTCTATATACATAGGGAAGGGATACGAATGGATATACTCTAAGAGTCACATAGGAATGGTAGAGAGTACAAAGGTCTACTGCATATACTAGTGATTAGAGTTATCTCTATATACATAGGGAAGGGATACGAATGGATATACTCTAAGAGTTACATAGGAATGGTAGAGAGTACAAAGGTCTACTGCATATACTAGTGATTAGAGTTATCTCTATATACATAGGGAAGGGATACGAATGGATATACTCCAAGAGTCACATAGGAATGGTAGAGAGTACAAAGGTCTACTGCATATACTAGTGATTAGAGTTGTCTCTATATACATAGGGAAGGGATACGAATGGATATACTCTAAGAGTCACACAGGAATGGTAGAGTACAAAGGTCGACAGCATATACTAGTGATTAGAGTTATCTCTATATACATAGGGAAGGGATACGAATGGATATACTCTAAGAGTCACATAGGAATGGTAGAGAGTACAAAGGTCTACCGCATATACTAGTGATTAGAGTTATCTCTATATACATAGGGAAGGGATACGAATGGATATACTCTAAGAGTCACATAGGAATGGTAGAGAGTACAAAGGTCTACTGCATATACTAGTGATTAGAGTTATCTCTATATACATAGGGAAGGGATACGAATGGATATACTCTAAGAGTTACATAGGAATGGTAGAGAGTACAAAGGTCTACTGCATATACTAGTGATTAGAGTTATCTCTATATACATAGGGAAGGGATACGAGTGGATATACTCTAAGAGTCACATAGGAATGGTAGAGAGCACTGCGGGCTACTGCATATACTAGTGATTAGAGTTATCTCTATATACAAAGGGAAGGGATACGAGTGGATATACTCTAAGAGTCACATAGGAATGGTAGAGAGTACAAAGGTCGACAGCATATACTAGTGATTAGAGTTATCTCTATATACAAAGGGAAGGGATACGAATGGATATACTCTAAGAGTCACATAGGAATGGTAGAGAGTACAAAAGTCGACTGCATATACTAGTGATTAGAGTTATCTCTATATACATAGGGAAGGGATACAAATGGATATACTCTAAGAGTCACATAGGAATGGTAGAGAGTACAAAGGTCTACTGCATATACTAGTGATTAGAGTTATCTCTATATACATAGGGAAGGGATACAAATGGATATACTCTAAGAGTCACATAGGAATGGTAGAGAGTACAAAGGTCTACTGAATATACTAGTGATTAGAGTTATCTCTATATACATAGGGAAGGGATACAAATGGATATACTCTAAGAGTCACATAGGAATGGTATAGAGTACAAAGGTCTACTGCATATACTAGTGATTAGAGTTATCTCTATATACATAGGGAAGGGATACAAATGGATATACTCTAAGAGTCACATAGGAATGGTAGAGAGTACAAAGGTCTACTGCATATACTAGTGATTAGAGTTATCTCTATATACATAGGGAAGAGATACGAATGGATATACTCTAAGAGTCACATAGGAATGGTAGAGAGTACAGCGGTCTACTGCATATACTAGTGATTAGAGTTATCCCTATATACATAGGGAAGGGATACGAATGGATATACTCTAAGAGTCACATAGGAATGGTAGAGAGTACAGCGGTCTACTGCATATACTAGTGATTAGAGTTATCTCTGTATACATAGGGAAGGGATACACATGGATATACTCCAAGAGTCACATAGGAATGGTAGAGAGTACAAAGGTCTACTGCATATACTCGTGATTAGAGTTATCTCTATATACATAGGGAAGGGATACGAATGGATATACTCTAAGAGTCACATAGGAATGGTAGAGAGTACAAAGGTCGACAGCATATACTAGTGATTAGAGTTATCTCTATATACATAGGGAAGGGATACGAATGGATATACTCTAAGAGTCACATAGGAATGGTAGAGAGTACAAAGGTCGACAGCATATACTAGTGATTAGAGTTATCTCTATATACATAGGGAAGGGATACGAATGGATATACTCTAAGAGTCACATAGGAATGGTAGAGAGTACAAAGGTCTACTGCATATACTAGTGATTAGAGTTATCTCTATATACATAGGGAAGGGATACGAATGGATATACTCTAAGAGTTACATAGGAATGGTAGAGAGTACAAAGGTCTACTGCATATACTAGTGATTAGAGTTATCTCTATATACATAGGGAAGGGATACGAATGGATATACTCTAAGAGTCACATAGGAATGGTAGAGAGTACAAAGGTCTACTGCATATACTAGTGATTAGAGTTATCTCTATATACATAGGGAAGGGATACGAATGGATATACTCTAAGAGTTACATAGGAATGGTAGAGAGTACAAAGGTCTACTGCATATACTAGTGATTAGAGTTATCTCTATATACATAGGGAAGGGATACGAATGGATATACTCTAAGAGTCACATAGGAATGGTAGAGAGTACAAAGGTCGACAGCATATACTAGTGATTAGAGTTATCTCTAATATACAAAGGGAAGGGATACGGATGGATATACTCTAAGAGTCACATAGGAATGGTAGAGAGTACAAAGGTCTACTGCATATACTAGTGATTAGAGTTATCTCTGTATACATAGGAAAGGGATACGAATGGATCTACTCTAAGAGTCACATAGGAATGGTAGAGAGTACAAAGGTCTACGGCATATACTAGTGATTAGAGTTATCTCTGTATACATAGGAAAGGGATACGAATGAATATACTCTAAGAGTCACATAGGAATGGTAGAGAGTGCAAAGGTCGACAGCATATACTAGTGATTAGATTTATCTCTGTATACATAGGGAAGGGATACGAATGGATATACTCTAAGAGTCACATAGGAATGGTAGAGAGTACAAAGGTCTACGGCATATACTAGTGATTAGAGTTATCTCTATATACATAGGGAAGGGATACATATGGATATACTCTAAGAGTCACATAGGAATGGTAGAGAGTACAAAGGTCTACGGCATATACTGGTGATTAGAGTTATCTCTGTATACATAGGAAAGGGATACGAATGAATATACTCTAAGAGTCACATAGGAATGGTAGAGAGTGCAAAGGTCGACAGCATATACTAGTGATTAGAGTTATCTCTATATACATAGGGAAGGGATACGAATGGATATACTCTAAGAGTCACATAGGAATGGTAGAGAGTACAGCGGTCTACTGCATATACTAGTGATTAGAGTTATCCCTATATACATAGGGAAGGGATACGAATGGATATACTCTAAGAGTCACATAGGAATGGTAGAGTACAAAGGTCTACTGCATATACTAGTGATAAGAGTTATCTCTATATACATAGGGAAGGGATACAAATGGATATACTCTAAGAGTCACATAGGAATGGTAGAGAGTACAAAGGTCTACTGCATATACTAGTGATTAGAGTTATCTCTATATACATAGGGAAGGGATACAAATGGATATACTCTAAGAGTCACATAGGAATGGTAGAGAGTACAAAGGTCTACTGAATATACTAGTGATTAGAGTTATCTCTATATACATAGGGAAGGGATACAAATGGATATACTCTAAGAGTCACATAGGAATGGTATAGAGTACAAAGGTCTACTGCATATACTAGTGATTAGAGTTATCTCTATATACATAGGGAAGGGATACAAATGGATATACTCTAAGAGTCACATAGGAATGGTAGAGAGTACAAAGGTCTACTGAATATACTAGTGATTAGAGTTATCTCTATATACATAGGGAAGGGATACGAATGGATATACTCTAAGAGTCACATAGGAATGGTAGAGAGTACAGCGGTCTACTGCATATACTAGTGATTAGAGTTATCTCTGTATACATAGGGAAGGGATACACAAGGATATACTCCAAGAGTCACATAGGAATGGTAGAGAGTACAAAGGTCTACTGCATATACTCGTGATTAGAGTTATCTCTATATACATAGGGAAGGGATACGAATGGATATACTCTAAGAGTCACATAGGAATGGTAGAGAGTACAAAGGTCGACAGCATATACTAGTGATTAGAGTTATCTCTATATACATAGGGAAGGGATACGAATGGATATACTCTAAGAGTCACATAGGAATGGTAGAGAGTACAAAGGTCGACAGCATATACTAGTGATTAGAGTTATCTCTATATACATAGGGAAGGGATACGAATGGATATACTCTAAGAGTCACATAGGAATGGTAGAGAGTACAAAGGTCTACTGCATATACTAGTGATTAGAGTTATCTCTATATACATAGGGAAGGGATACGAATGGATATACTCTATGAGTTACATAGGAATGGTAGAGAGTACAAAGGTCTACTGCATATACTAGTGATTAGAGTTATCTCTATATACATAGGGAAGGGATACGAATGGATATACTCCAAGAGTCACATAGGAATGGTAGAGAGTACAAAGGTCTACTGCATATACTAGTGATTAGAGTTGTCTCTATATACATAGGGAAGGGATACGAATGGATATACTCTAAGAGTCACACAGGAATGGTAGAGTACAAAGGTCGACAGCATATACTAGTGATTAGAGTTATCTCTATATACATAGGGAAGGGATACGAATGGATATACTCTAAGAGTCACATAGGAATGGTAGAGAGTACAAAGGTCTACCGCATATACTAGTGATTAGAGTTATCTCTATATACATAGGGAAGGGATACGAATGGATATACTCTAAGAGTCACATAGGAATGGTAGAGAGTACAAAGGTCTACTGCATATACTAGTGATTAGAGTTATCTCTATATACATAGGGAAGGGATACGAATGGATATACTCTAAGAGTTACATAGGAATGGTAGAGAGTACAAAGGTCTACTGCATATACTAGTGATTAGAGTTATCTCTATATACATAGGGAAGGGATACGAGTGGATATACTCTAAGAGTCACATAGGAATGGTAGAGAGTACAAAGGTCTACTGCATATACTAGTGATTAGAGTTATCTCTATATACATAGGGAAGGGATACGAATGGATATACTCTAAGAGTCACATAGGAATGGTAGAGAGTACAAAGGTCGACAGCATATACTAGTGATTAGAGTTATCTCTAATATACAAAGGGAAGGGATACGGATGGATATACTCTAAGAGTCACATAAGAATGGTAGAGAGTACAAAGGTCTACTGTATATACTAGTGATTAGAGTTATCTCTGTATACATAGGAAAGGGATACGAATGGATCTACTCTAAGAGTCACATAGGAATGGTAGAGAGTACAAAGGTCTACGGCATATACTAGTGATTAGAGTTATCTCTGTATACATAGGAAAGGGATACGAATGAATATACTCTAAGAGTCACATAGGAATGGTAGAGAGTGCAAAGGTCGACAGCATATACTAGTGATTAGAGTTATCTCTGTATACATAGGGAAGGGATACGAATGGATATACTCTAAGAGTCACATAGGAATGGTAGAGAGTACAAAGGTCTACGGCATATACTAGTGATTAGAGTTATCTCTATATACATAGGGAAGGGATACATATGGATATACTCTAAGAGTCACATAGGAATGGTAGAGAGTACAAAGGTCTATGGCATATACTGGTGATTAGAGTTATCTCTGTATACATAGGAAAGGGATACGAATGAATATACTCTAAGAGTCACATAGGAATGGTAGAGACTGCAAAGGTCGACAGCATATACTAGTGATTAGAGTTATCTCTATATACATAGGGAAGGGATACGAATGGATATACTCTAAGAGTCACATAGGAATGGTAGAGAGTACAAAGGTCTACTGCATATACTAGTGATTAGAGTTATCTCTGTATACATAGGGAAGGGATACAAATGGATATACTCTAAGAGTCACATAGGAATGGTAGAGAGTACAAAGGTCTACTGCATATACTAGTGATTAGAGTTATCTCTATATACATAGGGAAGGGATACGAATGGATATACTCTAAGAGTCACATAGGAATGGTAGAGAGTACAAAGGTCTACTGCATATACTAGTGATTAGAGTTATCTCTATATACATAGGGAAGGGATACGAATGGATATACTCTAAGAGTTACATAGGAATGGTAGAGAGTACAAAGGTCTACTGCATATACTAGTGATTAGAGTTATCTCTATATACATAGGGAAGGGATACGAATGGATATACTCTAAGAGTCACATAGGAATGGTAGAGAGTACAAAGGTCTACTGCATATACTAGTGATTAAGGTTATCTCTGTATACATAAGGAAGGGATATGATTGGATATACTCTGAGAGTCACATAGGTATGGTAGAGAGTACAAAGGTCTACTGCATATACTAGTGATTAGAGTTATCTCTATATACATAGGGAAGGGATACGAATGGATATACTCTAAGAGTCACACAGGAATGGTAGAGTACAAAGGTCGACAGCATATACTAGTGATTAGAGTTATCTCTATATACATAGGGAAGGGATACAAATGGATATACTCTAAGAGTCACATAGGAATGGTAGAGAGTACAAAGGACTACTGAATATACTAGTGATTAGAGTTATCTCTATATACATAGGGAAGGGATACGAATGGATATACTCTAAGAGTCACATAGGAATGGTAGAGAGTACAAAGGTCTACTGCATATACTAGTGATTAGAGTTATCTCTATATACATAGGGAAGGGATACGAATGGATATACTCTAAGAGTCACATAGGAATGGTAGAGAGTAGAAAGGTCTACTGCATATACTAGTGATTAGAGTTATCTCTATATACATAGGGAAGGGATACGAATGGATATACTCTAAGAGTCACACAGGAATGGTAGAGAGTACAAAGGTCTACTGCATATACTAGTGATTAGAGTTATCTCTATATACATAGGGAAGGGATACGAATGGATATACTCTAAGAGTCACATAGGAATGGTAGAGTACAAAGGTCTACTGCATATACTAGTGATTAGAGTTATCTCTATATACATAGGGAAGGGATACGAATGGATATACTCTAAGAGTCACACAGGAATGGTAGAGAGTACAAAGGTCTACTGCATATACTCGTGATTAGAGTTATCTCTATATACATAGGGAAGGGATACGAATGGATATACTCTAAGAGTCGCATAGGAATGGTAGAGAGTACAAAGGTCTACTGCATATACTAGTGATTAGAGTTATCTCTGTATACATAGGTATGGGATATGATTGGATATACTCTGAGAGTCACATAGGCATGGTAGAGAGTACAAAGGTCTACTGCATATACTAGTGATTAGAGTTATCTCTATATACATAGGGAAGGGATACGAATGGATATACTCTAAGAGTCACACAGGAATGGTAGAGTACAAAGGTCGACAGCATATACTAGTGATTAGAGTTATCTCTATATACATAGGGAAGGGATACAAATGGATATACTCTAAGAGTCACACAGGAATGGTAGAGAGTACAAAGGTCTACTGCATATACTAGTGATTAGAGTTATCTCTATATACATAGGGAAGGGATACAAATGGATATACTCTAAGAGTCACATAGGAATGGTAGAGAGTACAAAGGTCTACTGCATATACTAGTGATTAGAGTTATCTCTATATACATAGGGAAGGGATACAAATGGATATACTCTAAGAGTCACATGGAAATAGTAGATAGTACAAAGGTCTACTGCATATACTAGTGATTAGAGTTATCTCTATATACATATATACACATAGTGGATTTTCTCAGGTCAATTCCCAAAGGAAAAACAGAAAAGCAGAGTTCCATTAAGTGGGGTCGGAGGGGGGACGCAGTCACAGCACCAAGGGAGGGTGGGAGGGATACAAGGGTATGGAGAAAAGGCAAATCAGAAACGGGAAGAAACATTTGAGGATCGTCAAGGGGGAAACTAGGGAAAAGGGTTAAAGGACAAGGAAATGAATGAGGTGGCAGGTCAGAGTCCAGAGAAAAGCGGCCGCAAGCAGCAGCACAATGGCGGCCAGGACAAAAGAAAAGTAAAGAAGTCCAGTCGAGTCAGTGGCATAGTTTCTTTCATTCAAATGTGGCTGCAGGGTTGCTGCCTGCATCTGGTGTTTTCACGGCCCCACTGCTTTGTTTTGGGGGAGGGGTGTGTGTGGCCCGAGAGCTGCTCCGCAGGGGCCCTATCTGCTGGCCTAGAATTGCGGGGGCTGCTGCAGACGTGGAGCGGCCGGAGGCCACACACGATAAGCCACTGGGGGGTGGGCTGGTATTAACTCAGGGCCCCCTCAGGGGTGAAAACAGGTCGCTGAAGAAGGGAGAGCCATCAGGGGTATGTAGCCTCCAACCAGGGCCTCCTCACGAGGTTGTGCAGATTTGCTTGACCACCACCATCTTAAGGTCAGGCACTGTTCGTTCAAGGTGATTCCTGGTGACCCACTGGCATGTAGGGGGAGTCCCCCCTCTTTCTCCGTACCTGGCGTCATCAAAAGGAGAGGTCATCATGAGCCTCTGCACGACGGGAGGCTCCCCTCCGTAAACCGGGGCCGAAGCTGGGGGATCGCAGCCTACGTCGTGGGCGCCAATGGGACCAGACGCTACACTTTGTCAGTTGAAACGCCATCTGGGGCTAAGTAAGAGCGATCGCTGTAACCCTCGTCCTCGTCCGCAGCCGCGCAGCCCCCGTAGGTCCCAGTGCCGCAGTGAACGTCTCAGCAACAAAGCTTGGCAAGATCCGCCATCTTGGCTCGAGGCCCCGGCAGCAGGAACGGTCTCAGCTCTCTTGCCTCATCAAGGGGTCCAAACTTGCCGCGGGGAGTCCCCGCAGCTCCGGCCGCAGTGTCCTATCTCTAAAGCCAGTTTAATTATTTAGGGACATAGATAGCAATCTTTTAAGTAAAAACATGCGACAGTCTTCATCCATGTAACCTTCAGTTCAAACTCCAGTCTCTGCTGCAGTGCATCGCCCAGAAAGGCGCCGCAACGTCTGCTCAGATGCTTCAGGTGCTACATTGGTGCAGATGCAAAGCTGCTCCACACTGAGCAGCGGCCATCATGATCTCCCATCCGCTTCCACCGCTTTTATCTGTGGATTACGATTACCAAGAACTCCAAAAAGGAAAGTCCCTGTCAGAAGGTGACCGGAAACAGAAAGTGACAGGGCAGCTGGGCACAGTGCCAGCTTGTGCCAGAGTGTTGCTGCCAGCGTTGGCATTAAAAGACACTATGCAGGGGCATCACTACAGCTCCTTCTGTACACAAGGACCCAAAATATTTCCCAAAGCGGGCCACTTTTGCAAGGCGCTCTGGCCACCTACCTCCAGTGGCATTTGACTTCTTCTCACTAGCACTGATGCTGCGCTGGGGATGGCCTCCAGTCTGCGGTGAGCATCTCGAGACTCCAAGGTTTCTCTTTCAAGGTTCCCATCGAACCCTCTGCTGCAGGGACATGTGGTTCTCACAGCAATTCGTTAAGGCTTACTCAGAGAAACAGAGGTTGAATGAAAACCAGGGTTGAATTAAATACTTTAAACAATCACCAACATGGAAAACAAGAAAACAAGAAGTGTGTGTCATATGGTTCCTACCGAGGCTCCTTCGAGACTCCCCCTGTACAGTCTCAATAGAAGTGTTGATTAACTCTCGATAAGACCCAGGCTGGAAAAGTCTGACTATCTGGCTGCGGAATGTGACTCCTGTCACGTTTGAGGTGTACTTACTCTACTGCTAGGTTCCAGGACTGTCCCATTCAGACCTTTGACCCTCTCCTGAAAAAGTGCCTTTAATGCCTTCAAGTGGAGGTTTCATATGCTTGATGGCATTCGCTCTATAAGTCCTTTCTGCACATTTTGACCTTGAACATGAAGTCACACCTGTGAAAATGTTAGTTTTTAGGTCTTGACTGGCAAAAGCAGCGCGCATGCGCTGCTCACAGCATCCAAGGACTTCTTGGCATCAATACAGATTCCAAAGCTCTCAGGCGGAGTTGAAGCCCCGCCCATCTTTTTGATTGATTCGTTCCACTGGTACTATACAATTGTACAACCACTGTGTTTTCCACAGGTATAGATTTGCTGCATTTGCCATATATTCCATCCCCTGAAAATTTTAACAAAAAAAAGTTTGGGCTCAAATGGTTCAAAAGTTACTATAAACACAGCAATACGTGCTATGACGCAGTGGAAGGATCCTTGCAAAGCTTCACTGGTCACCTTTATGTTGCTTATTGCTATATATTTGGGTGTTAGACTGGTAATAATGATGAGCAACCAATGGCCACACAGTGTTAACAGGTGTAAAAATAATGAAGTAATACGTAATGCGTAATACGTATGCGCTGCATAATTTGTCTTTTCTTGCTGCATAATTTACTCAACCGTGCCACATAAGTTTCCCTTCACTGCTGCATAATTCCAGTGGCCTTGGTGGTTATAGCCTCATATAATGAAGGAGAGACCCAGGTGGGTGTCGTGTCTTCGTTACATCTGCACTCTGCAGCCACAACCCTCTGAATAGTTAATCTGAGCTCTGACGTACTGTCACCTTTTGACTGGCAAACATAGTCTGTTATAAGTGGTTTGATTTTCTGCGGTGTAGGCTTCATTTCTGCATGTTTGTGGTTCCTTTTAGTTTTGGTACTCTTGTAGGACAGCACTTCTGAGGCACGCGGATAAACTAACTTCCTCCAGAAAAATAATCACGCACAGCACTCAGCTATCCTCCCAATACGATTGCGCCTGACACCCGTAAACAAGCGGCTTACCTCACATGTCACCGCCCACGGAAATGAAAAACCAAGTCTTAGTAAAATACCTCTCGGTAAGGACGCCAAAACCTCCTGTGATTCTGGGCAAATCACTTAATCTCCCCGTGCCTAAAATGAATGTGTGTCCTCATGTAACGTAACTGGTGATATGTAAAGTGCTCTGATACCTGATTCGGTTCGGGTCTAGTTCGCGCTATATAAAACTCTGCAAAAAAAAATAATAATAATAAATTAGCAAAGCAAATGGCTGTAACCTTCATCAAAGGCGAGACCTGTTGCATTTTCAATGTTTGTCTGTAACTGGTGTGAATTTAATTTTCTCTGGTATTCATCTGCCAACTGTACAAACAGCAGAGATTATTTACACTTATACTGGTGGCTCTGCAAATAGCAAACAAGCTTCATTATTTACCAGCACTGTGCAACAGCAAATAAATGTAAGTTTTTACCCAGCTAACCAGAATAGGTGGGATCACTTTGGAACCATTTCCTATAGAAGGGGGTACTAGACATGGTTGCCCCCTATCTCCTCTCCTTTTCGCCCGTATTCTGGAACCCCTGGCATATAAGATAAGACAGAGTCACAGGGCTGCGGCACTAAATTATAACAACCGGCCTGTGGGGATATCTCTATATGCGGACGACATGGTTGTTTACTTCCGAGAGCCGCACAACTACCTTTCCCATGTAATTCACGAATATATAAAATTTGGCCTTTTCTCAGGGCTCCAAATAAATTGGGAAAAATCAGTCATCCTCCCTCTAACACAAATCACTGCCTCGCCACAGCTGGAATACCAACTGCTATGGTCCGAAGATTCAGTAAAATATTTGGGAGTATGGATTCACCGGGACCCTGAGTTCGTCATTAAGGAAAATTATGGTCGGGCTTACACCACATTGACGCAACAGATCGACCACGGGGTGTGCATGCCTCTGTCCCTTTCGGACCGCATAGCACTAATAAAAATGGTTATCCTTCCAAAATTCTGCGTACTCGGTTACACGCGTAATGCTTGGCAATACAGTAACATATTCTCCCCCTTTCGTACCCCTTCCAATTGGGCATCTCAGTCATGCATGTTGCCCTGTGCATTAGCATCCTGTTCTGTTTGCAACAGATGTCTGTTCCAGCAAGTATGACCTGTATGGATGCCATATATCACGCGATCTAGATAACGGGTGTTGGAGCTGAGCGTATACCTCATTGGTAGTATTACAATATGACATACTGAACAACCATCCCTTATATGTATTCTGCAACATCCCTATTTACTTAACTAAACAATTTTTTAAACTATGTCAGACTCAGTTGCTGCAGTTGGTGTGGGGGAATAAGCAACCGAGAATAATTTGGCATACGTTGACGCAGACATATGAAAGGGGTGGATCTAAGGCCCCGGATTTTTATGTTTATTATTTGTGCGCCCAGGCACAGTATGCTTATTTTTGGTTTAAACCGCATGACTTCATACCACACGTAGCGATGGAAGAGGGTGATGCACATCCTGTGCCACTGAGTGAGGTTATTACCCACACCAGGAAACATACGCCAAAAAATTAGATTAATACCATAGATGTAGCGGTGGCAGCTTGGCAGGAAATTGGGATGAGGACTAGCGGGCTTCCACTGTACACGCCTGCAATGCCGATAGTGGAACATGCTGCTTTGTCGGTGGCGCAAGAACACAGTCCGGTCACTGCGCTCAGAGAGGTGGGGATAACACTAGTGGGCAACCTGTATAACAAAGGGAAACATATAGCTATCAATGATCTAGACTACATACAAAATCAAACGCCGCTTTACCAGTATACGTGCTATAGATTGCGTCAGGTAATGATGATTCACAACACTACTTTCCCAGACGAACCAAGAGTGTCTCAGGCGTTACAGTTGGTGATACTGGCCAGTAATAGGAAGAAATTAATTCCAAAATTGTACAAATCAATACAAGGGGACACAGATCCGGGGCGGGATAGCAGCCTGGACCGCTGCAAAGCGGTATTTGATGCCCCGCTTACGAGCAAAAACTGGGAGCAGATCTGTATGTTGACAGGGCGGCTTACTTAGAACAACAACCTGCGGATCATAGACCTTAAGTTCCTGCATCAGGTGTACTACTCCTCAAAAAAATTACACAAACTGGGGTTACGTAAGTCGACCTGCTGTAACAGATTTGGGTGAGATGGGCGGATTTCCTGCATCTTGCATGGCAATGTGGGGCGGTGGTTAGATACTGGGAACAGGTTACAGCTCTTATTTGTGACATGACTTGTCAGACACTACAGTGTACACCCCAGGAATGTCTGTTGAGTTACACCCCCCCAGTGAAGGGTGACAATAGGAAGATTTGTGCGAGTTGCTTTGCTGTTGGCCAAAAGGCGTATATTGTTCACTTGGGACAGTCAGCGAAAACCAAATGTAGATTTGTGGCTTAGAGACATGGCATACTGCCAGGAACAATTAGAACTCTATGGAGAGGAATTGCCAATGTCTTCCAGGCCTAAGGATATATGGGCACCTTTCAGGGAATACTTGTGGGCACACAATAAGCACTCAGAAAAAAATTGCTATTGAACTAGGGTTACTGCTCAGAGTTGGGAAGCTGGGACTTCACACTTAGAGGACAAGAGCAGTAAATAAGAGGTGTATGTATGTAATAGAAACTGATCCCTGAGTTGTACCTGTTATATACGGCTACATGTTGTTTGTTATGACTAAGTTGTTATTATATGGTAAAACGCCATCACATTGTGCTATTGAAATGCCTTCATATTGTATGCTGTCTAAGAATCTTCAATAAACATATTTTTTCACTCTGATTAGCACCTGAGTACATTTCACCATCTGATTGTGCTCGTTCTTGTGATGTTCTGGCTTGGGAGCCAGGTGCATGCTGTCAGCGGTGTGAGAGCAAAGGTACTGTACGTTGTGTAAATTGGTGAAGCGGTTCGGTCAGGAGTTCTCAGTTGCAACTGCAGTTGCATCTGGTTCACCTCTTATTTCCAAATAGAACTCAACAAATTAAAGTCAGCGGTTGCCTTTCTAAACCTTTACCTGTCTCCTTGGGCGTTCCACAGGGCGCTATTCTTTCTCCCACTCTTTTCAACCTCTTCATGGAACCCCTCACCCTTATTCTTAAACAAGCAAAGATCAGTTATCACCTCTATGCTGATGACACACAACTATACTACAAGATCAAATCCCACGTTGACATCTTACATCTTAACGATGCCCTGACCAAGATTCAATTGTGGTTCCATCAAAACCACTTCAAAGTAAACCCCCCAAAAACGGAAATCATCCTATTCTCTCCCAAGAACAATTCGCTCCCGTTTCAACACTGGATCGCGGACATTAATGCTCTTAACTGCTCTCTCGCCATCTCAAACTCGGTCAAATCCCTCAGCATTAGCGTCGATCAGAACCTCAATCTTACTCCCCATATAAAAATCTCGGCAAAAGGTGCTCTCTTCACACTATATCACCTTAAAAAAACTTAAACACTTCATTCCAGCAGTCCTGTCTAGAATAGACTATGGCAACACCACTCTTGCTTGCCCCCCTAAAGTCCACCTAGCCCCTATCAAATCCGTTCTTAACCTCGCTGTCAGGCTTATTTCTGACTATAAGCGATACGATCACAACTCCCCTGTTCTCAAAAACCTCAACTGGCTTCCGTTCGAAGGCAGATCCACCTACAAGATTGCCTGCATCACGCACAAAGCCCTTCATCAAAATACCCCATCTTACCTCTCTGACAAACGTAAAAAAGTTGGATGTACTAGAACATTGAGGAGCACTAACGCCCTTGTCCTAGTCCCTCCTCTGCTAAAAAAGAAAACAACTCAATCTCGCTCATTCTCTGGGCCTCAAGAGGGCCAGGATGGGCGGCCGCTCTTTCCACTACACGGTGGCTAAATTATGGAACACCCTCCCTCAAAGCCTATGTCTGAAGGAATCCAAATTTCTCTTCCGGAAGGGTCTGAAGACCCACCTATTTCCAAGGGCATAATCAGTGCTGTGTTGTCTGCGGACTTCGGTTCTCTTGCTCTGTTACCTAGCGCGGGGACACACTGGGTCAGTGTAACCAGGCGCTCTACAAACTCCCGTAACATAACATAACGTCCCTTCTATCTGGAATACTCTTCCCAAAGATCTACATTGTTACCCATCCTGCCCCTGCTTCAAAAAAACCATCATGCTACTTCGTCTCAACAAATATTGGGGTTCTTAATTATACTTACTGTCTCTGGCCATGAACTCCTCCACTATTCACTGTTTATACTGGCCCTCCCTCTACTTATACTTCACCTCATCCCTCCCTTCCACAAATGTACCTCAATCTCGAGCCTTTTCTATTTACTGACATAACACATATAATTCTTCTCTGTCTTCCTGATCTACTATCTTCGATTTGCTACATGATTTTGAACTTCCGAACTTAAATCATTCTTAAAGTTCAACAGCCTTACCTTATTATATCAATTGTACTTAATTTGGTCTGTGTTTATGTTTAACCAAATCCTGTAAAGCGCTCTGATACTCTTGGGTTCAGCCAGCGCTATATAAAACCTTTTAAATAAATAAATAAATAAAATTAATGAATAAAAATCAGCTATTTGTCAGTGTGGATGAGGGCGATGAGGCAGACGTCAGTGGCAGCGCTGGTATCATCTTAGACATTGTCTTATAATAGCGGTGCCACTGATTCACAGCGTTGGAGACACCTGAGTAAACTATCACAGATGGTATCGGTTATTTTGAGAAAGCACATATGAAGGTATGTGAGAGATGGGTGATGATTGTTCTGAACGATGAATGATGATTGTTATGAGTGCTTACTGATGATTGGTGTGAGCAATGAGTGGTGTTTGGTATGAGCGATGAGTCATGATTGGTCGGAGGGATGATTGATGATCGGTCTGAGCGATGAGTGAGGATTGGTCTGAACGCTGACTGATTATTGGTATGAGCGATGAGTGATTATTGGTATGAACGATGAGTTATGATTGGTATGAGCGCTGAGTGATTATTGGTATGAGCGATGAGTGATTATTGGTATGAACGATGAGTGATGATTGGTATGAGCGATGAGTGACGATTGGTATGAGCGATGAGTTATGATTGGTATGAGCGATTAGTGATGATTGGTATGAGCGATGAGTGATGATTGGCATGAGTTTTGAGTGATGATTGGTATGAGCGATGAGTGAGGATTGGTGTGAGCGATGAGTGATGATTGGTATGAGCGATGAGTGAGCATTGGTCTGAGCGATGAGTGATGATTGGTATGAGTGCTGATTGGTATGAGCGATGAGTGATGATTGGTCTGAGCGATGAGTGAGGATTGGTATGAGCGATGAGTCATGATTGGTATGAGTGATGATTTGTCTGAGCGATGAGTGAGGATTGGTATGAGTGATGATAGGTATGAGCGATGAGTGATGATTGCTATGAGTGATGATTTGTAAGAGCGATGAGTGAGGATTGGTATGAGCAATGAGTGATGATTGGTATGAGTGATGATTGGTATGAGAGATGATTGGTATGAGTGATGAGTGGGGATTGGTATGAACGATGAGTGATGATTAGTCTGAGCAATGAGTGAGGATTGGTATGAGCGATGAGTGATGATTGGTATGAGTGATGATTGGTATGAGTGATGAGTGAGTATTGGTATGAGCGATGAGTGATGATTGGTATGAGGGATGATTGGTATGAGTGATGAGTGAGGATTGATATGAGTGATGATTGGTATGAGCGATGAGTGATGATTGGTATGAGTGATGATTGGTATGAGCGATGAATGATGATTGTTCTGAGCAATGAGTGAGGATTGGTCTGAGCGATGAGTGAAGATTGGTATGAGCGATGAGTGATGATTGGTATCAGCGATAAGTGATGATTGGCATGAGCGATGATTGATGAATGGTATGAAGTCTGAGTGATGATTAGTATGAGCACTGAGTGATGATTGGTCTGAGCGATGAGTGATGATTGACTTGAGCGATGAGTGATGATTGGTATGAGAGATGAGTGATGATTGGATTAAGTTCTGAGTGATAATTGGTATGAGCGATGAGTGAGGAGTGGTCTGAGCGAGGAGTGATGATTTATATGAGCGATGAGTGATGATTAGTCGGAGCAATGAGTGATGATTGGTCTGAGCGATGAGTGATGATTGGTATGAGCGATGAGTGATGATTGGTATGAGCGATGAGTGATGATTGGTATGAGCAATGATTGATGAATGGTATGAGTTCTGGGTGATGATTAGTATGAGCGCTGAGTGATGATTGGTCTGAGCGATGAGTGAGGATTGGAATGAGCGATAAGTGATGATTGGTATGTGTGATGATTGGTATGAGTGATTAGTGAGGATTGGTGTGAGCGATGAGTGATGATTGGTATGAGCGATGAGTGAGGATTGGTATGAGCGATCAGTGATGATTGCTATGAGCGATGAGTGAGGATTGCTATGAGCGATGAGTGATAATTGGTCTGAGCGATGAGTGAGGATGGGAATGAGTGACGAGTGAGGATTAGTATGAGCGCTGAGTGCGGATTGGTATAAATGATGAGTGATGATTGGTATGAGAGCTGAGTGATGATTGGTATGAGCGATGAGTGAGGAGTGGTCTGAGCGAGGAGTGATGATTTATATGAGCGATGAGTGATGATTAGTCGGAGCAATGAGTGATGATTGGTCTGAGCGATGAGTGAGGATTGGTATGAGCGATTAGTGATCATTGGTATGAGTGATGATTAGTATGAGCACTGAGTGATGATTGGTCTGAGCGATGAGTGATGATTGGTATGAGCGATGAGTGATGATTGGTATGAGCGATGAGTGATGATTGGTATGAGCGATGATTGATGAATGGTATGAGTTCTGAATGATGATTAGTATGAGCGCTGAGTGATGATTGGTCTGAACGAAGAGTGATGATTGCTGTGAGTGACGAGTGAGGATTAGAATGAGTAATGATTGGTATGACCGATGAGTGCTGAGTGGTATGAGCAATGAGTGATGATTGGTCTGACCGGTGAGTGAGGATTGGTATGAGCGATGAGTGATGATTGGTATGAGCGATGAGTGTTGATTGGTATGAGTGATGATTGGTATGAGCGATGAGTGAGGATTGGTATGATCGATAAGTGATGATTGGTATGAGTGATGATTGGTATGAGCGATGAGTGATGATTGGTATGAGTGATGAGTGATGATTGGTCTGAGCGATGAGTGGTGATTGGTATGAGCAATGATTGATGAATGGTATGAGCTCTGAATGATGATTAGTATGAGCGCTGAGTGATGATTGGTCTGGGCGATGAGGGATGTTTGGCATGAGCGATGAGTGATGATTGGTATGAGTGATGATTGGTATGAGTGATGATTGGTATGAGTGATGATTAGTCTACGCAATGAGTGATGATTGGTCTGGGCGATGAGTGATGTTTGGCATGAGTGATGAGTGATGATTGGTATGAGTGATGATTGGTATAAGTGATGATTATTCTACGCAATGAGTGATGCTTGGTTTGAGCGATGAGTGAGGATTGGTACGAGCGATGAGTGATGATTGGTATGAGCGATGAGTGATGATTGGTATGAGTGTTGATTGGTATGAGCGATGAGTGATTATTAGTCTGAGCAATGAGTGATGATTGGTATGAGCGATGATTGATGAATGGTATGAGCTCTGAGTGATGATGAGGATGAGCGCTGAGTGATGATTGGTCTGGGCGATGAGTGATGTTTGGCATGAGCGATGAGTGATGATTGGTATGAGTGATGGGTATGAGTGATGATTGGTATAAGCGATGAGTGATGATTGGTATGAGCAATGAGTGATGATTGGTATGAGCGATGAGTGAGGATTGGTATGAGCGATGAGTGATGATTGGTATGATCGATGAGTGATGATTGGTATGAGCGATGAGTGATGATTGGTCTGAGCGATGAGTGAGGATTGGAATGAGCGATCAGTGAGGATTTGTAGAAACGATGAGTGAGGATTGGTATGAGCGCTGAGTGAGAATTGGTATAAACGATGAATGAGGATTGGTATGAGTGCTGAGGGATGATTGGTATGAGAGCTGAGTGATGATTGGTATGAGTGATGATTTGTAAGAGCGATGAGTGAGGATTGGTATGAGCAATGAGCGAGGATTGGTATGAGCGATGACTGATGATTGGTATGAGCGATGATTGGTATGAGCGAAGAGTGAGGATTGGTATGAGCGATGAGTGATGATTGGTATGAGGGATGATTGGTATGAGTGATGAATGGTCGGAGCAATGAGTGAGGATTGGTATGAGCGATGAGTGAGGATTGGTATGAGTGATGATTGGTATGAGTGATGAGTGATGATTGGTATGAGTGATGATTGATATGAGTGATGATTACTCTGAGCACTGAGTGATGATTGGTCTGAGCGATGAGTGATGATTGGCATGAGCGATGAGTGATGATTGGTATGAGCAATGAGTGATGATTGGTATGAGTTCTGAGAGATAATTGGTATAAGCGATGAGTGATGATTGGTATGAGCGATGAGTGAGGATTGATATGAGCGATGAGTGATGATCGGTATGAGTGATGAATGATGATTGGTATGAGCGATGAGTGATGATTGGTATGAGTGATGAGTGATGATTGGTAGGAGCGATGAGTGAGTATTGGTAGGAGCGATGAGTGAGGATTGATATGAGTGATGAGTGAGGATTTGTCTGAGCAATGAGTGATGGTTGGTATGAGGGATGAGTGATGATTGGTATGAGTGATGTGGTACAAGGATGTGTTTAGCGAGGTTGATGCTGAAAAGCTCCCCCCACATCGACTGTACAACTGTAAAAATGAGTTGGAACTAGATGCAAACCTTCCATGCAGTAGAATCTATGCCTTGACGGAAAAAGAAGATACATGTTTGAGAGAATATATTCAGACCTATTTGAAGAACGGTTTCATCAGGACATCACAGTCCCCTGTCTCATCACCGTTATTTTTTGTACCAGAGAAGGAAGTAGGGGATTTAAGAATCTGTATAGATTATCACGCCCTGAATCAGATAACAATTAAGAAAAGATACCCTTTGCCCCTAATCTCTGTGCTCCTGGATCAGGTAAAAGGCATTCAGATCTATACGAAACTTCATCTACGAGGGTCCGATCATCTTGTCCGGATCAGAGAGGGCGATGGATGGAAGACCCCATTCAGGACCAAGTTTGGTCTACATGAATATCAGGTGATGCCCTACGGTCTCTGTAATGCACCAGCAGCTTTTCAGTATTTCATTAACAGCGTTTTAAACCAATATATTGACAAGTGTGTCCTCGTCTATATTGATGACATTTTAATTTATTCAGCGTCGGAAGAAGAACATCAAGATTATATGTCAAGCTTGAAAAATGTGCGTTCAATGTTCGATCGGTGGATTTCCTTGGGTTTGTCCTGTCTCCTGAGGGAATCACTATGGATACGCTCAAGATTGAGGCAGTTTTGGATTGGCCATCCCCTACTTCTGTGAAAGAAATACAACGATTCATTGGATTCGCCAATTTTTACAGAAGGTTCACCCAGGACTTTACTCAGAAGGTGATTCCAGTTACCAGACTTTTAGGAAAAGGTGTTCCTTTTTTCTGGTCAGAAGAAGCAGAAGCTGCCTTCCAGTCCCTAAAAAGAAGTTCTACTTTGGTGCCTATACTTCTCCACGCTGATCCCACAGAGCCTTTTTATTTGGAAACAGATGCATCTGATCAAGCAATAGGAGGGATTCTTTCGCAAAGACACAAGCAGAACGGTCAACTCCATCCAGTTGCTTATCACTCCCGGACGTTACTCCCAGCGGAAATCAACTATAACATCACCGAAAAGGAGCTATTAGCTATTAAAGACGCATTCAAGGAGTGGAGGCATTATCTAATGGGGGCCAGACATACTGTAACAGTATTTACAGACCATAAGAACCTACAAATCTTAAGATCTGCAAGAACTCTGACCGCCACATCAGCTTAGGTGGTCTTTGTATTTTGTGGATTACAATTTTGTAATCACCTACTGACCTGGAAACAAGAACGGTAAGGCAGATGCCTTGTATAGAATTAATACGGAAGGACTGACAACTGTAATAGAAGACCAAAAGATCATTCCAGATTCAAAGATAGTAGGAACCATTACTCATGAGACACTGGAGAAGAGAGTTAGAGAATCACTTTCTTTGGAAGAGCTTCAGCAATGGGGTTTGTCCGACCCAGATCGAGAAATCCGAAATCGGTTGCCCTATCACTGAAAGGCCTTGTTTGTATCCACTGTGGAAATGCAAGAACATATTTTACATGACTGACATGATCATTCTATGGCCGGACATAAAGGAATTAGTAAAAACTGAGGAGTTGATTAAAAGGCAATTTTGGTGGCTCTATAATATGACGAAGGACATCAAGCAATACGTATTGGGTTGCGGGATCTGTGCTCAGGGAAAACCAACACGGCAGTCAACTCAGGGGTTATTACAGCCTCTACCTATACCCCATTATCCCTGGCACACTGTGACTTTGGATCTGATTGTTGACCTGCCTTCCAGTCGGGGCTACAATACCATCCTGGTTATGGTCGAAGCCTTTACCAGAATGGCTCACTTTGTTCCTCTGAAAGACATTCCTTGTGCTAAGGAATTAGCTACACAGTTTAGTTTACATGTGGTGAGGTTATACGGGATCTCTAAGGTCCAATTTTCTGATTGTGGTACCCAATTCCTGTCTCAGTTTTGGAAGGCATTTACTAAGGGTTTAAACATAGAAACCAGATTCTCCACCAGCTATCACCCAGAGACAGATGGACAGACAGAGAGAGGAAATGAGGAGCTAGAATAGTATCTAAGAATGTTTATGCTAGATCAAGAAGGGAACTGGTCAGATCTCCTCTGGGCAGCAAAATTGGCACACATGAACTCCCAAAATAGTCCTACTGGTCATTCTCCATTCTATTTAAATTATGGTCGACACTCAAATCTGATGATTAGTACTAGTGAATTGTTGTTCCCAGTAGCTAAAGACTTGGTCTGACATCTAAGTGAAACTCATGAAGCAGCTAGAGAAAAGCTAGGAAGATCAAAAGAGATATATAAACTTTATGCTGACAGAAAGAGGAGACTAGATGATTATTCTATTGGGAGTAAGGTATGGCTGAACACAAAAAATCGAAAATTCCAACCCTGTTTCTTAAGCCCTTTTGAAGTAGAGAAAAAGATAAATCCAGTGACCTATAGGCTAAAACCTACCATCACAAATGAAAATTCACCCAGTTTTTCATATCTCTTTACTGAAAAGATATTCGCAACATCTCAGGCCCAGGAAACTTCCCAACCCAATTCAAACTGAACTTGGAGAAGAGTTTGAGATAAAAAATCTTGTATTCTAAGTGGAATAATAGAAAACTGTACTATCTAGTCGATTGGAAAGGTGACGGTCCTGAGGAAAGGTCTTGGGAACCATGCACTCATGTTTATGCCCCAAAATTAGTGAGAACCTTCCATGAACAATTTCCTCTTAAGGCAAGATCTGTGAACCCCCCTTGTCAAGAACGAAGGATTAAGGCAGAAGAGATGCCAGCTAGTAGGAGCTACAACGTTAATTGGCAGAAGGAGAGTTTTCAAGCTCCCATGTGCCTTTGGAAAACGTGAAGATCAGACTTGGACTGAACTGGTCAGGCTGCTGTCCTTTAAAATGGCTGGAAGCGCTAAGATTAGCGCTTCACCCTTTCTGTAGAGACTGCAGGGATTCTAAGCACAGCTGAGGCTCGCGCTCACCCTCAGCTATGCGCACTTCACCAAGACCCTTACAAGTGTAACAGTGCTTGCCGGTTTGTCCTGTGAAATTCCCGAGTGAGAGAGTAGTTAGTTTTTCGTTTTGCTGCCGTCTGTATGCTTGAATTCCTGCTAACCTTCGGTTTAAAGACTCCTGTCAAGAAGATAAATCACCGAGTCGTCTGTGAGCAGCTGCCACTTCTCAAAAACCCTTCAGAGCTTTTTTCCTGATAAAGAAAAAGAAGCCTCCAGCCACACAAGTACCTTTTGAAGAAAAGACTGTGGAATCAGTATCATTTTCCCTGTACTGTTTTATATTTAGCTCTTCTCCGCCCATATCTGTTATTCATTTCCTGCTAAATCCTATTTAGTAAAAGACTGTTAAATAGTTTAGTTTACTATAAAAAGACTTACCTTTTGTGGCAGTTCCAGTTGAGCATTCAGCTTTCTTAAATCCTCCTGCAAATGTAAAGAAAGGTATTAGTTAGCCCAATGCATTAAATAGACCACAGTTTGAGGAATTATAGACTGCATTAAAGTTATTTATCAGAAAACTGTTGTTTGCATTCACACAGGAATTACTACACTCCATCAAATTGCAGTGGAGTTTATCTAAAACAACAACTTTCACAGAAGAGAGGCAATATCCTAGTCTTTTGGGGTTACGTCTTTTGAAATTTTACATGATTTACTGTAAATTCTAGTTAATGTCATAGTGATGTGTTATATTTTGGTTACAGTGTCCAGTTACTAAACAAGTGCTGTGCAAGAAAACAACTAGAATTAGCAGTAAATTGAAGACACCAGACATAGAGGACTAGGCTGTTTCTTCTCTGTCCCATTCCCCTTTCCTCCCTGGGGTTTCTTTCGTACTCCCATAAGTGCTATCTGGGCGTGTCTCTTGACAAGTCCTCTCGAAGGGATAGGATTCCAAGAGAGGTTGCACACCCCCAGCTGTGATTCATCAGTGACTGATTGGCTCTTGTCACAGGTGGTGGGGCTCCGAACCCACAAGTAACGCTGACAGGAGTCATGGCTCTCTCTTCAGAATGAGTGTCGAAGCTCAGAGGGCGGCCACACTTTGAAAGTGGTATTTATAGCTCATCTAGCAATGGAAAGTGCTGTCTTCCAATCAGAAGACAGGCTCCGCCAGGAAATAGAGTCCCTTAATTAGGCATCAGTCGCTGTACAAACAGAAGCAAAATACCAGAAACTCCGGCAGAAAACAAGGTCAGCAGGAATGGAGATCTTTAACTGCTAAGCAGTGTATAATGAATCATCAGCCATTGTACAAACAAAAAGAAAATACCAGGCACGTGGTCAGGAAACAAGGGCAGCAGGAAGCAGAGGCCTTTAACTGCTAAGCAGTGTATAATGAATCATCTGCCATTGTACAAACAAAAACAAAATACCAGGCACGTGGTCAGGAAACAAGGACAGCAGGAAGCAGAGGCCTTTAATTGCTCAGCAGGGCAACATTAATCAATAGCCTTTATAGAACAAAAAATACAAGGCTTTCCAATGGGAAACAAGGACAGCAAGAAACGGAGGCCTGTAAGTGATTGCTCAGAAGTGAAATTTGTTTTAACAAAAATACCAGACACTTGTATTTCATTAGACATACGTTTTAAAGTGCACACAAACTAGAGTACATAGTATACCTTTTAAATTAAACACTCAGAAGAGAATGCAAAATAAAGTTCATTGAGTACATGGCACCTGCCTAATTGGAAAATAGTGCTGACAATGAGGAAGATACAGCATAGGCAAACCAGTGTAAGACAAAGATTAAAGTGATAGTATGATTAGAATATCAGCTTCCTCTAAGGCACACAGAAACATACATTATAATTCAGCTGCAGAAAAACAGTAACCCAAAACAAATTGATTTTCCCTTATTTTTGTTATATATGAAAAAACACATACATGAAGAATAAAAGTCAAGTCAAGTCAAGTCAGAGAATTTATATAGCGCACTACATACCCAGAGGGTCTCAAGGCGCTTAGGAAGGGGAGGAGGATTACTTGTCAAATATCCACGTTTTAAGTTGCTTTCTGAATGCTAGGTGGTTCTGGGTAAGGCGCAGGTAAGCGGGGAGTGAGTTCCATGTTTTAGCAGCCAGGTATGAGAAGGATCTGCCTCCCATGGTGGTCCTGTTGATGCGAGGTACAGTGGCGAGGGCTTGGCTGGAAGAACGTAGTTGGCGGGAGGGGGTGTAGAAGGACAGTCGTGAGTTGAGGCATTCTGGTCCGATGTCGTAGAGTGATTTGTGTGCGTGGGTTAGCAGTCGGAAAGTGATTCTCTTATTGACGGGTAGCCAGTGGAGGTCTTTCAGGTGACCAGAGATGTGTTCGTTGCGCGGGATGTCTAATATGATCCTGGCTGAGGCGTTTTGGATTCGTTGGAGTTTCTTCTGGAGTTTAGCGGTAGTACCTGCGTAGAGGGTGTTTCCGTAGTCCAGTCGGCTCGTGACCAGAGCATGGGTGACTGTTTTCCTGGTTTCGGTGGGGATCCAGCAAAATGTTTTTTTGAGCATGCGAAGAATGTTGAAGCAGGATGAGGATACGGCGCTGACTTGTCTGTTCATTGAGAGTGAAGAATCCTGGATGACGCCTAGGTTCCGTGCGTGGTCTGTCGGGATGGGTGCTTTTCCAAGGGCTTCCGGCCACCAAGAGTCGTCCCATGCAGAGGGGGATGTACCTAAGATGAGGACTTCTGTTTTGTCTGAGTTCAGTTTCAGACGGCTTTGTTTCATCCATTCGGCAACTTCTTTCATTCCTTCGTGTAGGTTAGTTTTGGCGGTGCTGGGGTCATTGGTGAGAGAAAGGATTAGTTGAGTGTCATCCGCGTAAGAGATGATGTTGAGGTTGTGTTGGCGGGCGATGGCCGCGAGGGGGCTCATGTATACGTTGAAGAGGGTGGGGCTGAGTGAGGATCCTTGTGGTACGCCACAGATGACTTCAGTGGCCTCGGACTTGAATGGTGGAAGGCGGACTCTCTGGGTTCTTCCGGTGAGGAACGAGGTGATCCATTCAAGTGCTTTTCCTTGTATTCCGATGTTATTGAGGCGTTGTAAAAGGGTGCTGTGGCAGACTGTGTCGAATGCTGCAGAGAGGTCGAGGAGGATGAGGGCGACTGTGTCTCCATTGTCTAGTAGAGTTCGAATGTCGTCTGTTGCTGCGATGAGGGCGGTCTCAGTGCTGTGTTTTGCTCGGAAGCCAGATTGTGAGGAGTCGAGGGATTTGTTGGCTTCGAGGAAAGCGGCGAGCTGGTTGTTGACAGCTTTCTCGATGACTTTGGCCGGGAATGGAAGGAGCGAAATGGGGCGGTAATTTTTGAGTTCGGTGGGGTCCGCTGTGGGTTTTTTCAGAAGGGCGGTGAGTTCAGCGTGTTTCCAGTCTTCCGGGAAGGTGGCGGAGTTGAAGGAGCAGTTGATGACGTCTCGGAGGTGCGGTGCTATGACGGAGTCTGCTTTGTTGAAGATGTGGTGAGGACATGGGTCTGTGGGGGATCCTGAGTGGATGGAATTCATCAGGCGGATGGTGTCCTCAGTGGAGATTGGGTTCCAGTCGTTAAGGGTGTTCACGGGGGGAGAATGTTCAGCAAATGGTTGGGTGGGTTGGTCTCCGGGTTGGTTGTCGAAGCTGTTGTGGATGTCTGCAATCTTGTTGTGGAAGAATGAGGCTAGGGAGTCGCAGAGGGCTTGAGAGGGGGTGATGTCGTTGGAGTTGGCCGAGGGATTGGAAAATTCCTTGACGATGTTGAAAAGTTCCTTGCTGTTGTGGGCGTTGTTGTCAAGTCGATCCTTGAATGCTGTTTTCTTGGCCTTTCGGATTAGTTGGTGGTGAGTGCGGGTGGCGTTTTTGAAGGCGTCCTTGGTGCTAGTGGTTGGGTCTTTTTTCCAGGCCTTTTCAAGGGAGCGGCAGAGTTTCTTGGACTTCTTAAGATCATCGTTGAACCATGAGGCCTTCTTGCTGCCAGGTTTGCTTTGACGTTTTTTCAGTGGTGCTAAGGTGTCGGCGGTGTTGGATAACCATAGGGTGAGGTTGGCGGCGGCTTGGTTTGGGTTAGAAGAGTGGGCTGGGGTGTTTAGAAGGAGCGATGTGGAGATCTGGTCGGTGGTGATTTTGTTCCAGTTTCTTTGCAGAGTTGGTTGGGGGTGGTTGGTGGGTTTTGGCTTGTTGTAGGTGAAGTGAACGCAGCTGTGGTCAGTCCAGAGGAGATCCGTAGTGTGGCTGAAGGAGACATGATTGCTGGAGGTGAAGATGGGGTCGAGTGTGTGACCTGCGATGTGGGTGGGGGAAGTGACTAGTTGTTTAAGTCCGAGGTTGGCGAGGTTGTCCAAGAGGGTGGTGGTGTTGCGGTCGTTGATCTTTTCAAGGTGAAAGTTGAGGTCTCCCAGAAGGATGTAGTCTTTGGATCATCTAGAAAGAAGGTGTAAGTCAATGTAAGCATAATGAGTGCTAGTAATGTCAATTTTGCAGGTGCCATGTAGTCTGCCATGCACTTTATTTAGGTATAGAAAACAATGGTTCTGGACCTTACTTAATTGGCAGAGACAATCTGTACGTAGTTAATAAGTAAGAGACCATTTAGAGCATGCTACAAAAAATAATCAGCTCATAGTACTTAATACTTTAGCAAAGGAGAATGCAACAGACCAAATTCAAGGACTAAAAGAAATGTAATTCATTGCATCTAGAAAGTTGTGTACAAATCACAATTATAATGTATAAACGTGTAGGTTGCCCCAAGGGAGGAACGTGCAGAAAAGGGGTAAGGTGGTTGGGGGTGTTTGAGTGATTGGGTGACTGAATGGAAAGTCTTTAGGATGGTGACATAGAAATTATTTACAATATTTTACATATAGAGGATCGGTTTGAAATCACCATCCTTATTAACCTGGCCACAATGATGATTTATAAACACATTTGCAAAATTCATTCAAGCAATGTGGTTATATATTCCAATTTTATGGCACGTGGGGTATGGATAATCAAGGTCCAGGTTGGGTCAAAGGAGAGCGTCGACGTTTCGACTCGTCTTATGGCCTTGTGGGTAAGTTAGACCTGGTCTGTGCGAGTCTTCATCAGGACATATTGGGACAAATAACAGGAGGGCTGTTGATGACCCCATTGAGTAGAGAAGATCCGTGTGGTGAGAGATGCACAGCGGATGGGTTGATGCGATAATCACCTTGAGAGAGCTGAACGTTGAGTGTGGCTCCCAGGGAAACGACTTCCTCTATGTATGGCCTTCAATAAAAGATAAGGCTGGCGGCTGCTAAGAGTCAGCGGCTGTTCGTGAGGCTCTTGATGGGCGCTTCTCGACGCGTGATTATCGCATCAACCCATCCGCTGTGAATCTCTCACTACACGGATCTTTTCTGCTCAATGGGGACTACATAGCCACTCTTTAGCCCTCCTAAGGAGTCGGCCATTTTAGACTAGTCCCTAAATCCTAGCTTCTTCAGCTTCTTCGGCTACCGACCTCACCTCCTGCACACATTAGATCAGAACCTCAGTGCATTCCCCCCCAATTGTGGCTCGACCTATCCCTGCTGGTATTTACAAATGCCCGTATTTTAGACTGACTCAATGACTTCCACATCCCTATTACATTAGCCCTGGCTCAACACTGACCCCAGCCAGCTATGATACTCTAGCCTACACAACAGACACCACAACACACTCCCCTCACCTACACCACAGCTCACAGCATGGAACTCACAGGCACTCACACCTACAAAATAATTTACCCCCCAAACTCACTTAAAAATCTGCCAAACGCTTCAAACAAAACCTTTTAAAATCTCACCTAGAAACGCCCATTGCTGACCCATATTTCTCACTACACAATGGGATCACGACCACCGATATCATTTTCTACACTAAACGTAGAGCTCAATGGAGGAAAGCCTTCTTAGCCTTACTCGCGATTTCATCCACGAGGAAATCCGCACATGGTCTAATGATCTACACTGCACCATCACAACTCTTCCAAGCGACAGTAACCATCACCATTTACAACGACAGAGCTATTCTCATTCAGTCTACGGACCGTAGTCTAAATCTATTTCATAACATCTTCCCTAATATTAAAGAGCATGTATCTAATCCACCTACTTCCACCCAACTGATCCTCACACCTAGCACCCCAGAAACCACAACTCCTACTCCTTATGCCACCCTCCCACCCCCTACCCCCCTGCCATCAAGGAGCTCTGAGCCTTACACCTCCCTCAACCTTTCTACCCTACCCTCCAACAGACGTCTCCTCTCTTCACCTAATCCTCACATACTTCCAACTTGCACAACTGTAACAACAAACTCACCCCTTACCCAATCTGTTAGGTCCCCCGCAATGACCATAGCCCCCCACCTCTAGTCCTTCCTCCTCCATCACCATCCTTCCTCCTACCTCTTCCCTGCCTCACAACAACACCTTCTTCCTCCCCCAACCCAGTACTGAAACCACCGGTTCCAATCAGAGGTCACTCCCCCTCTAATAGCTCTCCCACCTTAACGCTCTCTTCCCCTGCACCTTCCTTATTCCACTTGGTCACCTCGAACTCTGAACCCCCCCATCCCAGTCACCACCCCTGTGTTCACCAGGTGGTGTATAAAAGGTCTCCCCACCATGATCACTCAATGATCATCCCACCACCCTCTAACCCGCCTTTAGAACATATCCTACCCCCTATCACTCCTCCCACTCACCTTCTCCTATCAAACGCACCCACTACCAAGTTCGCTGCAATTACAACTCTCCTAATCATACACGCTACACCCTCTCATACGTTTCCACCAATTTATGCACCAGAGCATAGCACACTCCTGGACACACCTACCACACCTCTTCTCCCACCACCTACCACTCCAACTACCTATACATCCATGCCAACGATATGCTCAACCCTCTACTCATCACCCCCTCTTCTCCTCCCTCGCCTTCATCAGATTTCACATCGAACCGAGCCAACCCTCCTGAACTCATACCTCGGTCTACCACCACTACCGTTCCAAACAACACTTTGGACACGATTATGTCCACTCTTCTCCAAATTAAAGACGAACTTCATACTTTCAAAGAGTTGATCTTGAATCAACCCAGCCACTCCACACCCCCAGAACCCTTTCACCCAACAAGCTCAGCACCCATCCTCCACTTTCATACAAACATAATCCTCCTTACTGGACCTCAATTCCCTCCTGTTATTCTGCCACCCGTCCTCTGCGAAGCATCAATCCACTTTCGGCGTATGACATAAGCTCCCTCCTGCACTCTTGTGATCTCGCTTTCACGACCCACATAGCCCCCAACCACCTTCCCATCCCTACTATCCACCCCAACCCTCACAGGTCCTCCACACAAAACGATAGAGGCATCGTTGCCAATAATCTTTAAAATATCGCACTCCCTCTAGACCCCTCCTGCTCCCTTGTCATTACCCAGCTTAAATGCACACTCCTGAACTATAGATAGGCCCCTAGACACGCATCAGACATTGCCGACCTCATTATCGCACATGACCTAGACCTGACCATACTCACCGAAACCTGGTTAACAGAATCTTCCTCGCCACTCATTGACATTCTAGTACCCCCTCATTACGACATCATCAGACTGGATAGGAGTGGCAAGACAGGGGGTGGAATCGTATATATTCACCGGAGCAACGTCTCAGTAATTAGAGCCATATCCTCAATTTTCTCCTTGTGTGAACACTTCTGCCTCGACATCAACAGCGGAGTCAATCCTGTATGCTCCCTACATATTATGTACCACCCACCAGGGGACAACCTCACCGTTACTGAACACCTCATGGACATGATCACAACAAACTCTGGACAACAACACACAGGCACCCTCGAAGTACAAAATAAAAGTAGAGACAGGGTGGGCACCCGTTAAGGCTCATTAACATGGGGTGGGCACCCGTACCATAAATAATTAAATATCGGAAATGTCGAGGTGGCACCCGCATCAATAACAAGGCAAGCAGGATGGGCACCTGCTAGCAAATATAAAAATAAGCTAGGTGGGCTCCCGCAAAGAGCACAAGGAGGGGGGTCCCCAGACAGGGGGAATCCCTCGCCTATTCTGCAGCTCAGCGCTGCAGGGTTAGAATAGAGCGCTCCCAGAGGGGGAAACCAAGTGCACACTAGACCAGCATTCCCAAAGTAAACGACAGCGCTCCTCTGCTGCAAAAGGTTTGCAAAAAGTCCTGGGGGCAAAGAAAATACAGCCAAAGGTCCCAAAGAGAAGTCATCCAGCATCCAGGGCATACAGGGGCTGGGGAGGGCCCAGGGAGGCAAGCCTTCCCCTGGGCCCCAGCAGCAGCACGCCCCTGGTAGATTCAAGTCAGGAAACAAGAACATTTTACATGAGGTCACAGCCTCTTTTTATACACACATTTCCTTTGTTGTCAAAGGTGCAGGCAAGGGGTGAACCAGATGCAACTGGTTCTTGAGCACTTTGTTTTGCTCAGCCCCTCTCTCTATTCACAGGGTGGGTCAGGGACATCAGACACACCACAGGGGGTTGAGCCAGCATTGTAGAGGGAAGGCCCAGCCCTATTCAGGTCCCAGGTGCACTCCTCCCTCCCATCAACATGCAGATCTCTCCATTCACCACCGGGGCAGACCCATTCTGACTCCTGGAGCCAGGCACACCAGCCATTTCCAGCCAATCACAAGCCAGACAGTCAATTCACATTAACTGCACAGACTTGCCAACTTCTAGAAGTGGCACTTCCACAATAAATCTGTGCACATCATCAAGCAGCATTTAATCACACAAGTCCGCACATACCAAACTCGACCCTGCACTCCCCACACATTAGGAACTACCATGGACACGCATATCCCCAATGCATTCCTATGGGAGGGCAGGCCAATCTCACACACGCACTCAGAGATCGCACGCACTTTACACTGGGACACAGTGTCAAAGTGCGCAAAGACCAGAGATCACTATACTTATGTAATATTAAAAGGCAAAAGTTCAGGGGTGAACCTGCCAGAAGAACCAAGTCCAACATCGCCCTGTCCACCATCCCTGTGTGGGTGAAATACCCCCTCCGTCCTCAGACCCCATCCACTGAATGAGAGGCCCCTGTGTGGGTGAAATACCCCCTCCAGTCCTTAAACCCCATCCACTGAGTGAGAAGTCCCTGTGTGGGTGAAATTCCCCCTCCATCATACCACATCCACTGAGTGAGAGACCCCTGTGTGGGTGAATCACCCTCTCCGTTCTCAGACCCCATCCACTGAGACACTGAGAGAGAGACCCCTGTGTTGGTGAAACACCGCCTCCATCCTCAGACCCCATCTACTGCGTGTCAGAACTCTCAAGCAGAAGGTGCATGTTATATCCTCCTTAATAAGTAAACCAAACTGGATCGACAACCAAAAACGTCCCCCAAACAATGGTTGGAGATACTGGAGCCACGAGCAGAACTCCAAGATGGCCGCCAACTCTAGGGATGTGGATGATGTCTAGTTTTTTAGTGGTTCACAGGTGCGATAGTCCAGGTGCAGCGCTCAACCTCAAACTAATGCGCACTTCACTGAGAAAATTACCGGAGTGAGTCGTGTTTCTCAGTGCTCCTTTTTATTTTTTGAATCTGAGTAAAAATAACGAGCGGAATCCTTACCGTGTAACAGCTAATACGTTGGTGAAGACGAGAAGACTGAAAGATAAGTGAATTTGCTTGTTAAAATTTATATTTATAAGACAATATAATCTTGAATGCAATCACTAAGGCATGGTCAAGAAATAAAAGAAAGTTCAAGTTAATACTTACCAGAGAAATCCGATTCCCAGAAGACCTGTAAGAGAAATAAAGACTTATAAATATTAGAGTACACATAGCTAGTCACATAAATAGTTAGGTATACATCAGACTTATCTTAGGTAGGTTGGTAAGGTTTTAGATATAAAGAATAGAAAAGTTTAATTCCTAGATCAACATTACTGAAGATAGCAAAAGAAAATAAAAGAAACAACTAAAAAGGCTGAGATGGTAAGCAAGTATTATTTTATTAAGGTATAAGGCTACACGAATAAATAACTTAGTAACCACCATTTAGTTCCATAGATATCACCTCATCAAAGAAATAGTTCAACAAGCAAGTGAACTAATGAAAGAAGAAGAGAAGCAAGTTTACTGGAAAAATTAGGTAAAGATAAGTAAATCGAGGTAGAAGTAGAATAAAGTAGTAAAGTAGTATGTTAATCTCTCTTTTTGATACAATTTAGGTTTCTCCGAAGTTGAGTATGCATGACGGACTAACAAGAGAAGCAGAACGAACAGCTCCAGTGCAGTCTCTTCTGTGTTTTCTTATTATATCCACTCCACCTTCCTCCTGGAGGGTCACTGAGGGTCAAGTTTAATAACGGGCTCTTAGGGATCCTTTGGAGAGAGTTGGGAATTATTCAACTTCTGTTCCTGTGCAAGATTGGGTGGTAAGAACGCTCTAGAATCCTTGACACTGCATCAGAGACCCCTGTGTGGGTGAAATACCCCCTCTGTCCTCAGACCCCATCCACCGAGTGAGAGACCCTTGTGTGGGTGAAATACCCCTGTGACCCCATCCACTGAGTGAGAGATCCCTGTGTGGGTGGAATACCACCTCCATCAGACCCCATCTACTGAGTGAAAGAACCCTGTGTGGGTGAAATACCCCCTCCATCAGACCCCATCCACTGAGTTAGAGACCCCTGTGTTGGTGAAACACCCCCTCAGTCCTCAGACCCCATCCACTGAGTGAGAGACCCCTGTGTGGGAGAAAACCCCCCTCCATCAGACCCCATCCACTGAGTGAGAGACCCCTGTGTGGGTGAAATACCACCTCCTTCCTCAGACCCCATCCACTGAGTGAGAGACCCCTGTGTGGGTGAAATACCCCCTCCGTCCTCAGACCCCATCCACTGAGTGAGAGACCCCTGTGTGGGTGAAATACTCCCTCTGTCCTCAGACCCGATCCACTGAGAGACCACTGTGTGGGTGAAATACCCCCTTCGTCTTCAGATCCCATCCGCTGAGTCAGAGAACCCTGTGTGGGTGAAATACCCCCTCTGTCCTCAGACCCCATCCACATAGTGAGAGACCCCTGTGTGGGTGAAATACCCCCTCGGTCCTCAGACCCCATCCACTGAGTGAGAGACCCCTGTTTAGGTGAAATGGGGAACATCCTTTACAATGCGGATGTTACCCCGCAGTGCCGTTACGACGCGTCTTTTACAGCGCAAGTCGTAACCACGACTTGCGCTGGAGGGCGCTCAAGGATAAGGAATAGAAGATTTACTATACAACACCTTCCCTACTGTGCGTAGGCTGGTGTTGGAATAGTAAATGTAACTATTCTGAGTCCAGCACCCCTACAGCGCAAGTCGTGGTAACGACTTGCGTTGTAAAAGACGCGTTGTAACGGTACGTGTGGTAATACCATGTGTTGTACCGTCATGCATCCAGTGAGAGACCCCTGTGAGGGTGAAATACTCCCTCCGTCCTCAGACCCCCCTCCACTGAGTGAGAGACCCCTGTGTGGGACCCCTGTGTTGGTCACACCTGATGGTTCTGTCTCATGACTTTATTGTGACTACAACCTGCTTCTTTCTTTGTTTTATGAGTGAGCCCCATAGGGGGAGGTGGACAGGAAAGCAGCAGAGAAATGCAAACCCTGATGTGGTGCAAAGCAACGGGAGAGAGTTGATTGTCGGAGGTAGTCATTGCGGCGAGCTCCGGCCCGTACAATTGCTCCTCCTCGAGAGATATCCGTTTTCTTCAAAGTGTACTTTACATTTTATTAATAGCGCTAACGCACTGCCAGTGCTGCCGGTCCTAATGCTTTCAGTGCCAGTTTGTGACCTGAGTTGTTTGTTCTAAATAGTAAAAGGTTGTGCTGCTTATTCACAGCGAAATCCTCTTCTACGCAGTCCCGGCTATGTTTTTGCTTCCTGGAGTGGCATCGTTCAATAAGAATGGAAAATATCTTCAATTTGTAGCGTTCCTTAAAAAGTAAACATTTCTTTAATTGCAAATTTCCTTGATTTATGTGTGGTAAGACGTTCCCGTCATGTGCTCTCTATCATCATGTAACTAGCGTGTGTGGCAGTGTTTTTTTAAATTTTTTAATTTTTTTTTGCAAGACATGCGAATACAAATGTAGGTGTCTTATTCCATTGTTGTAAAGACAGAGGCCTCATTTGTCACAATTGTCTAAGCTATTCAGCTAAGTTGTGCCAATGTAGCTTTGTTTTTAGACTGAATTAATCTATTTAGTAAACAGGCTCTCTTGGTTTCTTCTAGCGAACTTAATTCAGTACAGCTCACGTGCTCAGTATCTCTGTAGTAGCTCTCCGTGACAGCAACTTCTGAGAACAAATGTGTGCAGGGCCCTTCTGTTCATCTGGGCAGTGTGCGGGCTCTGCATTCACATCATAATGTTACGCAATTATTTCATAACCTGTTGCAGAGGCCTGCTTGGGAATTGTTTAGCAGTGATACGAGTGTATTTAATACCGAACCTCTCTTGTTTTCCACGTACTACGGTTCTTAGCTACATGACTGCGTTTTTGTCTAAACTATTGCATTTTATTTTCCGTGGGCTGTTTCTTTAGTACATTGTGGCGTCTCGAGGTCACCTAAAAGCGATCATGGGAGTTCTGTGCTTCGTTTTCATGTTACACCTGACCTAGCGCTGTGATCCGTACTGGAGTGTGCACGTGCCCTGCTCTCCACATGCGGCCTAAGCAGAATATTGCTTGTAAGACCTGAACTCTTCTGTTTTTATAAATGACAAAACAAAGCATTATGAAGACGGAAAAGGGAGAAATGGTCCCTTAAAAAAACATGACGAGTTACAGTTCACATTTAATGGTTCTAAAAATGATTTCTTAATTACCATGGTTGATCATCTGTGTGCAATTTATATCCCATGAAGTTTTAAAACGGGCCCCCTTCCTGTAACACTCATCTTAGAAAGGGGCTGTAGGTTAGTCAGTTTGCAATTCAGGGGCTTTGCAGAAGCCCCTTTAAGAACCTCTTTCCAAAGTTCATTACTGTTTCAAAGGGCGTAATTTTAGATATTTTGCTTTTTCCATGGACTTATGTGTTTGGTTTTATTTCAGGGGGAAATGTCTCTGTCACTGAGAGCTGCAGTCATGCTGCTGTCTCCGGTTAGTGCCCTTCCTTACATTTCTGGTTCTTTGCTGCAGTTTTAAGACCTTGTTAGAGTTTCTTGTTGCTCAAATGGGAGTATTTTCTGATATTTATCTGTTTCCCTCATCTTCATTACTTGATTTTGCCCGCCGCAAGACAGTGTCACTCATAGTCAGTGAAATGTCACTCATACTTTCACTGAAATGATGAAAATGTCACACATAGCAATCTGAAGCCTTGGCAGCTATGGCCTTGTCACGTCCTGGAGTAGCCAAGAGGAAGTGAGGTAAGGTGGTGGTCAGGCCAGAGAAACGGCGGGGGATTCAAGTGTTGGCGAGTCCTGCTAGTGGTTCACTGCTCTCTGCCCAATAAAACCCGCGTTAGATCAGAGGTGCAAACTAAGAAGTGCGGGCGGCTACAATTCAATGAAACGCGTGGCAGCGCTGCTCGCAGCGTGACAAACAACCAGCGGCTCAGCTAAGACCCCCGCACAGACCGGGGCAGCCCCCCATCATGCCCAGGCCGGGGTTTGCTGCGGCCCGTATGAAGAGTCAATCGTGTCAGCAAAGTTTTAAGTAGCGCCTCGAGATGCATCTCTATGCTGCAAATTGCTTTATTAATGACGCGTCGCGGTGCTGCTTGTGCTAATATGATTGAGCTTGGATATTAACTACAGGCAGCAATAGAGCAGGTCTAGGAACAACCAGGCCTGTTTAAACTCGATGAATTGCCGAGTAGGGGCGGCACCGTAGGAGTGGCCGTTCGCCCTCTGCCTCCAGAATGCAGCAGTAGGGGCTGCAAGGTCTGCATTGAGCAGGGGTTGCTGAGGTCAGACAGCAGCAGAGAAGGTACTGAGCAGCTCGTTTTCTGTGTTTTCGTGCAGTGCAGGTTTCAGCTTTGGGCCGAATTTAACTGTGCGTCTTTATTTTTCTTGTTTCTGTTCATGTGCGCAGGCCTGCGAGGCAATACCCTCGATAGTTCTTTTTTTTTCTTGTGCCACAACCCTGGTTTTCTTCTCAGCTGCCACCTGTCTGCCCTGTTAGAGCTGAAAACTGACTCTACATCCCATAGCAGTCTGTCTTCTGACTGACTGTAAGCTGTGTAGTGGCTGGCACCTGGGGCAGGTGACTGTGAGAGCCACTGTGGTGCTTGCCAACTTACCTTCTCAGCGCGCCAAGCATCACTGAGTCAGCAGAGCTTGTAGTGTAGCTCTGTGTGACAAACTGCGAGTGGGGTGACGGTGCCACCGGCAGGACCCGGGCGCACTGCTCAGTAATGCAGCTCGTGGATTATGATGTGACTCGTCTTAGAGGTCCTCGTTGCTCAAATGGGTGTAATTTCTGTCATTTATATATTTTTCTTGTTTTCATTGCTAGATTTTGCTCGTGAGAAAGTGTCACTCATATTTGTTGAAATGTCACTCATAATTACAATGAATTTAAGAAAATGTCACACGTAGCAATCTGAAACCTTGGCAGCTATGGTGTCTCATTTCACACATTGAATGAAATACAAGTCGTCATTTGAATTCAATCCTGAATGTCATGTCTGTCCCTTTGCAGAACTTTGAAAAATGAACAAATTGCTGGTATTTCACTGAGGGAGAGGGGCAGATCTGGCATGAGGGCACTGAATCTGAGGCTCCTCAAGAGCACACCAGGGAAGGGTGAGGCCTGTCATGGACTGTGAGTGTTAGAAACACACATGTCTGTGACTTTACAGGCGCCAATGCTTGTTTCGCATTATGCGAATCTCTCATGGACTGCAAGTGTCTTACCCATGTCTGTGTCTTTGCAGGTACCAGTGCTTGTTTCCCTGCTGGAGGCGGCGGTTCTGTCAGTGGCCACCAGAGGGCGCTCCTCGCCTGCTGATGACACCACTGAGCTGCACATTGGATGAAAGGGAGAAGGGTTTCCTCTTCCGGGTCAGCGGCGGCAGAGACAGCACCAGCAGCGCTGGTGACATCCATTCCAGCCTCTGCAGAGGAGGGAGGACCCTGTGTGTCTGTGCAGTTATCTTTATCTTTAGACCCTCCCAGACCCCCCCTCAGACCCCAGATCTGGCCCAGCCCCCAGGAGGAGGAGAGAGCCCGGACATGTCTGCACAGGTCTCTGCTCAGGTAGGAGATTGTCAGCACCTTCAGCTGTGTTTGTAGAAATAGACTGAATAATCCTGGAGGGAATCTCTGCAGGAGCCGGGCTGAGCTGGGCTCTTCTATCCGGGGCCCCTCGGGCTGAGCTGGGCTCTTCTATCCGGGGCCCCTGCGGCTGAGCTGGGCTCTTCTATCCCGGGGCCCCTGTGACTGAGCTGGGCTCTTCTATCTGGGACCCTGGGGCTGAGCTGAGCTCTTCTATCCCGGGGCCCCTGGGGCTGAGCAGGGCTCTTATATCTGGGGCCCCTGGGGCTGAGCTGGGCTCTTCTATCTGGGGCCCCAGGGGTTGAGCTGGGCTCTTCTACCTGTGGCCCCTGGGGTTGAGCTGGACTCTTCTGACGGGGGCCCCTGGGGCTGATCTGGGCTCTTCTATCCGGGCCCCTGGGGCTGAGCTGAGCTCTTCTATCTGGGGGCTTCTGGGGCTGAGCTGGGCTCTTCTATCCGGGGGCTCCTGGGGCTGAGCAGGGCTCTTATATCTGGGGGCTTCTGGGGCTGAGCTGGGCTCCTCCATCCGGGGGCCCTAGGGCTGAGCTGGGCTATTTTATCCGGGGGCCCCTGGGGCTAAGCTTGGCTCTTCTATCCAGGGGCCCCTGGGGCTGAGCTGGGCTCTTATATCCAGGGGCCCTGGGGGCTGAGCTGGGCTCTTCTATCCGGGGCCCCTGGACCTGAGCTGGACTCTTCTATCCGTGGGCCCTGGGGGGCTGAGCTAGGCTCTTCTATCCGGGGGCCTCTGGGGGGCTGAGCTGGGCTCTTCTATCCAGGGGCCCCTGGGGCTGAGCTGGGCTCTTCTATCCAGGGGCCCCTGGGGCTGAGCTGAGCTCTTCTATCCGGGGCCCCTGGGGCTGAGCTGGGCTCTTCTATCCGGGGCTCCTGGGGCTGAGCTGGGCTCTTCTATCCGGCGGCCCTGGGGGGCTGAGCTGGGCTCTTCTATCCAGGGGCGTATCCGGGATCTGTGCGCTGCACTGCATCTTAGTGCACTATGAGGAAACTGTGCACTGCACTGCAGCTTACTGCATTATGAGGGATCTGTGCACTGCATCTTACTGCACTGTGAGTAAGGTGTTGTTGTGCGTCATCTGTTGTGGCCAGTATTGTCACTATACACTCTGCCCTGAACAGGTGTCGTTCCGCGTCATCATCGGTTGCTGCCAGGATTGTCATTGTCTGTTGTGTAAATGTTGTCAATGTAAGATGGCGCCTCTGGATCTTTCTGTAAGACCTCCATAATTGATGCTGCAAATAAACCAGGACTATTCTTGTAGCCACTAGCAGTCATGCATAACAGAACTGAGAAAGAGCTTAGACACTCCCTCTCAGGCGCTATATTTTGTCTGAAAAGTCCATTGTGCAGCTTATGAGAGTGTGTGTGAATTTAATCTAAAACTATTCTGTATGTTCAATCAGGTTTTAAAACTGGAAAAAGGGGATTATTTAATGTACAACTACAAGGCATTATAATGCTGTGATCTTCAGCTGACCCCGGATAGCTTTAATGTTGTGTTTGCTTCTGGCTTCGGAGGATATTGAGCCTGTGTTTGGGGCTCAGCAATGACCTGTAGAATAGATTCTTTATCCTGCCCTTCTTGGTTTCCATACAGCGCTGGAGCCTACTTTAAAGCTCACTCACACACATACTCGTCCCTCAGGTCCCCGGGTTTGTAGGAGGCAAATGCTAACAATGTTACCTCCTCTCCTGAGGGCGCATCCCTTATAAAGGCTTGGGACTATGACCCTCTGCAAGAAGGATGTTGTCGGCAGCTGATAAATGCAGGCAGAGTATGGCTTTAAATGTGTGTATATATTGCCCTCAATTAGTATTTTTACAATCTGAACACTATCTGGAGGATTTACATGTCCATCAAAGTTTCAGACTGTATATATTCTTCAGTCTGACTCACCAACAGAAGTTCTCGAAGAATCTGGTGCACTATTTTCACTTCAGCTGGGCTGTCGACCAGCGCCGTCACCCAAGTCCTGTTCCACAGAAGTATCCGTAGTTTGCAGGGCATTTTCTTTACTTAATCAAGTTACTTTCTTTGTTTTTCAAGTGAGTAATAGAGTTTAACCTTTCTCTTCTTTACACTAACTTCAGTGGCTTGTCCTGATTCGCCTTTCTGATTAGTACACTCACTTTTTCTGTGGTATGCCAGAAACCGGTCCCCGGTAGCTTGTCTCCTTTCTGGTAAAGAATTGGCTTGGTAGTTTAGTCTGCCCTGTTCCCATGATGCACTGGGCCAGGGACAGACTGATTTGCATATAGCCAGGTTCTGAGCTGGGATGGGGCAGTGAGATAAATAACGGTGATGGATCAAGCCCTGATCTTTGGACTGGGTAAGAGTGGTCTGCTCAATTCAGACACTCTGTTCATCACCACCCCCTTTTGTAAATCGATTTTGGCCACTATAGGTGTGGCAGGGTATACTCAGACATGAGTCCCTTTCTCACTGCTCCATCAGGATTCAAGCAAGCCGGGCCGAAGAGGCTGAAATGCCAGAAACCGGTCCCCGGTAGCTTCGGTCCGTCAAGTCCTCTTGGCCTACAAAGAATGAGAAGTAATGCTATTAGAATACAGATGCCAGTCTGGAGTTTATATTTTTGTACGGTCCGTCAAATTGTATCCACCTTGGCTGGAATTCTGAGTTGATGGAAATCCAGTCCTTTTCTTTTTGTGTTACGGTCTTTTTCGTCTTTTTATATCCTTTCTAGTCTCTGGTGTAGTTTTTTCATCACCAGAACCCTCAGTCTAATTTTTTTGTTGTGAGATGCGGTTTGATGGCTCGTGACCCCAAGGTGTCACGCCAACAGAAGTATATGTTTCAAAATCATTTTAGATGGCTCCTGTTCACACTCTTGAACAGGGATTGCTGCAGCCTCTGGCGCATAGCCAAAGCCGCTGCTTCTCGGCTCAGCATGATTGAGGAAACTGTTTTAAGATTTCCCATTCATTTAATTCCTAGATCTAGGGAGGGTGCAGCCTTGTACTCATTTGTTCTTGCCTTAGTACATCGGGTAGTACCGCCCATGACGGCGTGCCATGGGTAGTACGGCTGATACCTCATCTCATTCCTAGATCTAGGGAGGGTGCAGCCTTGTACTCATTTGTTCTTGCCTTAGTACCTCGGGTAGTACCGCCCAAGAGGGTGTTTCATGGGTAGTACGGTTGATACCTCATCTCATTCCTAGAACTAGCGAGGGTGCAGCCTAGTACTCATTTGTTCTTGCCTTAGTACATCGGGTAGTACCGCCCATGACGGCGTGCCATGGGTAGTATGGTTGATACTTCATCTCATTCCTAGATCTAGGGAGGGTGCAGCCTTGTACTCATTTGTTCTTGCCTTAGTACATCGGGAAGTACAGCCCACGACGGCGTGCCATGGGTAGTACGGTTGATACTTCATCTCATTCCTAGATCTAGGGAGGGTGCAACCTTGTACTCATTTGTACTTTCCTTAATTCATAAGGTAGTACCGCCAAATAGGGTGTGCCATGGGTAGTACGGTTGATACTTCATCTCATTCCTAGATCTAGGGAGGGTGCAACCTTGTACTCATTTGTACTTTCCTTAGTTCATCGGGTAGTACCACCAATGAGGGTGTGCCATGGGTAGTACGGTTGATACTTCATCCCATTCCTAGATCTGGGAGGGTGCAGCCTTGTACTCATTTGTACTTACCTTAATTCATCAGGTAGTACCGCCAAATAGGGTGTGCCATGGGTAGTACGGTTGATACTTCATCTCATTCCTAGATCTAGGGAGGGTGCAGCCTTGTACTCATTTGTACTTTCCTTAGTTCATCGGGTAGTACCGCCCATGACGGCGTGCCATGGGGAGTACGGTTGATACTTCATCTCATTCCTAGCTCTAGGGAGGGTGCAGCCTAGTACTCGTTTGTTCTTGCCTTAGTACATCGGGTAGTACCGCCCATGACGGCGTGCCATGGGTAACACGGTTGATACTTCATCTCATTCCTAGATCTAGGGAGGGTGCAGCCTAGTACTCATTTGTTCTAGCCTTAGTACATCGGGTAGTACCGCCCATGACGGCGTGCCATGGGTAGTACAGTTGATACTTCATCTCATTCCTAGATCTAGGGAGGGTGCAGCCTAGTACTCATTTGTTCTAGCCTTAGTACATCGGGTAGTACCGCCCATGACGGCATGCCATGGGTAGTACGGTTGATACTTCATCTCATTCCTAGATCTAGGGAGGGTGCAGCCTTGTACACATTTGTTCTTGCCTTAGTACATCGGGAAGTACCACCCATGACGGCGTGCCATTGGTAATACGGTTGATACTTCATCTCATTCCTAGATCTAGGGAGGGTGCAGCCTTGTACTCATTTGTTCTTGCCTTAGTACATCGGGTAGTACGGCCAATGAGGGTGTGCCATGGGTGGTACGGTTGATACTTCATCCCATTCCTAGATCTGGGAGGGTGCAGCCTTGTACTCATTTGTACTTACCTTAATTCATCAGGTAGTACCACCAATGAGGGTGTGCCATGGGTAGTACGGTTGATACTTCATCCCATTCCTAGATCTGGGAGGGTGCAACCTTGTACTCATTTGTATTTTCCTTAGTTCATCGGGTAGTACCGCCCATGACGGCGTGCCATGGGGAGTACGGTTGATACTTCCTCTCATTCCTAGATCTAGGGAGGGTGCAGCTTTGTACTCATTTGTTCTTGCCTTAGTACATCGGGTAGTACCGCCCATGACGGCGTGCCCTGGGTAACACGGTTGATACTTCATCTCATTCCTAGATCTAGGGAGGGTGCAGCCTTGTACTCATTTGTACTTACCTTAGTTCATCTGGTAGTACCGCCCATGACGGCGTGCCATCGGTAGTACGGTTGATACTTCACATCTCATTCCTAGAACTAGCGAGGGTGCAGCCTAGTACTCATTTGTTCTTGCCTTAGTACATCGGGTAGTACCGCCCATGACTGCGTGCCATGGGTAGTACGGTTGATACTTCACATCTCATTCCTAGAACTAGCGAGGGTGCAGCCTAGTACTCATTTGTTCTTGCCTTAGTACATCGGGTAGTACCGCCCAGGACGGCGTGCCATGGGTAGTACGGTTGATACTTCCTCTCATTCCTAGATCTAGGGAGGGTGCAGTCTTGTACTCATTTGTTCTTTCCTTAGTACATCAGGTAGTACCGCCCATGACGGCGTGCCATGGGTAGTACGGTTGATACTTCATCTCATTCCTAGATCTAGGGCTGGTGCAGCCTTGTACTCATTTGTTCTTGCCTTAGTACACCGGGAAGTACTGCCCATGACGGCGTGCCATGGGTAGTACGGCTGATACCTCGTCTCATTCCTAGATCTGGGAGGGTGCAGCCTTGTACTCATTTGTACTTACCTTAGTTCATCAGGTAGTACCGCCAAATAGGGTGGGCCATGGGTAGTAAGGTTGATACTTCATCTCATTCCTAGATATAGGGAGGGTGCAGCCTTGTACTCATTTGTTCTTGCCTTAGTACCTCGGGTAGTACCGCCCAAGAGGGTGTTTCATGGGTAGTACGGTTGATACCTCATCTCATTCCTAGATCGAGGGAGGGTGCAGCCTTGTACTCATTTGTTCTTGCCTTAGTACATCAGGTAGTACCGCCCATGACGGCGTGCCATGGGTAGTACGGTTGATACTTCATCTCATTCCTAGATCTAGGGAGGGTGCAGCCTTGTACTCATTTGTTCTTGCCTTAGTACCTCGGGTAGTACCGCCCAAGAGGGTGTTTCATGGGTAGTACGGTTGATACCTCATCTCATTCCTAGATCTAGGGAGGGTGCAGTCTTGTACTCATTTGTTCTTTCCTTAGTTCATCAGGTAGTACCGCCCATGGCGGCGTGCCATGGGTAGTACGGTTGATACCTCATCTCATTCCTAGATCTAGGGAGGGTGCAGCCTTGTACTCATTTGTTCTTTCCTTAGTTCATCAGGTAGTACCATCCATGACGGAGTGCCATGGGTAGTACGGTTGATACTTCCTCTCATTCCTAGATCTAGGGAGGGTGCAGCCTTGTACTCGTTTGTTCTTGCCTTAGTACATCGGGTAGTACCGCCCAGGACGGCGTGCCATGGGTAGTACGGTTGATACTTCCTCTCATTCCTAGATCTAGGGAGGGTGCAGTCTTGTACTCATTTGTTCTTTCCTTAGTTCATCAGGTAGTACCGCCCATGACGGCGTGCCATGGGCAGTACGATTGATACTTCATCTCATTCCTAGATTTAGGGAGGGTGCAGCCTTGTACTCATTTCTTCTTGCTTTAGTACATCGAGTAGTACCGTCCATGACGGCGTGCCACGGGTAGTACGGTTGATACTTCATCTCATTCCTAAATCTAGGGAGGGTGCAGCCTTGTACTCATTTGTTCTTGCCTTAGTACATCGGGTAGTACGGCCAATGAGGGTGTGCCATGGGTGGTACGGTTGATACTTCATCTCATTCCTAGATCTAGGGAGGGTGCAGCCTTGTACTCATTTGTTCTTTCCTTAGTTCATCAGGTAGTACCCCCCATGACGGCGTGCCATGGGTAGTACGGTTGATACCTCATCTCATTCCTAGATTTAGGGAGGGTGCAGCCTTGTACTCATTTCTTCTTGCTTTAGTACATCGAGTAGTACCGTCCATGACGGCGTGCCACGGGTAGTACGGTTGATACTTCATCTCATTCCTAAATCTAGGGAGGGTGCAGCCTTGTACTCATTTGTTCTTGCCTTAGTACATCGGGTAGTACGGCCAATGAGGGTGTGCCATGGGTGGTACGGTTGATACTTCATCTCATTCCTAGATCTAGGGAGGGTGCAGCCTTGTACTCATTTGTACTTTCCTTAGTACATCAGGTAGTACCGCCCATGAGGGTGTGCCTTGCGTAGCAGTGTAGATACTTTCCCAGGTGTTGTAAGCCTCTGAAGGTGGCTCCATTCCAAGGGGACGTCTCTTCTCCACAATGCTGCCCCTCTAGTTGGTATTGAAAACGATCCAGAAGGCAGTCTTGTTGCTTTTACAGGCACTTTGCCCATAGTGGCGCTTATAGTCCGTGGACAGATTGCTTGTATGGAACCCTGTGTCTTTGGTACAGGCCCTACTCGGCAAGCTCTGCCTGCTTTGTTCTGAAATACATACTGTCTGAGCCACCTATACAGGATACTGTGTGTACCGAGCCAGTACGGTATCAGGTGCCCTCCGATTTAGGGAACCCTGTCTGACATTCTGATGTATGTGGGGGGTAAGAGACCAACAAACCAATCTTGTGAACTGGATGGGTGAAAGGGTCCACCGGGTCGTGATATGCTTGGGGCTGAGCAGGAATGGCTGCATCTTTGTAGGAGTGGAAAGCGGAATACCGGTATCTATAGGATCAAAGTTCACCCATGAATAAAACATTTCAAAGGCATACACTGCATGTGCTTGTACAACAAATGTTTCTGCACCCCTGTTCTCAGAGTTGCCTCTGTCTTCACAATGTTGTGTAACTTCTGCCCTAATTGACTCCTTTCAAACCAGGAGCTCCATGTTTAAAGAACCATTTCAACTAACAAAAGATCCAATGTGCAAATACCACAGAATTGTTTGGATTAGTAGTTTTGTGCTGAAAAATTCCCCTAATGGTCCGCTCTGGAAAAAAAATCTACCTGAAATGTCTGTTGACTGCTCACATACACCCCTTAAAAGGTGGCCTTTCTCGCTCCCCCTCCCCCATGTGCTGAGCACTTTTCGGGCTATTTGGGGTAGCTCGTGCTTAGGGTCCATAAGTTATTTCCACAAAAGGTACCCAAAGCAAATTCGTGCCCTTTTTTTCTAACACCCTGGGGAATTTAAAAGTACCCAGAATTGGGGGGGGGGGGGGGGGGGGGGGTGAGGGGGGGGGCGTGGCTAGCCGCACAGCGAGATGGCCGCTCCATGAGCGAGCTCCGCCGACCAGGGGAAAAACCCAGCCTTTATCCTGCACCTAAGCCTCTGCTGCCGTGCTCCTCCCGTGAAATGTCGAAGGGGACGTGGGTGCGATGATCGCTGGTGGTGCCGGGGACAAACAAGCTGTGCAGCCTTGGTATCCGGCGGCTGAAATGGAAGCCGGGAGTGACTCTGTGCGCCGAGACAGGAGGGAGTGTGCCACTGAAATACTCGAGCCCGAGGTCGCAGTGTGCTCTGCAGGCCGTGACTGCTGGTGATAACGCCAGAGACCGGAATACCCAGTACGAGCCGGTGAGGAGGTTGGCAAGACCCGGCGACGTACAGGTATGGGTTGCTAGTGGCAGCATGAAGGGATAGGATGGCAGGGTCAGTGGCCGGAGGTATACGGAGAGGGACAAGATGGTGCACCCCCGGGAGGGGAAGAGAGCTGCAACGAGCCTGATTGCTGGTCGTGTGAGGTAGGAGGCAGATAGAGGAGGTGGCGGACACTCCAAGGGCCCTTTAAGGCACGCCATGAATGCTGCCTATAGATATGTGCATCACGCGTGGACATTGCCGCGCCACGCCCAGGCGCTCGCATACGGCGGAGGTAGCCCGGTGAGCATACTTGAGCCTGAGGTCTGACGCGGCTGAGGGATTGCAGCGCACATCCAAATGGAGAGGAGATTTACATGCGGCGCCCTAGACAGCGAGCTGGTGAGGTGAAGTGCTGACACTACCAGTTTATATGAGCAGGTGAAGTTTGAAGCAGGTACTGGAGGTGGAGGTGGGAGGCCGGCCATGTCCTGCTGCGTAGCTGGAAGCTGAGCCCCCGATGTGAGCCTCACTGAGCGGTGGAGTTGGCACCAGGTGCAAGTGGAGGGAGATGGTGAACGCGTAGGGGCACATCCGTGGAAGGCGCCACTGCCAGCAACCAAGCGCCTGTGCCATTGAAGTGGCTTGTGGGTTGCGGACTGACTGCTGGGGGGTACCCACTGGGCGATTGACCGCACAACTGCACTGTCTTTTGTCCAGGGTGCAGGAGGGCACCTAGTGATTGGGCTGCAAGTTGACGAAACCTGTGTTGCTGGCACGAGGCGATTGACTATTGCTGCCACAGCCCAGACGGTGGTGGTCCGCCCTTTGGGTGTTCCCCTCTCATCGGGGTAACTATGGGCAAACAAGACCCTAAACAGCCTAAGATCACGTTTGACCCCAGAAGGTCCACGAGGAACGCAGAAGGAGGTACGGGGACGCAGGGGGGCGCTACTATGGAGATGGCATCTGGTGAAACGTGTGAGGACATCAAAACATTGCTTCTTGAAATGCGCTCAAGCCTCAACAGCATAGATTCCAACCTTGATACGGTAACTCAGAAATTGAACTCGGTCAAGACCCAGGTAGCTGTGCATGAAACGCGGTTAGATGGGGTGGAGAATCACCAGGTTGAGTTTCATTAATTCCAGACAGAAACCAAGGAGCAGCTACTGCACATGGACAGCCTATTGCGTGTTATTCGCGAAACAGATGATGATTTAGAAGCCCGCTCTCGAAGGAGCAACCTACTGGTGACAGGTATTCCGGAGACGACTGCAATGTCTTAACTGGATCCTACATGTTGGAATTCCTGTACACGCTGTTCGACCCGCACTTGTCGGCGGTATTTGTTGTGGAACGGGCTCATAGGACGCTAGGCCCGAAACCGCCAGTGGGAGGCACACCACGGCCCATTCTGATAAAGCTGCTCAACTACCGGGACAGGGACACTATCTTAAGACTGGCGCGAGAGAAGGGCCGAATCACTCATCAAGGGAGCTCCATATCCTTTTACCCAGATTTCACTCCATTGGTGCAGGCGGCCAGGAAGGAATTTCTGCCGGCCAAGAAAGTGCTGTTGCAGGCGCAAATCCCGTATTCCCTCCTGTACCCAGCAAAATTGAAGGTGTCCCATGATGGCTCAGCACACTACTTTACATATGCAAAATCTGCTTTGAAATTTGCCAAACATTTCACAGGCAAGGGTCCTAAAAAGAAAACTGAAGTTGGGTACCAGTCTGGGAGACTAAGTGACAATGATTAAGATGTATGCTGGGTCCTGGTCATGTTTCTATGTTTCCATAACTGGTTGTGAATGATGAGTGCTGAGAATTCCAAGGGTGCTCTCTGGCGTGAAGGTTAATTGTGGGCTAGGTGGGATGAGTGCTCGCTGATGTCGCTCCCTTCCGGCACTGTATTTTATAGATTTAAGTTGATGTGCCACTGAGGTTGTGGATGTGCAGAGGCTGTTTGACCCTGGTCACCCGGCGAAAGTGGGGGAGTATGCCGGTATACCCTCGTCCCCACGGGGAATTTCCCTATGCATCTCTTGCAGTTTCCAATTGTTGTTGGAGGGGGTTACACTACAACCTGATTGGGGGGTTGGTGTGGGCAGTGGGTGGGGGTTATAGGTTTGGTCTGGTCACTGTGTCATTGCTGTGCGCGTAGCAAAGTAGCGCTGCTGTTTTTCTATTGGTTTCGTGGAGTACATTCCTGGTTGATTGACGACTGGACGTGAGGTCAGGCAAAAGGACTTTGAACATCCTTACATGGAATGTCAGGGCACTAAATGATGGCCGAAAGGCGAGACTGACACATGCTTACTTGGTTAGACATGAGGTGGACGTTTGTTTCCTGCAAGAAACGCATCTTAATGTTTTACCCTCGCCCAGATTGACACATGGCCGCTGGGGAGAAGTCTATTCAGCTGTTTATTCAAGGTATGCTAGGGGGGTGGCAATTTAAATTAAGAGGGGTTCGGATTGGAAATGTGAAGATAAATGTGTGGATCAAGAAGGCCGTTTTGTTCTGTTGCGGGGGAGGTTGGGTGGTGTGGTACTGACCCTTGCTGCTGTTTACGGTCCAAATACAGACCCCCCCCAGATTTCTTTCATTCTTTATGGTCCAAGATGCTCATGGGGTGCCAAACTGTGATATGACGGGGGGACCTTAAATGCTGTATTGTCAGAAGAGGAAGACAGGCAAGGTTCTGCTAAAGCATTGCACCCACAGGCGTGAGCTGCATTGCATGACATAATGTTGGATGGTGGATTGGTGGATGTGTGGAGAGAGCGACTCCCGGGATTGAGGGAGGGGACATGCATATCAGCTCAACATCGGGCCTGGTCCAGGCTTGATTGCTGGTTGGTGGCTAGGGATGTGGCGAATTGGACGGTGGATGTGACTCACAAGGCGCGCTCCTTATCGGATCATGCACCCTGTATGCTGCGCTTGGCGGTGCCCCGAGCCCCATCTAGGGCTTTCACTTGGCAGCTGCCACAGAATGCGCTACTAGATGAGGCATTCAAAGAAGAGATAAGGAAAGACATAGACATGTATTTTGACATAAATGAGGGTACAGTGGAGTCGGAGGCGGTCCTGTGGGATTCTTTCAAAGCGGTCATCAGAGGGCAGTGCATTGCTAGGCAGGCGGGGTACTTAAGGCTATAAGGGGGACACTGGTCACATTAGAAGCCAACATCACAGCTCTGGAACAACAATTGTGTGTGAATAGTGATCGTCATACAGCGGGTCTGCTGAACGGCAAGCTGCTGGAGTTTGAGGAAGAAGCTAATAGGGAGGTGAAATTTTTGGGGAAATATGCGGAGGCTAGGAAATATGGAGAAGGTGATAGGCCGGGGCGTACTCTGGCATCTATGGTTCGACCACTGAAGGGGGCGGCGTACATACATGAGATCACCGACATCAAGGAGGAAGAAGTTCGGGGCCAAGAGGAGGTGGTGTGAGCCTTTCAGGAGTTCTATTCGACCCTGTATACTACAACTGGTGTAGAGAGTACAGCTAACATGTCAGACTTCCTAGATTCCATAGCTCTAGCGTGGTTCAATGACACCCATAGACGATATATGGATTTACCCATAACCAGGGAGGACGAGGCAGAAGTGATTAAAAGTCTCCCTTTGAACAAGGCGCCTAGGCTGGACGGCCTCACTGCTGCCTTCTACAAGGCGTACGTGGAAGAGTTAACCCCGAGACTGCTAGCGGTGTTCGAGGAGGCGATGGAGACTGAGGCCTTGCCTCAGTCGATGAGGGAAGCAATGATTATTGCATTGTTGAAGCCTGATAAAGATGACACTCTTTTAGATTCATATAGACCGCTGTCTATGATAAATATTGATGCAAAGATATACGCCAAGCTTTTGGCCAATCGGCTGCAGCCGCTACTGCCGTTGATCGCCCTGCCTGATCAGTCGGGCTTCATACCGGGAAGGTCAACGGTGCATAATTTGCCACGCTCTTCTCTGTTATACATTATCTGCACCCCAGTGTCCAGGCTGCGGTGATATTCCTAGATGCTACGAAGGCATTTGATTCCTTGGAGTGGCCTTATCTGTTTCTGATCCTGTATCGTATGGGCTTCAGTGTATCAAACTTTTGTATGAGAAGCCGGGTGCACGTGTCTGAGTTAATGGCTGAATATCGAGTCTCTTTGGCATATCCAGGGGTACAAGGCAGGGATGTCCCTTGTCGCCGTTGTTATTTGCGATAGCTATGGAGTCGCTGGCGGCACGAATACGACAGCACCACACGGCTAGAGGAATTGGATTCAGCGCCCGCAGCTTGGTTATCTCTCTCTATGCCGACGACGTCACAATGTACATTATTGACCCTACGGTAAATCTCGATCCAGTGTTAAGAGAATTCATCAGATTTGGGGGATTTGCCGGAATTACTATCAACTGGTCCAAATCAGTGATCTTCCCATTAACCGATGGCACAGAGGCGGTTTCTTCTGAATTCCCCCTTCGATGGGAGCCCTCTGGGGTCAAATAACTGGGGGTGTGGTTGAGCAGGAACCTACAGAACACATGGCCCCTTAATTTTGGGAGGGCCTACGAGTGGCTGACCGGGAAGGTAGCCTTGTAGTCCAAATTGCTTATTTCAGTAGCGGGCAGGGTGGCACTGTCGAAAATGATCATATTGCCCAAATTTCTTTATTTGTTTGTAAATGTACCGATACCGCTCACCAAACATTTCTTTGGGCTACTGCGGTCACAACTGCTGTCCTTGGTGTCGGCGGAAGGTCAGGCCAGAGTGCGTGGGATCTGTTGACTTTCCCTTTGAGGCAGGGCAGGCTGGGGGCCCCGGATAGGCACTTATATGCATTATGCGCGCAGGCCCAGTTTCTTCATTTCTGGGTGCATGAACCCCCTTTCAGCCGCATGTGGCGGTTGAGAGAGATGCGGCAGCGGTGCACCGACCTGCAAACAGGCCCAGGGCAGACATTGGCCCTGCTGGCACGCTGTGCTGGGTCTGGCGTGAGCTGCTGAGCGAGCGGGCTTGAAAATGTTCTATGCGCCGTCAATGCTGCTGGGGACAGCCCCATGCTAGCGTGTATGGAGAAAGGAGTTAGCAAGAAGCTGACTGCTACATGGAAGCTCAATACATTTGCAGACCTGTACCCAGAGGGAACGTTCAAGTCCCCCCCCCCCCCCGTCCCCCCCCCCCTCTGGACCCTGAGGATGCTGCACGGTTTCTATGTCACCAGCTACGTACTGGCAGGATGGGGCGACCTTCCTGCATGTGGCGAGGGATTGCCCAAGACTCCAAACATTCTGGTGTAAGATATTTAGCGAAATGAACAAGATGGTAGGTAGGAGCGACCCACCCACCCATCCCGCTTTTGGGGCTGCTTGGATATGTGTACCTCAGAGGAGGGAATGACGTGCCCTCCTGTTGTCATATGCCCGGAGACAGGTGGCTGTGCGACGGAACAGACGCCGTGTGCCCACCTTTGAGGCTTGGTTGATAGATGCTAAATATGGCCATACCCAGCTGAAGCTTTTCTGGGAGCAGATGCCCTCTGCGTCACGCCCGAAAGATATATGGCAACCCTTCGTGGAATGGGCCCGGGCTGTGGAGGACCAGGAGGTGCGGGCTGAGGAGGACCAAGCGGTGCGGGCTGAGAAGGATGGGGGAAGCTGGCCAGGCCTGGCATGTTATTCTTTTTATTGTCAGGGGAGGAGCTCCAGATATACGGGGCAACCAGACAACACAGGTCCCTCATTTCGAAATATTGTGAATTCAAGTGAGTCATAAACAGGAATTCATTGTAATGGAGGAGGTAGTTGGAATAGAAAAGCCCCTGACAATGTGTAAAGTGCAGACGCCTGCCATGATGAAGGTAGTCGGCTATCGACTGTGAACTGTACTATGCTGTGACACGCTATGCTCTTATTTTTCTTGTGTGACTTATGCAATGTCTTTGATGTGACCGGCTATGTGTTGGCACTCTGTGCCCAATTTGTTTTATGTTTGGAAAACAATAAATAACATTTTAAAAGTACCCAGAATTTGTGGATTCCCTTGGCAAATAGGCAAAATATAGCCACATTTATAGTTTTTTTTTAAACTGGAAAAAAATGATCCGGATAAAAATTTCTATTTTATTTCCTAAAAATGTCATCAACGAATATTTGCTGTGCTAAAGTCACCATCCTCCCAACTATTATGGACACAAACTAATTTTTACCACAGTATCAGTCTATATGTCCTATCGTTTGTTCTCACAGCCCACCGTTTTTAGTTGAAACCAGTGTGATACCCATGGGTGATCCAGGAAGGCTGCAGATTTCTGAAAGTTAGACAAAATACAGAATTCAGAAAGGGTGATATGTGTAAATCCCTCAAGGTTTTCTCAAAGATGCTAACAGTTGAAATAAAGAAGTATTGAAAATGAGTGTAAAAAAATGTTACAGCATTTTCATCTGTGAATTTCTGTCACACTGGCCAATTTACAAAAGTGTTATTTGTACATCTCTGAATTGGAGGGTGCCCATATGAGTATATGATTAGAAGGTATCTTTTAAAATGTCTGCCTTCTTACACACTGGCTAAGTTTTGGAAGGTACAAAATGTAGTGAAATTCAATTGTTAATAACAAATGTTTGACTATTCTATTCTCAAACATGTCTTCCCAAAACACAATGGATACATCACATTTTTTTTCACTCAAACTGACCCTTTTTTGCAATGTGCCTAGCTGTGGATTTTGAACCCCAGCTCAGCCAGCACCCAGGCAAACTTAGCAAATTAGCACCTTTTTGAAAACTAGACATTCAGGGGTACCCATGATGGGGTGACTTGCATGGATCTCACCAGGTTGTTTTACCCAGAATCCCTTACAAACTTCAAATGTTAACTAACAAAACACATTCTCCTCACATTTCTCTGATGGAAAGTTCTGCAGTCTGAGGGGAGCCAAACACCTCCTTCTACCCAGCATTCCCCCAAGGCTCCTGATAAAAATGGTACCTCGGTTGTGTGGATAGCGCTAGTGCCCACAACGGGAAATGGCCCAAAACCCATCATGAATGCATTACATTTATTCAATTAAAACTGACCCATTTTGCTGTAAAGTGGGTAGCTGTAGGTTTTGGGGCCTAGCTCAGCATGTACCTAGGGAATCCTAGATACCGAGGGGTATCCAGGGTGGGGTGACTTGGTCAGTTAGAGTCCCCTCACAAAGGCTTCTATTAACCCTGGTTTGATCCGTTTCTGCCTTGGGCACTGGGCCAAGCCACGCAGTAGACACACCGCTTTATCAGCACAAGTAGGGTAACGCTGGGTGCTAGGAATTTTGTGGAATCCTGCAGATTCCAGATGCTTCCATCAGAGAAATTTAATGAAAATGCGTAATTTCAGGCAAAGTATGAGGTTTGCAGGGCATTTTGGGTAAGAATACGTATAGGATCCATGCAAGACGCACCGCCTTGGAATTCCCTTGTTGTCTAGTTTTTGAATATTTCTGTGGTTTGTTGGTTTCATGGATGGCACCACAGCTGGGCCACAAATACCACAGCTAACCCTATTGCTTATCTATCAACGTAGAGCTTTAGGGCATTTTGTGTCATGGTTTCTTGACCCACCCAGACAAGTGGGATACCATTCTTATCGGGGACATGTGGGAACTCATGGTGGTTGGAAATTTGTGGTTTCCCGTGGACTTTTCCAGGCGGCAGCCTACCCATCCCAAAAAGTGCAGCCGTTCACCATTGCAAGTGGGATAATGTTGGGAGTTAGCCACACTCTTCTGGCCCACATGTAAAAACGACACCGGAAAGGATCAGATGTCCTCCCGCTTGCCATTGGGATGGGACGCTTCAGTCCGCAGTGGAGCAGAAAGACTGTTGAGCCTTTAGGGGTGAGGGTGGGGCCTGATGTTAGGATGGCCAGTCCCAGGCCATTATGTTATTAAAAATATATATTCCTGTCATACACTGGGCTTTGTACGCACCAGAGGCAAATTGGGGCAAACCTATCTGCCCCTAGTTGGGGAGGGGGGCGCAGAAAGGCTTGTGTGTGCCATTTGGGGTGGGGTAGTGTCTAATGCCGGTGTGCAAGACCTGCAACAGGTTCTTTCATCCTAATGTCAAAATCCCAGGCATCAAATGGACTTTCTACCTCTAAATAGCCACATATCTGGGGGAACCTTCTCAATTGGTACACACCTCTTACCTGCCCCCATGGAAACAGAAAGACACTGTTGCCCCTTATGGGGCAGGGTATGGCTCCCTGCAAGGGTAGGCCGCCCCTTCCTTTTGTTTGTTTTGACTCTGTTTTGAATTGCCGCATGTTTAGTGGGCCTTCTGCCCCTGGGGGCAGCAGATTGGGGGTGAATACCCATATCATCCCACCATGGGGGAGCAGAAAGTAATTTGGGCTAGGACATAGCAGATAGCACAGGCTCAAGCCTCCGGGTGGCAGAAAGCCCACATGGTATGGTATGGGTGACATGATACTCACCCTCATCAGCCCCCAAGGCAGGGCAAAATGACGGTACTTTTTTTGGGTGGGGGCATGGCCATGCCCATAGGGAGCTTCCACCACCCCTCAACATTTGTTTTTTTCCCAAAATGTTTCCTGTTGTTTTCTGCCCCCTCCCCAGGGGCAGTTTTGAGGTAATCACCCCCATTGCTCCCCCAAGGCGGGGCAGAAAAACTCATGCTGTAGTTTTTGGGGTGATGGCATGGCCATGCCCATGGTAGGCAGCCCCAACCCCTGCAAAAAAAAATCCCTGGTGTCTAGTGGACTTTCTGCCCTCCCGGGTGAGCATATTGGGGATAATCATCTCCATCTGCCTGAGGGGCAGGAAAACGGATGCCATATTTTTTAGGTTAGGGGCATGGTCATGCCCATGGGGAGGTTCCATCACCCTAAATTTTCTTCCCCCCGCCCCCGGTGTCTAGTGGGCTATCTGACCCCCCCTTCACCATTAGAGGGAAGATCGGGGGTAATCGCCTGTCCGCTACCCATGGGGCAGAAATATCAAGATATTTGGGGGTCGTAGGAGAGCACAATCATTTGCTTAATGGGCCGCTCCCAATGTCCCTGGGGCCTAGTCGATGTATCCCTGCTTGGGTATCGCTCTCCTGTGGCGATTCCCAAGGAAGGATCCACTGGCCAGAGATATCAGTGGAAAGGGGAGGTTCTCTACTTTCCAACAACTTCCCTCCCAAGTAATCAGTGCTCAGCAGGCTGATATATGCACCCTCTCTCTCCCCCCACGCACTGATGCAGTGAAAGTTAAATGAGCCCATCGGCTTGAGTTACTTTCACTTTGCTGTAATGACGTCAGACCTCATGAAAATTCACAAATTAGCATATGAATTCTGTTGCACACCTATTTAAACTTAATATGGATCCAAATCAAACCACTAAGATCAATGATATGACCTCTTTGTTGTAGCATCAAACGTATACGTTTTATGTTATGTTGTGCAGATATATAGAGCGCACCGTCACCTGGCAGTGTATCCTGGGGCTGAGCAGGCGTGGGCCTAGCCAAGCCTGGGGCCTCCTGGGACTACTCCAAAAGCCAGGTCAAGTGAGGAGGAGGCTCTTATGTGCAGTGACGGGTCGTTCCAGGCTTTAGGAGTAATGTACGAGAAGGCTCGACTGCTGGATCTGGACTTTTGTATGCGTGGGATGTCTGCAAGTAGGAGTCCGGATGGACTGAGCTGTCTGGAAGGTTTGTGAAAGCAGTTGTTATTGTTGAGGTATGCTGGGCCAGTAATATGTAGTGCCTTGAAAGTGTGGGTGAGGAGTTTGAATCTTGGTAGTTTCTGTATGGGGAGTCAGTGAAGCTCCTTTAGGTGGGGTGAGTCAGTGGAGCTCCTTCAGGTGTGGTGAGTCAGTGGAGCTCCTTTATGTGTGGTGAGTCAGTGGAGCTCCTGCAGGTGTGGTGAGTCAATGGAGCTCCTTTAGGTGTAGTGAGTCAGTGAAGCTCCTTTAGGTGTGGTAGTCAGTGAAGCTCCTTTAGGTGTGGTGAGTCAGTAGAGCTCCTTCAGATGTGAGTAGGTGGAGCTCTTTTAGGTGTGGTGAGTCAGTGGAGCTCCTTCAGGTGTGGTGAGTCAGTGGAGCAGCTTTAGGTGTGGTGAGTCAGTGGAGCTCCTTCAGGTGTGAGTCAGTGGAGCTTCTTCAGGTGTGGTGAGTCAGTGGAGCTCCTTTAGGTGTGGGGAGTCAGTGGAGCTCCTTCAGGTGTGAGTCAGTGGAGCTCCTTCAGGTGTGAGTCAGTGGAGGTCCTTCAGGTGTGAGTCAGTGGAGGTCCTTCAGGAGTGAGTCAGTGGAGCTCCTTTAGTCAACATTTTTATTATATGATTAATTAAAATCTTTACAATCATCCCAAAAAATAAAAAATAGAAATATCTTTATTGTCACAATTAATACCAAACAACGTTAAAAGTTACCCATCCGTTGTATAACTTGGGTCCATATGATTAGTTAGCGTATAAAATGTTATAAAACCAATAATTAAGATTTAGATCTAGTCCAGCTTCTATGCTCCTGCCTACTAAGTAAACTCTCAATCTGTGTTACATTCAGTCCATATGTTGCGCGGTTGGCCCGTGGAGTCCAAGCCTGGAGATCATTCTTCTCTATTTTCCTCCTTATCGGCTTGCCATAAGCATTTTCTTACCTCTGCCAGGAATTTTACTGGTTGTGTATGTGGTTGTTGTGTGTGGTTGTGGGTGTGGTTGTGTGTGCGGTTGTGGGTGTGTGTGGTTGTATGTGTATGTGGTTGTATGTGTTTGTGTGTGTGGTTGTGTGTGTGTGTGGTTGTGCGTGTGGTTGTGGTTGTGTGTGGTGTGGGGTGTGTGTGTGTGGTTGAGTGTGTGGTTGTGGATGTGGTTGTGAGTGTGTGTGTGGTTGTGGATAGTTGATAGTACACATTCTCTTAAACATCTACAGTGTTGAACATTTGAGTGACTTAGAGGTCACAAGATTAACTGGGCAGACGTCCCTTAAGCAGTACCCTGTGCCACCCTGCTCCGGATTCCACCTGTACCACCTAGTGAGTTTTACAATTCAAGACAACATGTGCCAGGAGCTCCTTCAAAGCTGTTGCTCTTTTCTGAAGGTTGCTACTCATAAGAGTTTTCAGTCAACCTGAGATGAAATAGTTTCCAACATTTCTTACAACATGGGCAACTACTGTCGCGGTGTAAGGGTGTGGCAACGAGTGAAAGGTGCTTTATGGGTCCTGAAATTGATTTCCATCCTTGACCTTGAAATGAAACATCTTGGTAGTATTTCTATGAAGCCCAACGCGTTTTAACGCTCTAGTCTATCATCATGACCCACCTCTGCTTACGTGGGACCGTCTATTTCTGCCTGCCCCGAGACGGTTCAGTATAACACCAGGAAGGGATGGTTGTGACGGAAGTACAGGAAAGACCACCATACGAGGCCATGGGATGTCCGGACAAGCACCGAAGGATCTGGGGCAAGTGGTTGGGCCAGGTGGAATGGAAAATGCTACTTACCAGAATGCATCTGTTCTTGGCATGTAGAGCTGCAGAGTCACACACTGTGCATAGATCGCCATCTGGTGTTGGGCCCAGATGTTTGCACTTTGTTGTTGTCCTGGAAAAGTCTTTGGAAGTCACGAGATAGGTGACCCCTCCTTTGGACCATAGTGCGCATGGGCATCGGCTGAACTGAGCTTGTAAGCGGATGGGTATGGGTAACAACGTATGCCTGTGCATAACTGGTGATAATAGTTCATCAATATATCAAACTAAAAATGGATATCAGGGCTGTGTCATTATTCCTGTTTTCCAAAATCAATAAAATGAGTTATCAAAAAAGGATTTTCTTGCAGTAAAACATCAGATGGCAAACTCCTTCACGAAGACATCAGACCTCATCATCCAAAATCATGCTTTAGTCAAACAAAAGCGTGGGAATCAAAGGACGAATTTACAGAACCTTGATGCAAAATAAAGACACCGTGAAGTTGCTAAACTCCTGTGGGTCTGTTATACCTCAATTCACTTCTGGACAGGCCAGCAGTTTTGAAAATAATTGAGAAGTTTTTTTCAAATAGACAATAAATGCACTGTAGCACTCTCCAGGCAACCTTGAAATGTCTCCTATGAGCATGGAGAGCTGTATTGTGTAGAGCTATTCTGGAGGCCAAACTTTAATCAAGTCTCCTTGGAGGGCAGCAGTTTTAAACAATTATACCAAGTAAAAGTTGTAGAATTAACTCCAATATTATCTAGAATAAAGAGAGATGACGGATTAGAATGTATTCTTAATCCAAATAGAAAAGAATATGGTGCCTTAGGGCTTTATTCAGTTTGGCAGACACAATCATAAACACAGCAGATGTAATATTACGTGTGCATTATTGTTAATGGCACTTCAAACATGGGCGGTGGGACACCCACCACATTAGGAAGGAGTCCTCTGTCCTCCAAACTCTAAATAAGGCACTTGCTCAGCGTTGGAAGTGTCTACTTTAAGGCTAGCTCTGAGTAGCTGATAGTTACCAGTGGTCGGCAAAATGTTATACAAGCTGCAAAGTTACACAGATCTCGGTTGAAATCAATAGTACAGAGAGTGGAGGTAATAAAGAAACTGTACGGGCAGAGGGCAGGATTGAAATGAAATTAAATGAAATGAAAAAGGCATTTATATAGCGCCTGGCTACCCAGAGGCAGGAATAAAAGGGGTGGGAGGGGGGTGGGAGGGGACCCTTAGGGGAAAACCAGGTCTTCAGCTGTTTCCGGAAAGCCCGGTGGTTAGATTATTTCTGGAGAGAGAGTGGTAGGGCATTCCAAAGTTTGCCCGAATTGTATGAGGAGAGGCAGCCACCTGATCTGGCTCTCATTATTCTAGGAACCTCTGCCAGGTGGCGCTCGTCAGAGCGAAGTCTTCTGGAGGCCTTGTATGGTCTAACCAGGGCCTTGATGAGGGGTGGACCGTTTCCCTTCAGAGATTTATGGGCGACGCATAGAGCCTTAAAGTGGATTCTCTCCTGTACCGGGTTTGGTATGTTACTGACCAAACTCACTGGAGAAAAGAGGATTAAAAAATAGGATCTACCATATGGGATGGACCAATCAAAAAGTGATTTAGATCTGCGTTTGACATAATCAGTAAACCGAACCAGATGAGCTGAGAACCTGCTCATGCCAGAGTGAAAACAGAATCATGTGTAGGCTACTGCACATCCAGCAAATGAATATGGCCTACCCCAGACCACTATAAATTTCTATATTCATTCTTTTGACCTCCCTACAAATTAAAGAAAATCTTGCCACAAACATAAATGTACTAAACACACAGTCTCTAGCTGCTGCTAATATCAAGTGCAGATACTTTAATTTTTGGCATTTTCTGCAGCGGCTTTCACCAAGGCAGACTAGAAGAGAAGCTTGGTCACATCACCCCCTTTGCTATTTGTAACAAACCCTACTTCTCTAAGGTCCTCTGTGCCAGTGCTGCTGAGGCTTGCACATTTTGACATGGAGAATAAAAGTTGTGATCGATTTACTGCCTACCCCTCCTGTTCTCCACCAATCGGTCTAACTAATGCTGACATTAACCCTCTGATTTGTGCCAACTTGCCCAACATTGCTTTCGACTGCTCCCCCTGGAACATTCTTGGCGAAGAGGACAGCCGTGGATTCAAAGAAACCCCAGAGGTATTAAATATGGTCTGGTTTGGAGAGGCTAGACCAACCTCGCCCATGGACTCAGAGGTTGGGTAGGCCTCGGCACTTGACTCCTTGTCCCTCACATCCTTCCCCTTGAAATGTCTTCCCAAAAAGTCTTTGAGTTAGACACTGATGAACCACCTTTTTCTATTTTTGGTTTTGCTGATTGCAGTGTTGGCGTCAAGGATTGTACATTCCTTGCTACTTGTTTTTTCCTTCCAGTGGCTCACTCATCGCCCCTTTTGATTTACCTACTCCGTTCCCTTCACCTGCCACTGGAATGTTCATCTCATTCTTTTTCCCGTTTTTTATAGTCTTACAGGTTCTTGCTTTGGCCAGTGCCATCTTTTAGATTTCCTTCTTCGTTACTCGCACTCTGGTCTCAGGTCACCAATCCTATAGCCTGTTTTAAATGCTACTTCCCTATTCCAATCCTCCGCTGGGATTAAATCACAAGGCCCCTTTTGCCAATACCAATTCAATAACCTGTTGTACCCATGTGACTAGCACCGTCGCTTTTGAGTTCGTTTTAATGTCCTTCATTTTTAAGAAAAACAATTACAGCCCTTCCATATTATAAACTTATGTAGGGCAACTGCTCCTCACTTACCTCTGTTTCACTGTTTGCCGCTGCACACTCCGCTCTTCCAGCCCCCTGCTACCGTCGGCGAATTGTCAGCCCAGGAGCTGTCACCAACTCTAACTCAGCTGGTGCCTACAGCACTTCATAGGGCCTACATTTTATTTTAAGTTTCATTTTAAGGTTAATGTACCGGTGCCTGGTGCCAGGGTATGGCCGCCTCAAGCATCTCAGCAAAACTCTGGACCTCCCCCTGGCCTCCGGCTGCAATTCTCGGCCTCCAGCAGGGCGCCATGGGCCCCCGGTCCTCTATTCACTCAACGTTCCGCTCGGCATTCGCTCGGCGTTCAGCAAGAGCGGAGCGGGTGCAGGTACAGGATCCCCGGGACAAACAGGCACGCGAACACAAGCGCATGCGCGTGAGATCCAATACTTCGGCATCAGGCGTCCATCGTCCAACCACAATCACAACCACACACAACCTCAAGCACACACACAACACACAACCACCCACAACCACACACACAGCCACACACACACAAAACTCGTGTCCAGAGATGGCCAGCACTAATCTGCACCCACCTGGTGAAACACTCAAGAGACTTTCCAAGTGTACACGCTTGGCGAACCGAACTGCATCTACCATGATGCCTAAGGGCGACTCTGCTGCGAGGTGAAGCAGTGTGCTCCCACATCAGTTTCTTGTTTAAAGGCTCCCTCGAGCTGCTTTGGGCTGATGAGCTTGTGGAGAGGCACCTGCGCGCCTGGAGAGATACTGCAGTCCAAGAATACGGCAGCCTGCTCAGCAACCCAAAATAATTTTGCCTAATCTCTGCTGATGACGGATAATAATCCAGAAACACGTGTCCAGAGATGGGCAGCACTAATCTGCACCCGCCTGGTGAAACACTCGAGACTTTCCAAGTGTACATGCTTGGCGAACCGAACTGCATCTACCATGATGCCTAGGGGCGACTCTGCTGGGAGGTGAAGCAGTGGGCTCCCACATCAGTTTCTTGTTTAATGGCTCTCTCGAGTCGGCTTTGAGCTGACAAGCTCGTGGAGAGGCACCTGCGCGCCTGGCGAGATACTGCGGTCCAAGAATACGGCAGCCTGCTCAGCAACCCCAAATATTTTGCCTAATCTCTGCTGATGACGGATAATAATCCAGTAACACGTGTCCAGAGATGGCCAGCACTAATCTGCACCCACCTGGTGAAACACTCAAGAGACTTTCCAAGTGTACACGCTTGGCCAACCGAACTGCATCTACCATGATACCTAGGGGCGACTCTGCTGGGAGGTGAAGCAGTGTGCTCCCACATCAGTTTCTTGTTTAAAGGCTCCCTCGAGCCGCTTTGAGCTGACGAGCTCGTGGAGAGGCACCTGCACGCCTGGAGAGATACTGCGGTCCAAGAATACGGCAGCCTGCTCAGCAACCCCAAATAATTTTGCCTAATCTCTGCTGATGACGGATAATAATCCAGAAACACGTGTCCAGACCTGGCCAGCCCTAATCTGCACCCACCTGGTGAAACACTCAAGAGACTTTCCAAGTGTACACGTTTGGCGAACCGAACTGCATCTACCATGATGCCTAGGGGCGACTCTGCTGGGAGGTGAAGCAGTGTGCTCCCATATCAGTTTCTTGTTTAAAGGCTCCCTCGAGCCGCTTTGAGCTGACCAGCTCGTGAAGAGGCACCTGCGCGCCTGGAGAGATACTGCGGTCCAAGAATACGGCAGCCTGCTCAGCAACCCCAAAAAATGTGGCCTAATCTCTGCTGATGACGGATAATAATCCAGAAACACGTGTCCAGAGATGGCCAGCACTAATCTGCACCCACCTGGTGAAACACTCAAGAGACTTTCCAAGTGTACACGCTTGGCGAACCGAACTGCATTTACCATGATGCCTAGGGGCGACTCTGCTGGGAGGTGAAGCAGTGTGCTCCCACATCAGTTTCTTGTTTATAGGTTCCCTCGAGCTAATCTCTGCTGATGACGGATAATAATCCAGAAACACGTGTCCAGAGATGGCCAGCACTAATCTGCACCCACCTGGTGAAACAATCAAGAGACTTTCCAAGTGTACACGCTTGGCGAACCGAACTGCATCTACCATGATGCCTAGGGGTGACTCTGCTGGGAGGTGAAGCAGTGTGCTCCCACATTAGTTTCTCACACACACAAACCCCATCACACACACACAACCACACACACACACAACCACACGCAACACACCACCACACACACCACCACAAACACATACAACCACACACACAAACACACACACGACCTCAAACACAACTCCCACAACCACACACACAACCACACACACACACAACCACAACCACACACAACCACACACACAACCACACACACAACCACACACACAACCACACACACACGACCTCACATACAACCTCTCGACCCTTAGCCCCACCAGGTAGGTTGCTCCCCCTCTGCACAGCACCGCCTGTGTCTCCCTGCCCCAGCTGTCGCTGCTGAGCAAGTTCGAGGCCCTCCACCACCTGCAGGCTACCACCTGCACCTCATCCCTGGTGGCTAGTGGTAGACCATAGGTAGGTTGTTCATCCTCCGCTTTATTGCTTTTATTTTATTGCCTGTATTTTCATTGTTGTGTCTGTGGCTGCTGTTGTCTGTCTTCCCCCGCTGCCTGTACGTGGTCCGTGCCCCTTTTTTAGGTCTTGCCTAGCGATGCAGTGCTATGCACTGCTCGCGAAGCGAGACTTATTGTCGCTGTGTAGCTATCGAAGTGGGACATGAGATGTGCACGAGCTTACCAAGGCCATTGCAGACAATGGCTGTGACCGGGTGCTTTAGGAGACATGGGCTGTAAACGTGCCAGTCTCCTCTCGCGCTCTGCGCTATGACATATTTACACTTTTGCGAGGGCGCCTGGACAGGCCAAGGTGTTGGGGCGATGGGAAGCTGTTAAAAGACGCAGCACGTGGAAGCACATATGTGCACTCTGTTTTTACTACCTACTAGATGTGTGATCTTGGAGGGTGTAGTTTAAGCTCAGCATCTGCTGCTTCTTCGGCTCGCGTCTTACTTAATCGAGCCCTTCTTTCTAAGTTTCCGCTCCCTTCTTGCCAATTCTTGCTCTCATAAATTCTCCCTTTTTGCATTTCTCTCCTCGTATGTCTGTCTCTCCTCTAAACATACTCCATTGCTCAGTCTCCATTAATTTTATACCTACTAACAATGTCAATGGGCCACTTTCTCTGTCTTTTCTTCTTTCCAATTTCCTCTATCATACACTCCTCTCTTCCCGGCAGTTCTCTCATTTTCTGATAGATTTTTTTTTCCATCGGTACCCTTCTTCCTCACCTTGAAGGCTCGGCTCACCCCGTGTCCCTCTCCCTCAGTCTCTCTTCGCAGCGGTTCACTGCATCCCTTGACTTCGCGCACATCTCCTCTCGCCCGTCTCCTCTTGCTCTCTGCCGCGTTAGTAGACATGGGCTGTGAACGCACCCGCGTCCTCTTGCGCTCTGCCACGTTAGCACATGGGCTGTGAACGCGCCCGTCCTCTCTCGTGCCCTGCCTCTGACTCGCTTTCACTTTCGCACTTTCGCGAGGGCGCCTGAACAGCCCATGTGCACGCTACATCGCACACCCGATACCAGCAGCCACGACCATTTAGCCCTGAAGACGGGGACTGCCCCCAGGGAGCTCAATGAGACAACACGCTGGCACTGCAGCAGAGAGCTGGCGATGTACGGGCCGGCGCTGGTATCCTGCCCGGAGCTACAGATTCAGGAGCGGCCGGCGGAGGCTGGGGAAAACGCGCATGAAAGGCAGGAGTGGATATGTGAGGCGTGGTTGACTTCTTTCAGTGATCTTGGGTTTCATCTTGGTATATTGCTGTTGTTTGAGAAGCGAGGCAGTGTTATAACTTTTGGTTTCTTTCAGATTATACTATTAAGGGGGATCATCTCTTTTTATACTGCTTTATTTTTAGGTTCTTGTGTTCAACAGTTGTCCAGTGCGACTCGCTCCATATTTAGACACCTCTCCTTGTTTTTAAGGAATCTACTGTTTAATGCACAATTTAAGTTCTCTTTGCTTAATGTAATGTAAATTAAAAACAGGAGCCATTGGACTTCTCGTACCTTTTGTCAAATACATATATTCAACCACATCCAACACCACATCCACCACCACCACGTCCACCACCACCACGTTCACCACCACCACGTCCACCACCTCCATGCCCACCTTCACGTCCACCACCACCACGTCCATCAACACCACCACGTCCATCACCACTACCACGTCCACCACTACCATGTCCACCACCACCACGTCCACCACTACCACATCCACCACTACCACGTCCACCACCACCACGTCCACATCCACCACCACCATGTCCACCACCAACACCACCACATCCACCACCACCACCACATCCACCACCACCACCACATCCACCACAACCACGTCCACCACCAACCACCACGTCCACCACCACCGCATTCACCACCACCATGTCCACCAACACCAACACCACTGCATCCACTACCACACATGTCTGCTTATAACAAGCATTTGCAATGCAATATGTCTCGCATTACTGAATGTTTGAGCTATTGGTGTTGCATTATTATTAGCAATGCCAATAGCTCAAACTTTAATAATGCGAGACCTATTGCATTGCAAATGCTTGTCTTCCCTCTGTTCCCCTCGCTGTCCCCGTGCTCTCTCTGCCCGGTATTTCCTACTGAATCCCTCGCTGCCTCCGTGTCTCTGCCCGGTTTTCCCTTTAGTACCCCTCACTGCCCCGTGCCTCTCTGCCCGTTCTGCACCGTTCTGCCATCTGTTCTTAGCTGCGCCTGTATTCTGTATTTTGCCTCTGTGCCACTCGTTTTTCCGGTATTTCTGTGCCCTTTTTGCCTTCATTGCCACTCATTTTCCCCTCGTTTTTGTGCCCCTTTTGCCTCTGTTCCACTCGTTTTTATGCCCTTCTGCCCTCTGTTCCACTCATTTTTTGTGCCCTTCTGCCCTCTGTTCCACTCGTTTTATTGTGCCCTCCTGCCCTCTGTGCCACTTGTTTTTCCCTAGTTTCTGTGCTTCTTTTGCTTTCTGTTCCACTTGTTTTTTGCGCCCATTTTGCCTTCTGTGCCACTCGTTTTCCCCTCATTTTTGTGCCCCTTTTGCCTCTGTTCCACTCGTTTTTGTGCCCTTCTGCCCTCTGTTCCACTCGTTTTTTGTGCCCTTCTATCCTCTGTTCCACTCGTTTTATTGTGCCCTCCTGCCCTCTGTGCCACTCGTTTTCCCCTCAATTTTGTGCCCCTTTTTCCTTCTGTTACCTTCATTGTCCCACACCACCCTCGCTGCTGCAACCCCCCTGACTGCCCACTGCCCATTTGCTGCCCCGCCTCTCGCCTCCCAGCTGCTCCTCCATCCCACCTCCCAATATATTCCAGCCGCTGCGTGGCAGCTGTGCGGCTTCGCAGCTGGCGCGGCAAAGGTGCTCCTAAGCCCATCTGTGTCTGTCCGCCCCTGGACGACGCCCCGCTCCAGAATCCCTGGCCCCCGCACCCGCCACGACGACCGCCGACACTACGACACCAGCACACTCTCAACTCCGGACGGAGCCACACCTGCTTTAAGGCCGCCCCGAAATACACACATGGCCCCTTCACCTGCTGGAACTGCAGCTACACCAGCCTCAGAGCCGACGAACCACCCGCCAAGAAAGACCTCAACCACCTCCGATGCATACTACTGAACATCCGCTTGGCACGCAATCATGCCGTCGAGCTCTGAGACCTGCTCGACACAACATCCCCGGACTTCGCCTTCTTGACAGAGACCTGGTTTAACAACTCTTCTGCCATAGCAATCCCAGACGGCTACAAGATCATCCGCAGAGACCGCATCAACAGAGTCGGAGGAGGAATCGCCATCGTCCACAAGAACAGCATCAGGGTCTCGACTAGCACCGACGACGCGCTCAGCACCTCCGAACACATGCATTTCCAGATCCACACAAACCCTAACTCCACCCTCCAAGACACCCTCGTCTACTGACCCCCCGGACCTCACCCCCAGTTCAGCAACTCCATCGCCAACTTGATCAGCACGCAAGCCCTGACCTCCACTGACTAAATCCTACTCGGAGACCTGAACTTTCACCTTGAGAATGACAACAACTCCACAACCCTGATCGATAACCTCGCCAACCTCGGACTGAAGCAACTCGTCACAACGCCCACCCACTCCGCGGGCCACATGCTTGACCCCGTCTTCTCCTCAAGCCCGCACGTCTCCGTCAGCCACACCACAGAACTGGACCGACCACCGCTGCATCAACGTTGCCTTCCAGAAACCCACCACACACCACTGCACCCAACGGATCTCCCGCCGCTGCTGGAGCAAAATCACCGAAGACCAACTACACGCAAAGCTCGCTCTCAACCCACCCACCGAACCCTCCAACACCGACGATGATGCCCACAGCCTCAGACGCTGGATCGAGGACTGCACCAACACCTGCGCCCGCTGAAGAAACCCCCCCCACAGAGACAACAGCAAGAGGGCCAGCTGGTTCACCCCAGAACTCCTAGCCTTCAAGCAAGCCTGCCAGAAACTAGAGAAGAAATGGCACAGTGAACAAACTCCGGACAACCACGCACCATACAAGGACGCCATCAGCAACCACCACCACCTCATCAGGGCGGCCAAGAGGACCTCCTTCAAAGCCCGCCTCAACAACAACACACACAATAGCAAGGAGCTCTTCAACATCGTGAAGGAACTCTCCAACCCCAGCTCCAACACCAACGACATCCCGCCGTCGCAAGCCATGTGCGACACCCTCGCCACCTTCTTCCACCGCAAGATAGCAGACATCCATGGCAGCTTCAACACCCAGACAGCCCCAACAGACAGCAACACAACAGACCCTCCGTACACCATCGACCACGACCCCCTGCTAGCCTGGGCCAGCGTGAGCATCGATGACACCATAATGACCATGTGCACAATCCACTCCGGCTCTCCGTCAGATCCATTCCCGCATCACGTCTTCAACTGAGCAAGCAGCTCCATCGCACCCCACCAGCACAACGTCACCAATCTCTCCCTCGAGATGCAACCTTCCCAGAGATGTGGAAACAAGCCGAGATCAACGCCCTACTCAAAAAACCTAAGGCAGATGTTATAACTTGATTCCAAGGATGACAAGTGGTAGCCATGAAGTATTTCCATGTAGAGGTTTATTAGTTGCTTCCGTAGAGATAAGTTGTAAGTCTTATAGAAGATCAATTAGATGGTGTTGGACCTGGCCTCGTGGCGTGGTCCCCCCCGCAACTCAGCTCCCCGTTAGCCCAGCTCCATACCTAGAAACCCCTAGCTGCCCTGCCCATGTCCGACCAAACGCCCATGGCCCGCACCGGCCTGTCCCCGGCCACCCTTCCAGCCCGTACGCCCCAAACCCGCAAGGCCCCATAGGCCCATCGGCAGCCATTTTCCCTTCCCGAGATCCCTGATCCTGTGGGCCTAGCATGACCCCAGCCCCAGCGCAGCGTAGGCTCCAGACGCGCCATCCCCCGTTGGGAGGGTGAGGGCTACCCTAGTTTGAGAAGGCGAGGAGTTTCGATGGCACCTCCGGCCTCCCCTGAGAGACTGGTTTCGATCACACCTCTGGTCTCCCCCCTGAGGGCCAGTATTGATGGCAGCTCTGGCCTCCCTGAGTGCTGGCTCCAGACCTGCTGGGCGTCTGGGAATTCCCGTATGCATCCTCAAAAGGATCAAAGAACCAACCGCCGGACCTCACCCACGGACCGTCCCCCACAGCCTCGGACCCCTGCCTACAAGGGTCCGTACATCAAAGGGTCACTGAACTATATCAAGGGTCGCTCCTGAACTAGCGGCAGTTGTATCTTGGACAAGGAAGCCCTGCCAATCTGATCGCGGCTGAACTGAACCTCGTGAACTCTTTGAGCCCTGCTGACGCTGTCGCGGCTCGTTCTTGGAACTGAACCATCGGAGCCCTGCTGACCTCGTCGAGGCTCGGGCTTGCACCTTGAAGACATCTACGGAACTCTCTGAGCCCTGCTGACGTGGTCGTGGCTCCTCCCGAACTTCCTCCAGAGCGAGCCCTGCTGACGCCGTCGTGGCTCGTGGAACATTCTAGTCCGGCTGGAATATCGAAGTTACCAACCCGAGAAAACCATCCTCAAGTGAGTAGGATCACCAGTGCGACTACCACCCTCCGTATCCCCCCGGCTCGAGGATTGAGAGCTGTGCGCAGGGTACGCTACGTACTGGCCTATGAAAATAAGACTGTCCCGCTACCCCCTCCCTAAAGACTTGAGACTCTCTGCGATCCCTTGATTGTTGTACATAAGTGTGATATTACTTTTCTTCGTGATTATAAACAAGTTGATAACTAATCCTTCGGTGTTGTGTCTGTTCATAAGTGTGGTGTGGTCCTCGTGTGTACGATTCGCTACTTGAGGTCTTCCCCGGTGGAGATCCCTTACAAGGCTCGGCATTATTGGTTGGAGAGGTGGGTCACGGAGGAGCTGGGTAGACTTAACCCGTCCTCTGGGATCGCCCCTTCTAACATTGGTGGCAAGCGACCGGATTAGAGCCTACGCCTAGAATCGTACAGTAAAGCGACTGACACACCACCCGAACAAGACCAACCATGAGTCTCATTGGAACCAACGAAAAAAACGCCTTTCAGAAAGAAAAGCTGGAAGATTATACCCACAAAGAATAAAAACAATTCTGTAAGGATTTCCGCATCGCTACCACTGGGTTGAGCACCAAAGACGACTTCCAGAAAGCCCTGACGGCCTGGGTAGAAGCCGGGGCCCCTCTCCCCACGACTGAAGGGAACAGAGGAGAGGAAGAGCCGCCGACCAAAACTGACTGTCCGAGGGAAGAGGAAGCCGACTCCCTACCACGAAATGCCAGCATGGAGAGAGGTCTGTCGATAGAAGAAATGGCAGACCGAGAGCGCAACCGAAACCACGAGCTAGAACTGGCCCGACTTAAAATCGAAGGTGAACTCAAGCTGGCGGAACAAAAACTAGCCATCGAGCAGTTACGGCTGCAAGGGGAATCGGAAGACAAGAAGCTCCAGCGGGAGCTGGAAGAAAAGAAGCTCCAGCGGGAGCTAGAAGAAAAGAAGCTCCAGCGGGAGCACGAAAGGAAGAAGCTCCAACTCGAACACGAGCGCAGTTTGATGGAGCTCGAAATTAAAGCCCGGAACGAAGAGACCCGACCCCCGGGGAACAGAGACCCTGCTCCCCCGGTCGAACTGAAAGTACACATCCCCAAGGATGTGGTGAAGGAGTATTATAAGAATGACGATATCCAGCAGTGGTTCAAAGCGTACGAGGTCGCCATGACCGCCCACCGAGTACCTGAGAAGGATTGGGGGGCCGGATTGTGGGGCCGCTTCCTCAGCGAAGGGAGAGACACCCTGCTGGATCTGCCCTCCGCCGTTGTGAACTCCTACACCCATATGAAGGACGCCCTCATGGCTCGCTATGGGCTCACCCCGGAGATGTACAGACAGAGATTTCTAGACTGCAAAAATATACCCGGCACCACATGGGTAGAATATGTAAATTTCTACAGCCAGGCTTTGGACGGGTGGATCAAGGGCAGCAAAGTGACCACCTTCGAAGGTCTGGTAGTAGACCTCATCGCCTATGAACATCTATCCAACAATTGCTTTATAGAACTGAGACAGCACCTTCTCGATAGCAAGTTGGCCGACACTAGGAAGTTGGCTGTCGAGGCTGATCGATAGGTGAACACCAGAGTCCCACGAAGCCCAGTGGGAGACTATAACAGAAACGAGCAAGAAAAGCCACGTCAGAGGGGCGGGGGGAATCAGAATAGACAGAGGGGTCCCCAGGCAGGGCCTCCTCGCAGTCCCCCTAGGAACCAGCCAGGGACCTCCCCGCCAGACGCCAGGGCCTGATTCCCCCTGGTTAGATCAGGACCCAGAATAGCCACAGCCTGTTACCGATGTAACCAAACCGGGCACTACGCCAATGACCCCAACTGCCCCCTACTCATGAAGACCCCTGCTGCAGGTCCCCCTGCACGCCACCTCGCCAACGTAGCCCTAGAAGAAGAAGAGGAGATAGAGGACCCCGAGGGGTGGGAACCAGCAGCCATGACCGTAGTTTCCCTGGGGGATAGAGAAATGGTCCCCGGAACCTTCCTACCAGACAACACAGAGAAGTACCGACAGCAGGTGACTGTCAACGGGTTCGCATCGGGGCTCTCCAAGATACCGGGGCCAGTATCACTGCTGTGAAAGAGCACCTCGTCACCCCAGACCAAATAGTACCCCGTGCCTCCTGCAGAGTGATCTCCACGCACAATTCCGTCCGCACCTGTAGGATACCTCAGGTCCCATTCGAGTGGGAGGGCGTCTCCGGAGAGTTACGAGTTACGGTCCGCACCGACATGCCCGTGGACTGTCTCCTCGGTAACGACCTGGAGAGCTCCCCCTGGAAGCAAGTAGAGTGGAAGACGCACCTCGAGATGGTGGGCCTACCCGAGTGGGCCTGCGTGACTCCCCGATCCATGTCGGCCCGGGTGGCCGCCCCCGATGAGGTGACCACTGACAACCCTTGCCCCGTCCCCGCCGAGCCGGAGGGCAGCGGGCAGACCGAAGGCCTTGACCTCTTTCCCAGCGAAAGCAGCGACCCCGACCCTGGTCTTCTGGACCAAGCTGGTGAGCCAGCCCTGAGATCGTACGACCTCCCTGAGTTGGCCCAGTGGCGCCAAGAGGGGGTTCAGGAACAAACTTCTTGTCCCTCTCTAGTGGGGCCGCGGCAGCAGGCCGCCGCCCAGGCCGCCGGTGACCAGTCCGGCTCCCACCACATTTATTGGGAAAATGGACTGCTATATAGCGAACAGAAATCCGCGGAACTAGGGTCAGCCCGAGTGCTGGTGGTGCCCCTACGTTTCCGCGGATTCCTACTGAACCTGGCCCACGATGTACCCCTGGAGGGACACTTGGGTCAAGACAAAACGTACCACCGGTTGGTCACCCATTTCTACTGGCCCCACATGCTCTCCGATGTGGAGGCCCACTGCAGGTCCTGCCCCACGTGTCAGGCCAGCGGAAAGAGCGGAGGGCGATGCAAGGCTCCCCTCCAACCCTTTCCTGTGGTCAGTACCCCCTTTGAACGGGTGGGAATCGATATCGTGGGGCCTCTTGACCCCCGAACGTCCTTAGGACACCGGTTCATTCTTGTGCTAGTGGACCACTCCACCCGATATCCCGAGGCCATCCCCCTCTGAACGGTGACAGCCCCAGTGGTGGGGCGGGCCCTCATGGGGATCTTCTCCCGGGTGGGGTTCCCGCGAGAAGTAGTGAGCGACAGAGGAACGAACTTCATCTCCAAGTACATGAAGTCTCTCTGGCAACAGTGCGGAGTGACGTACAAGTTCAGCACCCCGTACCATCCCCAAGGGAATGGCCTGGTCCAGCGGTTCAACCACACCCTCAAAGGGATGATCATGGGCCTTGAGGAATCCCTGAGACGCAAGTGGGATGTCCTCCTCCCCTGCCTCTTGTTCGCATACCGCGAGGTCCCCCAGAAGTCCCTGGGGCTCAGCCCTTTTGAACTGCTCTACGGGCACCCCCTCCGAGGACCTCTCAGTCTGGTCAAGGAAGGGTGGGAGACGGAGTCCTTGGAACCTCCACCAGATGTATTTCGATACATTCTGGCTCTTCGGAATCAGACTCGGAAGTTCCGAGAGCTGGCCGAGGCGAACTCGAAGCCAGTCATGAGGAAATGAAAAGGTGGTATGACCAGAATGCCACTCTGGTCGAGTTTCAACCCGGACAGCAGGTCTGGGTGATGGCCCCTGTGGAACCCTGTGCCCTGCAGGACAAGTGGACAGGTCCCTTCAAAGTGGTGGAGCGGAAGAGTCAGGTTACCTAGCTCGTCTATGTGCAGTCCCCGAGGAACCCCTTGCGGGTCCTCCATGTGAACCGCCTGAAACCCCACTTTGTGCGGTTCGAGTTGAGTTTACTCTTCGCTACCGACGACGGAGCCGAAGAAGAGACGGATCCTCTCCCCGATTGTTGGAAGGCGGGGGTCAAGATGACTCTCCTAACCACCCGGGACCTCCTCTCCCACAAATACTGCCGAGTCTTATCGAGGGGGGAGTCCCCGCCGGGAGGACTGATCGTACCCACTGTCGACACACCACACTTATGAACGGACACCACACCGTGAATCTTTATCAAGTATGAACTTTTATCAAGATAAAAATGAGAAGCAATACAGGGCAAACGAGGGTTCGCGAAAGTCTTGTAGCAAGGGAACGGGGAAGCGGGACAGTCTTAGAGGGCCAGCTGGCACGCCACGCACCCTACGCACAGTTCTCAATTAGCACCCTCAGTATGCCTACGTCGCCCTCGAACCGGACCCCAGAGGGCCCCTAGGTAAGGGTGGGCCTTAGCGTGCCCATACCGCCAGGGTTTTACCACACACAGTCCTGATGAATTGCCGGGTAAATTAGCACCGTTTCGATGGCAAGAAACATGTCGACTAAATTTTAGGAACCTCCCACTCAATTAAAGTGGACTGTTTCCTCACATATTTTAACTCCTAAGTCTCTAGTGATCATTTAATAAAGTCATTACCTTGATACACTACAGACTATTTTAATACCCCCAACACTCACTAGTCCTTATTGCACTCAACACTCCCTAAACTCACTATCCCGCTCCGCAGTAATCCTGGCGTTGCAGCACACCAAAGAGACACTAGGTCTCTTTGGTGGAGCCCAATGATGAAGCATGTCATCACCAGGTGGTGAGTGAGGGCTTTCTTCAACATCCCAGTGTGGTTGTGTTTGTGCTCCCTAGAACGGCTTAGCCTGTCCTATAGACACTCTTTTTTTGATTAATGACAAACATGGAGTCTGCCGGTCACGTGCATGGGTGCAGGCACGCGGTCTGGAGGTCGTTTCAGGTCCGATGTAGGAGTCTTGTGTATGGTTCTGGGTGGACGGGAATTAGTTCTGTCCGTCGTTCTGGGTTCTGGGGGGGTCAGCGAGGGCCACGCCACGAGGCCGGGTCCAACACCGATCTCTTATGCGCCAAGGAAAAAGATGGCTCCGTAGAGGGAGGGAGTCTCGCCCCTTCCCTCACTCCCGAGCAGCGCGAAGACTGTCGCCAGTTGTTGGGACAGTTCTCTGACCTATTCTCCCTCATCCCCGGAGTCACCAGTTGGTGCGTCCACGATGTGGACACCGGGGACAGCCCTCCGGTACGGCACAGGGCCTACCGCGTTCCCGACAGAGTCCGAGCCTGCATCAAGGCCGAAGTCTCCAAGATGTTAGCCCTGGGAGTGGTCGAGGCCTCTGACAGCCCATGGGCCAGTCCCGTGGTCCTGGTTCCGAAGGTGGCCGCCCCCGGCGCTGTTCCCGAGCTGAGGTTCTGCGTAGACTATCGTGGGCTCAACGCCGTCACCAGAACCGACGCTCACCCCATTCCCCGAGCAGACGAGCTCATTGACCGCCTAGGGTCTGCTCGATACCTCAGCACCTTCGACCTGACCAGTGGCTAATGGCAGATCGCCCTGACCGAAGGGGCCCGAGAGAGGTCCGCCTTTTCCACCCCGAATGGCCACTACCATTTCCGGGTGATGCCCTTCGGCATGAAAAATGCCCCCGCCACCTTCCAGAGACTAGTGAACCAGGTACTGGCAGGGTTGGAAGAATTCAGCGCCGCATATCTGGACGATATTGCGGTGTTCAGCTCCCACTGGCCTGAACATCTCCTCCACCTCCGGGATGTCTTGTTAGCCCTACAGAGGGCCGGTCTCACCATTAAAGCCAGTAAGTGTCAAATCGGACAGGGGTCCGTGATCTACCTGGGGCACCAGGTCGGCAGCGGCCTCGTGGAACCTCTCCAACCCAAGATCGATGCGATCGTGGCCTGGGAGGCCCCCTCTGTAGGAGAGTAGGGTCTGCAATCCTATGATCACCCCAGATTTTTTGCTTTTTGCTTCACTGGTTTACGACTTCCCTGGCTGTGGGCCTGCTAATCAGACCCACAGCCTAGCTGTTCTCTCACTAAATTGACACGTGTACCTTAGGTGCATTTACCAATTGGTACTGGGCCACCTTATCAGACCCTGTAATTCAGGGCATAGGTGTACCAAGGGCCTACCAGGGGCTGCAGCATGTATTATGCCACCCCTGGCTGGCCATCTAAATCTGACACAACTGGCTGCACGACAGCTGGGGCAAGGTGGTGTAATCACCCTTTGCTGTAGATATAGTATACCTATATCTAACCCTAAAATGGACACATAGATTCCTATCAGTCACTCCTATGGCAGGCCTTAACAATCCTGAAGGCAGAGTGCTTGGAATCATGTGAGATGGTGCTCTGGCAAGAGCTGAGCCCGTTTGCAGCTTGCGGAACCAAGTCCTAATAGCTGTTCCATGATAACGCATACCATATACTCTTAAGTGCATTATAATCCTCGCGGTTATATGCCAACTCTGGTATCGCGTTATCAAAACATGTCGAGTAAGGTGTCATACGAATTGGAATACTAACCCCTCGCCAATTCTGGCGACGGGGTTAGCATTCCACCCTTCTAAAGGGACACGACATGTGAGTACCTGTGAACCCCGGTTAAAGTTAACTCGAGCCTCAGCATCACAAAATGGATGCTGCCACCACAGACACAAGTCTGACCTCCTGCTGCTGGGAGTCCTTCCAGCGAGGAGAGCTTGGACAAAGGGTTTCCTGTCAGGGGCGGTGCTAGCACCATCCCAGACAGGGTTTTGTGTATCCTGGGTAGGCAGGGCTTTAGAGGAATGTGACTGCAAGTGGCACCCCGGTGCTCACTATGCATAGGCCGGCTAGAACCAGTTCCAGGGGCACACCAGCCCCTGAGCTGGGGAAAGTCCGGCATGGGAGAGGGGTGTAACCACCCCCCTTCCTGGTCCCACCCATGGGCAGGACCTAGTCGCGTGCCAGCCCCTTTCCTTAGTATAAAGATAGGAGCGGGCCCCCTTCCCAAATTAGATAATTCCGAATCTTGATGACTTTCCACGAAAGAACTCTTGAACCTTTCAGAAGACTCTCCCTTGTGGCTAAGGAGTAGCCACTCTGCACCCGCAGGCACCATCCAAGCATCGCGGTTTGCTGTAAGTCTCTCCTCCGGATCAAGACTGCCCAGCTCGACGAGAACCGGCTTCCCTGGCACCTGTGACCTCTACCTGCATCATCAGCCCAGCTGAGATTCGTGGGTGTGACGAGACCTCGAGGGACCGGCCATCTTCAGGACTGCACGACGCTTGCCCAGCACGACCGCCGAGGGATCCTCGAGTGAGTGCTTTGGGGTTTGAGAAGCCCTAACCCTGAGCAGCTCCAGCACCGAAGTCCAGCCCCCCAGCATCCACGAGATCTGCGTGGGGCCCTTCTGCTCTTCGCTGCTCACCGCGTTGTCCGGCTACTTGCCTGCTGGCTTGTGGCCCTCCTGACGACGCACCACGACAACAACACCGCTGGTCTGGTTGCTCCAGACTGGCCCTGGCTCCCCTCCAACAGAGGAGCACCCCGGACCCTCCTGGTCCACTCCAGACGCCATTTTGAGTCCACCGCGTGGGCTTGCATTTGCCAAGAGTTGTTGCCCCAATCCTGGGTCCAGTGACGTCGACAGCAGATACCTTCGTGGGACAGCTCGCACCTCCATCCTGGTCGCCGATAACACCTCCTGGTCCGAGAGACTGCAGAGCCCAGCGTCGCCCACTCACCTGGTTGAGGTGACTTCGTCCGGTGCCATCCTGGTGCCCATCTAATCACTGGCTATTGATTCAGAACTTGGTCCCCTCTGCTTACAGGTACCCTTCTTCACCGATCCAGGCTTGGATCCCATCGAACTTCATCACTGGTCGCCTGCCAGCAACTTCTTCTTTCAGGCTCCATAGACTGCAACGAGGATTCCTGACGTCTTTTCAGCCCTATGCAGCCGCAGCCCCTGGGCTAGGTAACCTGAGCATTTTGGTGCTCCAGCATAGTTTAACTATCTAAGTGTCCAGAACCTTTTTCGATTCAGCTCTACCTAGTCGGATTCGTCCGATAACACTAACTTTACGAAATCTAGCATCCATAGACTTTGTCCCGCATCCCGCGTGAGAGTGCACACTCTGCACCCGATCTCCCTAGGCCTCCTGCTCGTAATCTGAAGGTTCAGTAGTCCAGTCCTAGCGATCCTAAAGCCTTTGAGACTAGTTACTTACCTGCTAGTATTTCGCATTCCACTTTTAGAGTATATGGTTTGTCGTGCCCTTCGGGAATTTGTGTAAATTGTGCGACTTTCAGTATTTCTTTGAGAGCTTTGTATTGTGCTTAGCGCCCTGTCCTCATAAAGAGTCCAGGGCTGTTGTGTTATAATAAATATCCTTTTATTTTCATAACAACTTGTGTGGTGTCCTTTCACTTGGTGTTCAAGGGGTATATGTGATGGTATAACAGGTGGCTTAACACGCCCTCTAAGAGTTTAGCCTAAAGACTGCACTTGTCCATGCTACTAGGATAGCTGGTCTATCAGGTTGACTTACAACCAATCATCAATAAGGGTTGTTTGGAATGATACATAGTGATCACTAGAATAGTGAGCACTGCATATCAGGCCAACTTCTCACACCCTCCACCCAAACCAAGGTGCGGGCGTTCCTCGGGCTCACGGGGTACTACCGCAGGTTCATAAAGGGATATGGTAGCATTGTAGTGTCCCTCACAGAATTGACCTCCAAAAACCAGCCGAAGAAAGTTAACTGGACCCCCGCCTGCCAGGAGGCATTTGAAGCTCTAATGCACGCCATGTGCACTGCCCCTGTGTTGCAGGCCCCCCGACTACTCCAAAGAGTTCGTGGTCCAAACGGACGCCTCCAAGCATAGCATCGGGCCGTCCTGTCCCAGTTGAATGAGAAAGGCCTGGATCAGCCAGTGGCCTTCATTAGCCGGAGGTTACTCCCTCGAGAACAAAGGTGGAGCACCATCGAGCGGGAGGCCTTCGCGGTGGTTTGGGCTCTGAAGAAGCTGAGGCCCTACCTCTTCGGTACTCACTTCCCAGTCCAAACCGACCACCGACCCCTCCGGTGGCTAATGCAGATGAGAAGGGAAAACCCCAAATTGTTGCGATGGTCCATCTACCTCCTGGGGATGGACTTCACTGTTGAGCACCGGCCAGGTGTTGACCACGCCAACGCTGAAGGCCTGTCCCGTCTCTTCCGCCTCAGTGAAGAGAACCCCCAAGGGGATGGGTAGTTCTCTCCGCCTTTCAGCTGGGGGAGACGCGTGTTGGACCCGGCCTCGTGGCGTGGTTCCCCCCCCGCAACTCAGCTCACCGTTAGCCCAGCTCCATTCCTAGAAACCCCTAGCTGCCCTGCCCATGTCCGACCAAATGCCCATGGCCCGCACCGGCCTGTCCCCGGCCACCCTTCCAGCCCGTATGCCCCAAACCCGCAAGGCCCCATAGGCCCATCGGCAGCCATTTTCCCTTCCCGAGATCCCTGATGCCGTGGGCCTAGCATGACCCCAGCCCCAGCGCAGCGTAGGCTCTAGAACTGCCAGCCCCCATTGGGAGGGTGAGGGCTACTCTAGTGAGAGAAGGCGAGGAGTTTCGATGGCACCTCCGGCCTCCCCTGAGAGACTGGTTTCGATCACACCTCTGGTCTCCCCCCTGAGGGCCAGTTTCGATGTCACCTCTGGCCTCCCTGAGTGCTGGCTCCAGACCTGCTGGGCATCTGGGAATTCCCAGACGCATACTCAAAAGGATCAAAGAACCAACCGCCGAACCTCACCCACGGACTGCCCCCTCAGCCTCGGACCCCTGCCTGCAAGGGGCCGGACATCAAAGGGTCACTGAACTATATCAAGGGTCACCCCTGAACTAGCGGCAGTTGTATCTTGGACAAGGAAGCCCTGCCGATCTGATCGCGGCTGAACTGAACCTCGTGAACTCTTTGAGCCCTGCTGACGCTGTCGCGGCTCGTTCTTGGAACTGAACCATCGGAGCCCTGCTGACCTCGCCGCGGCTCGAGCTTGAACCTTGAAGACATCTACGGAACTCTCTGAGCACTGCTGACGTGGACGCGGCTCCTCCCGAACTTCCTCCAGAGCGAGCCCTGCTGATGCCATCGCGGCTTGAGGAACATTCTAGTCCGGCTGGACTATCGAAGTTACCAACCCGAGAAAACCATCCTCAAGTGAGTAGGATCACCAGTGCGACTACCACCCTCCGTATCCCCCCGGCTCGAGGATTGAGAGCTGTGCGCAGGGTACGCTTCGTACTGGCCTACGAAACTAAGACTGTCCCGCTACCTCCTCCATAAAGACTTGAGACTCTCTGCGATCCCTCGATCGTTGTACATCAAGGTCATCAAGAAAACCATCAACAGACAGCTAACCCGATACCTCAAAGAAAACCAAATTCTGGACTCTTTCCAGTCAGGGTTCCGCAGCAACCACAGCACCGAGACTGCCCTCATCGCCGCCACCGACGACATCAGGACCCTGCTGGACAACAGCGAGACCACAGCACTCATCCTCCTAGACCTCTCTGCCTCCTTCGACACCATCTGCCACCGCACACTACGCGCACACCTCCACACCGCAGGGATCAGAGACAAGGCTCTGGACTGAACCACCTCCTTCCTCTCAGGCAGAACCCAGAGCGTCCGCCTCCCCATTCCGTTCCAAAGCCTCCGAGATCATCTGCGGCGTACCCCAGGGATCCTCCCTCAGCCCAACGCTGTTCAACATTTACGTGGCCCCGCTCACACATGTAGCCCGACAGCACGACCTCAACATATTTTCCTATGCTGACGACACTCAGCTGATCCTCTCCCTCACCAAGGACCCCATCACCGACAAAGCCAACCACCACGAAGGAATGAAGGCCGCCGCCGACTGGATGAAGACCAGCCATCAGAAGCTGAACTCGGACAAGACCGAGGTCCTCATCCTTGGCTCCAACCCTTCAGCCTGGGAATCATCCTCGACTCAACGCTCTCAATGACCAAGCAAGTCAACGCCTTCTCCTCCTCCTGCTTCAACACCCTCTGAATGCACTGCAAGATCCACAGATGGATCCCGACAGATACAAGAAAGACAGTCACCCAGGCCCTCGTCAGCAGCAGACTTGACTACGGAAACGCCCTACATGCGGATGCCCACGACCAAGCTCATCGACTACAACGTATCCAAAACGTCTCGGTACGACTGATCCTTGACGTACCACGCCACGGCCACATCACTCCAAACTGAGAAACCTGCAATGGCTCCCCGTCAACAAGAGGATATCCTTCAAGCTCCTCACCCACGCACACAAGGCACTCCACAAGAGCGGCCCAGCCTACCCCAACGGACGGCTCTCCTTCTACATCCCCAACCGCCAGCTTCGGTCCACCGACCTCTCACTTGCCAATGTCCCGCGCATCCGAAGAACAACCACTGCCCACCTCGCCGCCAAGACATGGAACACTCTCCCACTGAGCCTACGACAAACCCAAGACCTGCTGACCTTCAGGAGGATACAAAGACCTGGCTGTTCGATCAGTAGCGCCCCCCCATCGCCTTGAGAACCTTGCAGGTATGTAGTGCGCTCTACAAATGATTGATTGATACAACCACACATACACACAACCACACACACACACACACACACACACAACCACACAAAACCACACACAACACCACGCACATAACTACACACACAACCACAAACACAGACCCACACACACAGAACCAGACACAACCACACACACAACCACACACACAAAACAACAATCACACAACCACACACACAACCACACATACAACCACACACATCCACACCCAACCACACACCCAACCACACATCCACACACACACCCACACCCACACACACAACCACACACAACCACTACCGCACATACAACCACACACACAACCACACACATAACCACACACGACACACAACCACACACACACAACCACACACAAGCACACACACACAACGACACACACAACCATGCACACACACCTAACCACACACACACACAACCACAAACACAACACCCACAACCACACACACACAACCACACACACAACCACAACCACACACACAACCACACATACACACACCGCACCCAACCACACAAAACTACACAGAAACACACAACCACACACAACCACACACACAACCACACATACAACCACACATACAACCACACACACAACCACACACAACTACACACAACCACACACAACCACACACACACAACCACAATCACACAACCACACACACACAACCACAATTGCACAACCACAACCACACACACACAGCCCCACACTACCACACACAACCGCACCCACACACAGAACCACACACAACCACACACAACCACAACCACACACAACCACACATACAACCACACACACAACCACACTCAACCACAACCACACATACAACCACAAACACAACCACACACATAACCACACAAAACCACACACACACAACCACACACACACCACCACACACACAAGCACACACAACCACACACACAACCACACACACACAACACACACAAACACACACACAACTACAAACACAATACCCACAACCACACACACACAACCATAACCACACACACAACCACACACAGAACCACACACACACCGCACCCTACCACACAAAACCATACAGAAACACATGCACAACCACACACACAACCACAACACACAACCACACACACACACACACAAGCACACACACAACCACACACACAAAACCTGCCTCTTTGCTGTGTGAACTGGTTCGCTTCTTTTTTTTTTCCTCTGCTGCTGCTCTCTTTCTCCATAGCGCGGGGACACGCCGGGAGGTGTTACCATGCGCTCTATAAACTCCTTTAAACTAAACTAAACTAAACACAACCACAGACACACACAACCACACACACAACCACACATACACACAACCACACACACACACAACCACACACACACAACCACACACACAACCACACATACAACCATACATTCAACCACACATACAATGACACACACAACTACACACAACCACAAACACAACCACACACAAGCACACACACACAACCACAATCACACAACCACACACACAACCACAATCACACAACCACAACCACACACACAAGCACACACAACCACACACACACAACCCCACACTACCACACACACAACCATACACACAACCACACCCACACAAAACCACACCCACACACAACCAAACACACACGCAACCACACACACAACCACACACACCTAACCACACATCCACACACACACCCGCACCCACAACTGCACCCACACACAACCGCACCCACACACAGAACCACACACAACACCACACACGCAACCACACACAACTGCACACACAACCACACACACAACCACGCACATCACACACAACCACACACACACACAACCACACACACAACCACAAGCACACACACAAACGCACACACACACAACCACAAACACAACACCCACAACCACTCACACACAACCACACACACACACACCACACACAACTGCACACAACCACACACACAACCACACACAGCCACACACACAACCACACATACAACCACACGCACACAACCACACACAACAACACACACAACCATACACACAACCACACACACACACAAAACCACACACACACAACCACACACACATACAACCACACACGCACACAACCACACACACACACAGCCACACATAACCACAAACACAACCACACACACAACCATACCAAGCACTGGCATAGCCAATAGGTCTCGCCTTTGGGACCTTATAGTGTTTAGCCACCCAACAGTTAATGTGGTTGCACCAAGGATATTGTGCTGCAGATCTAAATACTTAGAAAGGTCCAAAAGCGAGGCCTATTGGCTACGCCAATGCTTGTTCTTGTAGGCTGTTACCTTTGGTTTAAAGGGAAAGATGTTGTAGTGTGTGACCTTAATGCTGCAGTTTGCATTTCATTACTATCATTTGCTTACGCTGGAGAATCGCCAGGGTGCAGGAGGTTTGCTGTTCCAGAGTTCTTTCTTCAGCTTCTGGGCAGTTGTCGCTCTTTGGCGATCTGTGCTCCTGTTTCTCTGCTCTTCTTGTAGTAGCTCCGATCAGAGCATCTTCCATCCGCCAACAATAATAACCAGCACACAACACAGTCTGTGATGGCTACGTATGTCTGCTCGGCGCAGTTAGAGCGTGGATAAAGTTCTCCGGATCTATCAGGCTTTGACTATAACCTAAGGGCTTAAGATGAAATGAAGAGCTTACCTCCTTCCTGGGTAGCTCAAGACTGCTGTGTGCAGACCCGATCGCTGGCAGCACCCTGGAGTATCTATGTATAAATCAGATTATGTTGGAAGTAACCTGCAATATAGTGGCAGGCAGCACCCTGCCATAGAGTAGGATTTCTCATAGTATTCTATTTCCTGGCACATTAATGGTGATAGTCTTTTAACAGGCAGAAGAACAACACTGACCATACGTTTTCCTGGGTTTGTCTTTAAAATGACGTACACATTAGAAATGGCATTTCGTTCTGCTGGAATATTAACACAAGTTATCTTGCACTCTGCTATGATGTGCATAGATTGTTGGCTGCAATGCATTCCATGTTTCATTCAAACATGCTTTCTACAGGGCACATATATGATTTGCTGCTGTAGAGAAATAATGCTCCTGTGTACTGTGGCAGACTCAAAAATATTGAAAAACTTCATGATTTGTCTTTCAGCACTTCCTAGTAAAATCTTTCACTTTTTGACTCCTACGTTTAGCAGAAACATAACTTAGTACCATTAAAATAGTTGTGATGGGGAACATTCATGTGGGGTTTGTACTGGCTCGACCAGAGTGCTTGCTGACATGGAGGAGAATGGAGTTGACCACCTTGCCTGGTCCGGTGTGGAATCAAGCCAGCGATGCTTTGCTGCAGGCTCATTTGCCCTGATAGCTGGTCAACAGTTTGAGGAGGAGGAGGGGAAGAGCTGGCTAAGTGTGCCATGAGGCTGGCATTTCAGTTCATCCCTGAGAAGTGAGCTTTGAGTCGATGTGGTGCTCCTCTTATACCACGTGCAATTCACCCTCTCCAAAGGCTCAAGAATTCCTGGGTGTGAAGGGCGGCTGATTCTGATTGGGTACTTTATGGTTTTCCAGAAACTCATGTTTCTTGATTGTTCATGTTTGTCAGTAGTTAATTAAACACGCCCAGGGGTTTTATCTCTTCAGTTGACACAAGCTGCAAGAAAGGTTTCTTTCCCATTGCAAAAAAATATGAACGTCTGACGAGCCTCTGTCTGTAAAAGAATGGAAGGGCTGGGGAACTGTCATTCATCTCACTGCTAAGCAGATCAGTGTCATGCTTCACCCTCACTCAGGCCTCTGATTTTAACTAACATTGCTTAGAACACTGGGACTTTAGAGCCCATCCTTTTAATGAGAAAAACAAAACTACAAGTCCCATAAGCAATAGTGGTGGGAGGTGTCGCGCATGACCTGGGGCAACATCGATTCAGCACATCTAGTTTCATTTTTTAAGTATTTGACATAATATTGAATTTGTTTTTTATAGTCATGAGTCACCAGAATACTAAAAACGTGTCTTTTATTTTCTAGGTCAATTAAGTAATGGTCACCAGCTTGGAAGCTCTGTTAATTCTTCAGTATTTGTCATTGATCTCCACGTGTGGCTGGTTTGGGTCTAAACCTGCATCGTTCCCTATATCTCGCACAGGTAAGGAGCTTGTAGCAGCAACATGATAACCCCATTCTCGTCTGTAAGAAGTGCGCTCCGAGGCAAGTATCCGATCATTTTTGTGAAACAAGGAAGGGCCAATGTCTGCTATGTACATTTGTTAAAATAAAACAATCAAATCACAGTATACTGTTCCGGAGGTTCAGTCCCAGAGTCATTATCTGTAACTGAACGCAGACATCCTAGGAAGCATGTGCTTTTAAGACCAGTTGCGTTCACTCACCTGAAGGTGACATGCTTCATCATTGGGCTATACTCCTCACCAGGCCGGCGCTACAATGCCTGGCGGGCACCACAAGAGGGCACTTTGTCGCAGATATTTTATTAAGTACGTCGGATGAGCATGGTTGGACAGAGGATGTTGTGTCATAAGATGTGAGATTGGTGAAAGTCTGAATATAAGATCAACTATCGACCAGTTGCCGCAATATAGTTAATGTGATCTTCCTGGTCCATGTTGAGATTAAAAACAGTGGCAGAGAAATTGAGGAACTAATGGCCCCTATCACTGCGTGAAAGTGTCGATCACCTATGGACCTGCTGGTAAGCTGGGGTCTATACTTCAGGTCAACTTTTTTCATGCCTTGTGTAGTCATGGAGCAATCTGTTGGCATTTCACCAGGACCAAATTTGGGAAAATGGGTGAATGTGACCTAATCTTCTCCACAGCGTGAGGAGCTCTGTAACTCAAAGCCCTGCACCGTGCATAGGTGATAAGGTGCCTATTAACATCTCACTACCACAGGTGAGCGCTGTCTAACAGAGTGCACTAGATACGGTAACCCTCCTAAAATTCAGGACAAACTGACTTATCCAATAGCGAGGACGCCGCATCAGAGGGCCACTGGTTTGAAAAGCACATGCTTCCTAGGGTGTTCAGTTAGAGATAATGTCTGTGGCACTGAACCTCCGGAACAGTATACTGTGAGTTGATTTATATGAAGAATGTGTATACTGGACTGTCATTTTCCTCGTCATCTCTTGTGATATGTAAAATAAAACACAACACACCGGGAGGCCAACACATCTATCATACATTTAATGCAAAAATAGCAAAAGGCCAAGCAAACCAACAAGTGACAATTGTCTTTGCAATGGACGAGAACATCCACCCTAAAGCAAGTTGGAGTATATAATGCTAATACTACCAATGTATTTTTATACACTTTTCTCCTAACACAAGTCAATGAAACATGAACACGTGATAGAAACAGTTACTGAAACAACACTAATGAGTAGGAGGCAGGATCTTTTCTCAAGAGGAATGTGCGGAGTCTGTGAGGTGCAGATCAAAGATACACAGACAAGCTACAGAATTCACTGTTTCTGAAAATAACGCTTGTTTGTCTATATTCAATTTACTACAAGATGCAGGAAAGTGTGCAGATGTACATCACTAAATAAAATGGTTCTGGACTCTAATAGAATCATGTAACTTTGCAGGCATAATAAGGCAAACAGTCACATCAAATTAATATAAGAATATTGTAATTTGGTAATGTAATATATCAATGCACGTTGTGGCATTGATGTGTATGATGTGTAACCAATTATTGGTATTAAAGAAACCAGTATATCCAGTCATGCTTTCTCAATTACTTCTTCCTAGAGGCCACCACTGCTGCTATCCAGCTGTATTCAGCAGTGCCTCCTGTGACCTGGAATCCTGCTTTTAATCAATACCAAAGGTTGTCAATGCTTCTAGCCAGCTATGGTTACCGGTGACACTCACACCCGACTCCCCTGCACGTGTTATTCTTTGAGCCTGCTCCAGTCAGTAGTGGCCCCTTGGACCTGTATGTAAGCCTACTAGCCAGCTCCTGTTAGTACTGCCCCTGGGACCTGTTATCATTCTAGCCAACTTGAGTCATTAGTAGCACCTTGGGACTAGTGATCATACTAACCAGCTTCAGTCAGTATTGACTCCCTGAGACCTAGTATCCTGCTAAGTAACTCCAGTCAGTAGTGACCCCTTATTTATTTTATTTATTTATTTAATTTGTATAGCGCGTTATAACCGCAGGGGTCTCTAAGCGCTGATTGTCCAGGTTACATAGTGGGGCGTGGCATTTTTACTTGATGTTAACAGTACACTTAGTGGCTGCTCCATGCTTGCTTGAACAGAACAGTCTTTAATTTTTTCCTGAAGGTTAACAAATTACACTCCTTCCTTAATTCTGGGGCCAGTTTATTCCACAGAGCTGGGAGTGTTTTAGAGAAAGCACGTCCCCCCACCGTGGCCAATTTAAACCGGGATTGGGATAAGAGAGTAGCATCTGATGAATGCAAAGTCCTGCTCGGCGTGTATGGAGATAGGCGGGATTTCAGATATCTAGGTGCCTTCCCATACAGCGCCTTGTGTACAATACACAGTCCTTTAAAAACACCCTCTGCCGGATCGGGAGCCAATGTAGCTCCTGCATCAGAGGGGACGAGTGGGCCGTCCTGGGTTTCTTATAAATCAGCCTGGCTGCATCATTCATAACCCCCTGTAGCTTATCCAGCAGCCGCTGGGGTAGCCCTATATACAGAGAGTTTCCATAATCCAGCCTAGCCAGGATTATAGCTGAAACCACATGTTTCAAGGTGGAAAAAGAGAGTAGTGCAGCAATTTTTCTCAGTTGTCGCAACAAGCCAATACAGGTGCCCACTACCGTAGTGACTTGTTTTTCCATGGAGAGTTTTTCATCCACGTACAGGCCCAAGCTTTTAACTGCAGTCGCCGGTTTCGGTGGTACACCCAGCTCCATAGGCCAGAATTTCTCGTTCCAGGGGTTGCCCGTGATGGAAATGGGCAACACTTCCGTCTTATCCGGGTTAATTTTCAAGGAGTTTTTAGACATCCAATTAACCGTGGCTTTAAGTATATCCTGCAGCCTGGTAGACGCTCCTGGACCCCTGGACCTTAAATCCTGCAAATATTCAAAACCAGAGGTCAACTCTACTGCCAACCAGTTCCAGTCAATATTGACATGCATTGTTACCCTGCCTGTAATGAATAACAGAGGCCAGCGTTGTTGCTAGCCAACTCAGTCACCAGTGCCCGTCACACATTATCCTCAATAGGATCAATGCCCAAGGCCTGTGCAGCTGCTAACCTGCCCTAGTCAGCAGTGACCTCCCAGACCTGTTATTCTGCATCTAATCAGCAATGCTTCGGCCATAATAACACTCACCCTACATCCTTATGGTATATTAGCAATGTAATTTATTTACATCATACGGTAGGTACCGCACTATATCACACGATCCCAAAAACAAAGAAATTCTAAATTTGCCTAACCGTTCAGCACGCCACCTAGTCAAAAATGACCAAATCACACCAAGCACTATAGCCTGCCACAACACATGACACATTCAGCCACAACATGACCAGATACCACGGCAGGGATTTGGGGCCATTAATCCTCTGTTTGAGGCATGTGTGCTGTAGATGCACATGCTTTGCATACTCCTGCCATCTTGTGTTGGGTCCGGATGTTTGCAAGTTGTTTCATTATTACCCTTAGATTTATATTCCGGCGTAAAAATTACCTGCACCACTTAACAAATCTCTATTCGTTTCATCCCCTCTGATACTCTCACTCTTTGCTCTATTTGTTTCCAATTGTGATGGCTTACTTTCCACCTGTTTATTACTTTCCTCCACTTGCAGCATTTCTAAGGACTGAATGTTCCCATTCTCTATCATTTTTATACTATCAGCTTGATTGTTTAGGCATTTATTTTTCATAACTGCTTGTACCTCCGATAGATCCTTATTAAATAGAGGGTAGAAGGGTTTTGTTGGAGACATTTGTTTACCCTCACCTTCACAATATGATATTTGGTCATGGTTGTTTCCAGTGTTCAATCGCACTATATCTGATGCATTTGTATTTTTTAGGTTTTGCCTGGCGTCCGCTGCACAGCAGCGTTCGCGCAGGCGAAATCTTATGTTACAACAGTACAGCTGTTGTCCCTCCTCTCTCTTCCATTGGCTAGCCCCATAAATGGAGGCTAGCCATTGGAAGAGAGATCTGCCCGTCATTGTCGGAGCAGATTCGTGGGCGTTCCCGAGATTTTTTCCCTCTCTGCCCCTTTGTGAACGTCATTCCGGCCAAAAACGCCCCCGAATCCAAACATTTCACTCCCTTGCGGCTGCAATTTTGCTGCTCGAGCAGCGTCTTAACAGGACATGAGGTAAGCCTCTGCCCCCCCTGTTTGTGCCGTTCTTTTATCTGCTCTTACTTAATTCCTACTTATCTTTCATTCACCTCTTCATCGCCGATACCCGTCCCATCTGCTATGTGTCTCTCTCGATCTCTGCTCTCAGGCCTCATCTGCCCCGTCTCCCTTTGTTTTTGTTGACTCTCGCTTTCCTTCTGTCTCGGCTCTGTCTCTTCCCCTGGCCTTCCCTGTCTCCGCTCTCAGCACTCCTCCATCCCTGTTGTCCGTCTCCTCTCTCTCTGTGCTCCCAGCCTCCCTCTCCCCTGGCCCTGCTCTCCTCTCTACTGCCCAGCACCCTCCTCCCACTCTCTGTTATGGAGACGGTAAACATGCCATTTGACCTATAACTCCGCACAAGGCTAATCTACTGACAGCCCCACGGGATGCTCGAGCCAGCGCTTGAAGTTTGCTAACCTAGTTTTAAATTTTGCTTTACAGTTTGTTGGCAAGCTTGTGCTTTTATTTGCGTGCAGATTAGCAAGCAAGCCGAGTGTGCCCTTACCGTTTTAACACCCAAGTACACAAAATTAGAAAATGAGCCAATATATTCTGCTGCTTTTGTCAGAAACAACTAAGTGTTTAATTTAGAATTGTTGCAGTAACAGGGTCCCTTCTGAAGCAGTCTTTTCATTCATTAGCAGCGGGTTCTGCAGTAGACAGTATTCTGTTTTGCTGCTCTCTTCACTCAGCTGTGACACTACCTATTAGCGTGCCGTTCGGATCACTCACTGAGCTGAATTTCATTTCTTGAAAGGCAGCATGATACGAGTTTGAGTCCCCTGGCAAACTCAGCTTCCCCCTCTCCCGTGGGTCTGTAAATTCAGCGCCATAATAACTGTGACAAGCTGTTACTTACAGTGCATGAAAAATTAGCGCTTTGTAAATACAATGTTGCGTGTGTGAGGAAATGCCCCTCCCGTGCCGGTGTCACCCGCCAAAGGCAGATGAGTTGACCGGTATGAATTCAACCTGTGTCTCTTTCCCCTCTTTCATATCTCTCATCGTCCATTATTTTTTCCTTTTTGTTTTCCTTAATTCCTTCTAATCTTTAATTCACCTCTTCATTGCCTATACCCGTCCCATCTGCTCTGTGTCTCTCTCGATCTATGCTCTCAGGCCTCATCTGCCCCCGTCTCCCTTTGTTTTTGTTGACTCTCACTTTCCTTCTGTCTCGGCTCTGTCTCTTCCCCTGGCCTCCCCCTCAGCGCTCCTCTGTCCCTGCTGTCCGTCTCCTCTCTCTCTCTGCTCCTAGCCTCCCTCTCCCCTGGCCCTGCTCTCCTCTCTACTGCCCAGCACCTTCCTCCCACTCTCTATTATGGAGACGGTATACGTGCCATTTGACCTATAACTCCGCACCAGGCTAATCTACCGACGGCCCCAAGGGATGCTCGAGCCAGCGCTTGAAGTTTGCTAACCTAGTTTTCAATTTTGCTTTACAGTTTGTTGGCAAGCTTGTGCTTTTATTTGCGTGCAGATTAGCAAGCAAGCTGGGTGTGCCCTTACCGTTTTAACACTTCCCTCCACTCTTCTGCTCAGCTCTGTTCTGCTCAATGATTGGTGTATACGTAAAATCAGGTAGCAGATCCCTGAGTTCTGAGGAATGATTGAAGCGTGCAATGTCGTACCATAGATGCGTCCATTCCTTATCGGAAATAAAACGGTGAATTAAGTCTTCCCACTTAAACATATACCGGGGGTGTAGGGAAAGCACTGTTTTAAGGAGGAAGCTATAGATAAATGAGATCACCCCTTTCATGATAGCAGTCTTGGTGAGAAAGGCCTCAAATTTTGTGAGAGGTCGAGGAGCAGCCTCCCGTATCTGAGGTGTGAGGGCCCAGGGTATCAATTGGATATACTGATATCTTTCCGTGTTCTTCCATTCAAAGTCCCTTTGACATTGATCAAAAGTAAGGGGATCAAAATTGTGGAACAAATGTATTAGAGCTAAGCAGCCTCCCCTTCTCCAGGCATCAAAGGGCCCTCATGTTGGGCCGGGGGTAAAGCTGGATTGAAATGGATTGGAGTGAATGGGGATGGAAAAAAGTCCACCTGTCGTCGCCCGGAATTGAGTCCCATACTTCAAGAGTGGTGCGTGTGGGGCAGCTAAGGTCACCCTGGCAGCCGCCTGGAAAAGAAGGGAGGCTCCAGCTATATCCCTATGGCACTCTCGTCTTTGGAGACTGCTTAGCCTAGAACGTATGGCTGATATTTTCAGGGATAATGATAAGAATTTCGAATTTAAATGTGGCCCCCTTTTCTCCTTCCTCTCCCAGGGCCGTCGGTCTGCGGTGTGTCCCTCCACCATCAGATCCCGCCATCTCTTCCTGTTTTGATCACAATCCCAGTGTCGACCAACCTCTCGTTAGTATGAACACGCCGCCACCACGGGTGGGGTGGGCATTTTTTTTTGTTTTTTTCTTTGTTCCTTGTTAGATTCATAATTACTTATCCCATGTTAGGATGAGTTTGTCCACGCTTTTTGGCTATTCCGCATACAACACCTCAGTGGAGAAACCTGGAGAAATTACCGTTACCGAAGGCTGTTGAGTTTTCTTTAGACCTATCTTCTGGCTTAGCAAAGTTGCATGATCTTCTTTTTTTTCTTTTTTATCTCTCTCTCTCAGCTCCTGGGCACTTCGAAGCTGTATCTTTCATTTGGCTTATCTAATAAGAGGGGGAGCTGGTTTATATTGATCAATGCACTTTGTCCACCTGTTATAATTCTGTTGAGGCTTTCTGATCCCCTGCGTGCGACCAAGTGATGATGTAATTTTTGCCTGTGGACTGTGGGAAAAAAATAATAAACAATTTTTTTACATAAATCAGGTGGCAGGCCAAGGCTCCTCTGTGCTCGTCTGTGCTCCCCTGTGCCCTGCAGCAGCCTCCGCGCGAGAAGCACCAGCAGCGCCTTAGCACCGCGGTGCCGGCAGCGGCCGTTCCTGCCCCCACAGCAGATCCATAGAACTTAAAGCGCCCGTATAACAGGACGCGGGTGAAGCAGGAACCGGTCACAAAACAAACCCTGGCAGTCGTCCCAGGCTCCGCTCCGCTTGCTCGTCAACTCCTCCTCGGCTCTACCCCTCGGCTCTAATCGATACGCTCTGCACTCAACGCCGAATCACAGTCCGACAACAACTGTGAACACCAACATAGGGAAGAATTGTGTGTTTCCCCCAGTTAGTGAAAAAAACAGCATAAGTCTTGGCTGCTTCTGCTGCACCCAGAGTCTAAAAAGCTTGTGTATAAAATTATTTTGATGTTTGTTACAAAGAAAAAAAGAACAAAGAGATAGGAGTTTAGTGATTACAAAAAAACAAAAAAAACAATAAAAAATGTGTAATCTAGTGCCTGTGTATGAGTGATGGGGTGGAATAAATTGGATTATGTGCACTAAATGGCATTGAAATAGGTGAATTCATTGTCCCCTATTTAGATAAGTTATTGTATACCTTTTCCTCCTTTTTCCATTGTTTTTTTCTTGCATTTTGTTCTTACCCAGGTAAAGGAGGGTAATTTGGGTAAACCTTTTTGGCTTACATAATTGTTAAGTGTGAGGGCTGCACATATTTGTAATTAGAGTAATAGTTTATGATATAGAAATTAATGAAGTGGTCCTATACGACTACTGGGGGCATGTTTAAACGACGCCTTGAATGAATGATGTGTTGAGAGAGTGGTGTGTCTGTACAACTGTGAGAATAGTGTGCTGAATATTGCCCTTTTGCTGCCCGCATATGATTGAGCAACATATGGTACAATATTCAGAAGAAGATATCAATCGATTGTTACTTATTCCCTCCTTGTTAGGGGGTGAATCAGGTACATCCGGAACGCTGAGTTCTGATAAAAGTGAACGCCTTATACAGTTGCGTAAAAAAAACACCAGGACACAACTCCATGCGCAAGTACTGTTAGATCACCTTAAGAGCAATACAATTCCTGTAGGATTACAGGTTAAAAACATTCCAGTTATTTTTGTGAATGACAAACCCTATCTCCTAGACTTTAGTGGAGTAGGCACTAAATGCTCTCGAGATTGGATAGTGTTGTCTATCCAAACAGCTCTAAGAATTAGTGAGGAAGAGCTTAAAGAGATAAAGAAATTGGAGGAAGAAATCGGGACAGATACCACTATAACTATGCTAAAGCATTGCTTGAAACTATTGAAAAAACTATTTGTGACTTTAAAACACATACGGTAAATTTAAAGACTACTAAAGTGGCAAGGGATATTAAGAATTTCAATTTTGAAACTGTTTACCCTTACTTAAAGGAGGATTTTTTTAAGAACAATAATCCCAGTACCCTGAACCTACAATATAGAGGAAGATCGAGAAGGAACTTTATTACATTCTCTTAGTCTTCATCTGACTCAGACCAAAGTTCTACTGGTCAGTACCAACACTATCAACCTTACCCAAATTATTTTCAATACCCCAGAACCCTCCCTTTTTTTGGCAGAGGACGGAGGGACGGGGATCCAGAGGAGGATGGAGGCCTCCCCCTCCACAACCACCCCCAAACCACGGAGTTTTCAGAACACGGCATCGCACATACAACAGATAATTGTGCAGAGACTGAGATGACGAGTACAAATGAACTGATCCCTATCTACAATCTCTCAAAACATAAATTGACGAATGCAGAAGAAAAAGTGCTCCATAAAGGCTTGTCATTCGTCCCCTTGACGCCACAGGACCCTGTGAATACTAAGATGGAAGTATTACAATTCCTGCGCAAAATTAGGCTTAAAATATTTTTCACAGACATGGACGAAGCCACTGAAATAAATACTAGTGGCCTTAAAATGAAGTCCACATTTTGTCCTGAAAGTGCTACTATGCCGGATGAGATTCGGATATTCGAAGAACAAATTTTGAATGAAGTGGATGAAGTTAGCCGTAAAAAAGTATACTTCAAGCCAAACTTTTCCAAACAGGAAATGGCAGCCCTGAAAGATTTATCTAGGAACCCCCTTACTGTTATTAAACCTGCAGACAAAGGGGGTGGGATTGTACTGTGGGATGTCAATGAATACGATAATGAGATTTTGAGACAATTGCAGAATATAGATCACTATCGTCCCATTAAGGAAGACCCCATGGAGAGTCTCAAAGCACAGATTATGGAGATTACCACACTAGCCTTAGACATAGGATATATCTGTAAAAAGGAACATGCTTTTCTGAATGCCAGTTCACCCAAAATACCAAACATATATGTCCTACCCAAAATGCATAAGGACTTACAGCATCCTCCAGGTCGTCCTATTATTGCTGCTTGTGGTTCCTTGTTGGAGCCACTCCCTAAATATATTGATGTCTTCTTAAAACCATTTGTACCAGAAACCGAGGCATATATTAGAGATTCAATGGATTTCATTTCCAAGATAGAGGGCTCGGTGTTTGAAAGTGACCACCAGTTGTTGGTCACTTTCGACATTGAAAGCCTGTATACTAACATCCCTCAGGATGAGGCCCTGCTGATACTAGAGATAGTATTAGATAAAAGGACGAGACCCCATGCAGTACCTACCAGTTTGATCGCATCCCTGGCTAAACTTTGTTTAAAAAATAGTTTTTTTGCGTTCAAAGAGGATTTATTTTTGCAAGTTAAAGGGGTAGCCATGGGTTGTTGTTTTGCCCCAGAAATTGCTAATTTGGTTATGGACATGTTCGAAAGAAATTACATCTTCAATGACAATACACCATTCCGTTGCCACATTACGAAATGGAGTCGATTTATCGACGAAATTTTTGGTAATTTGGTCAGGAACCCTTGAAGAACTAAGTGATTTCCATGATTGGCTTAATGGCAGATCCAGGGACTTAAAATTCATTATGGCCCAGAGCCAGGAGGGAATTAATTTCCTGGACCTGAATGTAACTCACAAAGACGGAAGGCTAGAGGTTAGTCTGTATTCTAAACCTACAGACCGGAACACCTTACTTCATTTTAATAGTGGACATCCTAGAACATTGAAAGAGAACCTGCCTTATGGGAAATTTTTAAGGATTAGGCGCAATTGCACTAATAGATGTGACTACTTTGCGAACGCAGAAAAACTTCAAATGAAATTGATAAACAGAGGGTACCCTAGAAAATTGGTGAAAGCAGCACTTAAACGGGCTTGGTTTACACCACGGGAGACTCTGCTCACACCAAAAGAAAAACAGAATACTGAAAAAATGACCTGTGTCTTAACATACAGCCCCAGAGCGAATATGATCAAACGAATCATTTTGAGGAACTGGCGACTAATACAGCAGTTCGACATCCCTAAACCTTTATTTGCCTTTTGCAAAGCTAAGAATATTCGTCAACATTTGGTGAAGGCAACTAGGCAGACATCAGAAAAGGGTGACTTGAGAAGTATGTTGCACCTCCCCCCTGTAGTTGGACACTATAAATGCAACGGCTGTGTTGTTTGTCAACTGACTAACAATACTAAACATGTAAGGATCAAGAACCGTAAGCATATACAAAAAAGCTTCTCCAATTGCAACACCAAAAATGTGGTGCACAGCATCTCCTGTCCGTGTGGGAAAACCTACATAGGGCAGACCACCCAGAACGTGAAAATGAGAGTAATACAACATCAATCCAGAATTAGATGTCAGTATTTGGGAGCGCCATTGGTCCAGCATTACATTGAAAAGGGCCACAATGAAAATGATATAAATTGGTCTGTTCTACTAGTAGTGAGAACACAGAGAACCCCAATGATGCATGCAACCCTCAACAGACTGGAAGCCAGAATGATTGAGAAATATGAAACTGCGAAAAGGGGTCTGAATGACCGGGATGAAATATGGGCATTAATTACAGCGTAATGTACTTGAGATATCAACTGTGCACCTATTCTGTTGTTTTTGATAATTATTCGCGTTACGTTATGATTTGCTGAATATGTAACATTTTGTACAGAAATATTGATGTATATAGATTTGTTTGACAGTGAAATATGATATGGTCCTTGTGTGAATACTTAGGACTGTATTTTATATTTGTATAGGTACAGACACACACGAGTGGTTTGAATTAGGGTCTTGTGTACACACTGTGTTTTTAATAATGGTGGAATGATGTTCACCCTCTGTGCCCCCCGTCCATAGTCATTCTCCGATCCGTTTCTCGTGTTTTTAGCACGTGCCACACCACATGTGATGAGGGTTTTGTCACCTTCGTGGGAGTCACACATATTGTAGCCAGTTGTGGGCTCTTTGATCCCTAGTGAGAAGCAGCTCTATTTTACAGATTTTAGCATAGGGAGGAGCCGCGTTTTTCACTCATTATTTGCGTGGCCCGTAGGAAGTGTTGAGTTATTTTCCCCACATTAGCCAGAGTGTATGTACGGTGCCCCGGTTTACACACATACTTTTCTTTTCACACCAGGTTGGGCAGGGTGAGTGAACGTTGGTTAGACTAAATGCTTGGCCCGTCATTTATTTTTGTGACGGAGAACCCCAGTCACATGGGGTATGACGTTTGCTACTTCCTTGTGGAGGTACTGGCGGGCGTCCTGTGGAGCAAACCCGACCTGTTTGGCGGCAGTTTTTCATTGAAGGAGAGAGACGTTCTGGAGTTTACGTGCTAGTAATAGGTGAGAGAAGTGGCAGACTGCTAATAGATGTAGAAAGTGGGGTAAGGGTTGTAGAGGAGTTAGGTTGTGAGTCACTGACAGTTCTGTCTTGGTCTCCCTAGCGAGCCAGTGGAGTGTGGATACATTTGCACACACGTGAGACGATTTGTTCGTACCCAGCCAGACTTCGTGTTAAGGTAGGAGACCGACTTACCCTGATAGAGGTTTTACCGGAATGAATCACCATGAGAAGCACCGTTTGCAATTCATGGATTTTGTCATTTCATCTTGCAGAATTTGCCTTTGGTTTTGGTTTTTGTGAACGATTTCCGGCTGCCCCTGGATTGATTTCTTTTGTAAGTAGCGAGTATGTAGTGACTTGGAGATGCATGCTGGGTGCATGGAGAGCTGTGAGGTCCTGTTTCCCTCAGTAGCGGTTAGTCACACTTGATAGTGTTCCTTTGAACAGCATGTGGCATTGGTGATTGGGTCATTCCAGCCTGTGTAGCGCATAAATCACTTGGAGTGCATGGATATGGTCCTAGGATTGCTTCTAACACCCCACGCCTGCCGGTGGTAGGATGATGGGCTTAAGTTACACACGACCCCCTTTTTAGTTTTTCTTTCTCTGGGCACGGTGACTACCGGGCACGGATTGTGAGGAGGGCACAGAGTACGTGAATGGATTCCTAAAATGGTTTTCTATTTTGGATTATATGTATTTTTAGGTGGATTATCACCCTGTCCTGAAGAGGCCAGATTGACTGGAAGGCCGAAATGCGACCGCGTCGACACTTTCATAATGGAGGAGTTTTTAGGATGATAATTAATTTGGGAACTTGTAACCTTTGTGACACAGGTTTCGATTGAGGTTCGGTAATTTGGGTTTTCGAACCATCTGTGCTATACTACCTCCAAGTGCACCTCCTAGAGTGAATGGGAGGGCACTCAGCCTTTGCTGAAATATTCTGTAGGGTGTAAATCGTATAAGTCCTTGTGTTTTTGTGTTATGATTTTGTTCATTGGTCAATTTTTTGTGAATGTTTTGTATATAGGTGTGTATATAGTTATGTATATGATGGTATATGTTGTACAAAAAGCTTGTGTATAAAATTATTTTGATGTTTGTTACAAAGAAAAAAAGAACAAAGAGATATGAGCTTTGTGATTACAAAAAAACAAAAAAACAATAAAAAATGTGTAATCTAGTCCCTGTGTATGAGTGATGGGGTGGAATAAATTGGATTATGTGCACTAAATGGCATAGAAATAGGTGAATTAATTGTCCCCTATTTAGATAAGTTATTGTAGATCTTTTCCTCCTTTTTCCATTGTTTTTTTCTTGCACCCAGAGTCTTATGCATCTTTTGAGTCTAATTTTTCTGTCTGGAAAAAGATTGTGTCCTGGTTTTCTGCACCCAGTAAATCCAGGTGAAGAAAAACCCAACAACTGATAATCAGGTGGAATAAAATGAGCACATGAAAGTACGTGTGAGAAGTTGGCCTGATATATGATGTTTCCAATTCTGGAACCACCTTGTATCAGTCCAAACAATCCCCTATGGTGTCTGGTTGTAAGTCAACCTTGTTAGATAAGCTATCCTAGGGGTAGCATGGACTAAGCAGCCTTAAAGGCTTAACTTAAGAGGTCGTGTTAAGCGAGCTGTTTTACCACATACAATCCTGTAATATCAAATGAAAGGACACCACACAAGTATATATTATAAAAATATATGTGTTTATTTCTAAAATAATCCCCAGTACTCTTTATGAGCAAAGGGGCACAAGCGTTAAATCAAAAGCACAGTATAACAGTCAAAGTTGCACAATTATGGATGAGGGCGGGTGGCCACTCAAACCATATATTAAGAAAGTGGTATAAGAGATACCAATCGAACAGTGGTTTGGCCTAGGGCCTAGGGAATCGCTGGGAGCAGTCGGGACTAGCAATGCTGAAGTCGGGAAAAGCCCGCGGGATTCGGGTGCAGCACGTAAAGTGCGGCTTGCACCAATGCAAAGTCAATGGTGCGTAAAAGTTACACAAAGTGAGTTTAAAGATACTTCCGCTGAACCTAGAGGAACAAAACTTAAGACACAGACCCTAGAGGTGTGTACCAGTGTGGGAACACCGGCGTTGCAATGTTACCTCACCCACAGGAAGCGGGTGCACAGGGTCGAAGTGGCGTCGGGTTTTGACACGCAGGCTCTTGGTGCTTGGAGCTGAAGATGCTGTAGGCGATGGGAAGCAGAAGTGTCCGGTGGGATCCAAGTGTGGACCCAAGAAGAAAAGTACCTGAAAGCAGAGGGGACAGAGTCTGGGTCACTCAGCAGTGACCAGGGTGGAACCAGGACGGAACCAGGCAATGTCGGGCGCAATCAGGTGGTTGTCGAGGAGCTTCTCTCCGCTGTCACGTGGGCTCTGGGGCATCTGCGATGTCCAGGAGCAGGTCACGATCTGTCCCACGCAGGCTCTCGCCGTCAGCGCAGTCGGCTTCAAGATTGGAGCAAACAACACTTGGCAAGAGCAATCCACGCGGAACCGGAAGATTGCTTCTCACTCGGGCCAGGAGGGTCAGAGTGGGGGCTCCTTTTCACAGGAGCTGGTGCAGATCTGGAGCAACCAGAAAAGCAGGTCGAATTAAGGTTTTCGTCGGCACAGGGGCCACAGGGCCCCACGCAGCACTCGTCGAGTGTGGAGGGGTGATCTTTGGTGCAAGGGTAGCTCAGGGTTGGGGCTTCTCAAACCCCGGTGTACAGCTTCGAGGGTCACTCGTGGGCTGCGCAGTCAGCGTCTCGTGGCCTTTTCAAGATGGCGTGCCCCACGCTTCCGGTCGCCTCCACGGGTCTCAGCTCTGCAGGGACTGTGGATCGGGCTGGAGGAAGGCAGGCAAGCTTGATCTCGTCGATCTCTGTCACTCGAGTTCCGGCGGGAACTGCAACAAAGCAAGGGTCGAGGTGCTGGATGGTGCCTGTTTGCACAGGGTGGTCACTCCTTGACCACAAGGGAGATTCTTCAGTCTTCTATGTTGAGTAGGATGTCGAAGGGTCCAGAGTTTCGTTTCTTATGTTTCGTCAGGATAATCTGAAGTGCATTGGCACTGCTCCCACTCTTATTCGAATCTGGGGGGCGTGATTACCTGCTAGGTCCCCTCCTATGGGTGGGACCCAGGAAGGGGGTGTATACGCCCCTTTCCTTTGATCCAGGCTGCGCTGGGACTGGGGCTGGTGTGCCCCAGAACCGGTTTGGCCGGATTATGCAAGGGGAAGCCTTGTGCTCCCCAGGCAGTGTCTGGTTTCTTTGAAACCTCCCTGCTACAATCCACTATCTCCTGTCTGGGGTGGTTTAACACCGCCCTGCGACAGGAAACCCTTTGTCCAAGCCACCATTTGCTGAGTTTCGGTCAGCAGCAGGAGGCCAGACCCGTGTCTGTGGCAGAGGCATCCATTTTGTGGATCTGAGGCTCATTTTAAATCAACCGCGTTTTAGCAAAAGTAACACGTCGTCCCCTCTAGAGGGGTGGAATGCTACCCCCGTCGCCAGGACTGGCGAGGGGGTAGTATTCCAAATCGTATGACACCTTACACGACATGTTTTGATAAAGCCAAACCAAAGATGACATATAACCGCGAGGATTATAATGCACCTACTAGTATATGGTATGGCATTATCCTAAGGGAATTGGTCCCGACAGCTGCAGACAGGCTCAGCTCATGGTAGAGCACCATCTCACATTAAACAACGCACTCTGCCTCCAGGATTGTTAAGGCCTGCCATAGGAGTGACTCATAGGTTTATATGTGTCCAGATAGGGTTAGATATAGGCATACTATATCTAAGCAAGGGGTGATTACACCACCTTGCCCCAGCTGAGTGATCAACCAGTTGTGTCAGTTTTGGATAGCCAGCCAGGGGTGGCAAAAGATATGCTGCAGCCCCTGGTAGGCCCTGGGTGGCACCTATGCCCTGTGCACCTATAGTGCACTGTACAGGGGCCGATAAGGTGACCCAAGCCAATTTAGTTATGCACCTAGGATACATGGAGTCCATTTTACATTGAGAGCAGATAGCCTGGGGCCCTGATTAGTCGAAAACCAGCTAAACACAGGCAAAAAATCTGGGGTAACCATATTCAGGTAGCCACCTTCCTACAGTACGCCTTAATTTAATTGCCCTTGATTCACACTCTGGACCACAACAGGACTCACCAGGGGGTACCGCCACGCAACGCCTAAACGGAGGTTTCTCTCAGCCTCTCAGCCTGCATGCAGCCGCGGCGCTCTCTGCCACCGAGCGCCGCAGCAGAGACCGGGACTCGGGGAAAGGACCACAACCCTCAGCATTACCAGCGGCCGGAAGCCGCGCACAGAGAGTTGGCGCCAGGCGGCGCATAAAGTCCAGCACCACCCCCGGCAGAGCGGGGGACACAACAGGACTCACCAGGGGGTACCGCCACGCAACGCCTAAACGGAGGTTTCTCTCAGCCTCTCAGCCTGCACGCAGCCGCGGCGCTCTCTGCCACCGAGCGCCGCAGCAGAGACCGGGACTCGGGGAAAGGACCACAACCCCCAGCATTACCAGCGGCCGGAAGCCGCGCACAGAGAGTTGGCGCCAGGCGGCGCATAAAGTCCAGCACCACCCCCGCGACGCAGGAGCGCGCGGGCAGCGCCGGACTAAGCCCAGGCGAAGGGCGGGCCCTCTATGGCCCTCAGAGGCACAAAGAGGACGGGACGGGCCACCACTCTTGGTTCCATCATAGGATAAGGTATAGTCAGGTTCCATCCTTTTAACCTCTACCGCTTTGAACTAATTACTGTTGTCTTCCGGATCCAGACTACAAACTATAATGTCCATCTGGGAAGAGCTGAACGACCTGTGTGGCACAAACTATATCCCGGATGCATTAACCCCCCCTATAGTGGCCAGAGACACTGATTTAGTACCTTTCTCTCCCCAGGCATCTCCCGATATAACCCTCTCTCTATCCAATAAATGCAGCTCCTCTCTACTTGCCCCCAACCCAGCCTCATTTACGTTGGAAAAAGCAGAGACTCGACCAAATGACTCTGCATCCCCCCTTCAAGTGACCCTCCTGGCCCAAATTGAGCGACTGTTCATCACTGCTCTATCTCCACTGGTAGCAAAAATAAATGACTTGGGGGACAGGCTGACCAGGATCGAAAAAACTGTAATTGGGTCATACCCATTAACTGGTAATACTGTTATACCCACACGTTCTACCCTCTCTAACATCCACCATAACACCCGGGAAAGGTCTAACAATGCTCCCAGGATAATTCAAACTTGCAACTCCCCTCTGATACCACCCACTCATACTGTAAAAAAAGCTACTTGTAATCCTGAACATGCCCCACATAGAGCTCATATGATCCCCCTAGAAAGAAGACATCGTATTGATCTACCCCCCGAAGCCGCCCCATACGTCACTGTTCTCTCTGGGGTCCCTCCTCTCAGTCCGGGCAAACGTGAGCTACACCAGGACCTACTGAACATAGCCATCTTTTGGCTCAAAAACAATAGATCATTACCACCTACGCTAGACGGCGGGATAATGAGCGTCAGAAGGGTGGGGTGGCTTGGTCATCTACCCAAAAATGTTTCGGGGGACTTGATTTTAATTAAATTTAAATACAGGAACATTGCCCCCTATTTGAGATCTACCAAACCCAAACTTGGAGATGGTTCCATCTGTATCTGGGACCTGCACGATTTCTATCCTGGTCCCCGAGCACCGAATCACCATAACATCGGGTGAAATAGGGGGGATTCTGTGTATCTTGGGTTACTACTTTGAATAGTAGTTTTTGTTAAACTATTTTAGTTGGGTTCAAATCAATTCCTATTTTAATTATGAAATGTGTTGTCGAGATATTTTTGTATGAAATGTACTTCATTTTGCTGCTTTTATGGTTTTTAAACTCAAAAGCCGAATAAAGCTTATTTTGATCCTTTGATCCTTTGATCCACTCTGGACCATAGTTGAGGGATAGGTCTAGGCATAGTCCTCGCAGCACACAATAGATCTGCTTGAGGCAGAGGCCAAAACTCAAAAGTCAGGAAACCAGATACAAGTAGGTGGTAACTCAGGGCAGGGGAAAACGCCTGTTGTCCGTGGAGGAGTCATTCCCTTCCCAGAAATCTGCATTACAAATTAATTAATAGTATATATATTTTTTAATATCTGTTTGGTGCCAGTCCATATGACTTTCATATCTGCTTTTGGGATTCTATGTTGCAACTCCATAGGGTACATGTATCCTTTGTGAGCTTAATAAAATGTTGAAAATGCTACAAATCCTCACTCCTACATCCAAGTACTCTCATGCTACCATTCTACACTCTGCTCTGTCTGAAAAACAGCTCAACATTTTCAAAATTCTGCATTGATTTAGCTTGTAAATTATATTTTTGGAAATGTACATGTATTAACTATTTCATTTTAATACTATAGGTGATTGAAATTACGGACGAAGAAAGCAAGATTTAGCACTAAGCAACTGAATGTCAGTGCCATAAGAAGGATTATTTTGAAAAATTGAAGGACATCCAGCATTCTACGTTTAAACAATTTCCAAAAATCTAAGTGTGGCAAGGAAAGTACTATACCTGTAAGTGAAGTCTCTAATTTTGCATTTCATTAACCCAGAGCAAAGCCATATCTGTGCACACAGCATCAAAAATAATGTAGAAAGAACGCTTCACCATCCTCATCTGAAATGTTATCAGAAAGACAAATTGCCTCAGCATGACAGAATAACGTTCATTAAAGCATCATGTAATTCTAGAGAGGAAGCACACACTACATAAAAGAAAGTTACAACTAAAGGTTTCTTCTGGATACCATCAAAGAAAAGACGCTGAAAGAAGACTCCGAAGCTGACACGTTAACAACCAAAAGATTGGAAAATCACCTTTGTTCAACAACTGTTTTTAACCAGTTACGCAAGTTTGAGACTATCTGCCTCGGGATATAACACCTTGACCCACTCTGCTCACTCTTGCGAAAACCTTAAAAATTCACCACTTTATTGTGTTCATGACCATCTCAGATTGTTTCCTTTTTATTGTGTACTGTTCTGTAATTCTATGTAAATCGCCTCAACATTATCTGTTGTTCAGGAGTGATATGTAAAACTGTTAAATATAAAAATGGATTAAAGGAGCACCATTGCGCTATAGCTAATGTAAATAAATCCTCATCCTCAGAACTACAAACCTTAACCTTACACCAAACATAGAACGGGGAGAAGGAACTGATGTTCTGCGACTAATGATCCACAATAGTACTCTGCACGTTCTAACACCCTCAGTTACTGCCACTACATCAGTGCAAAAAGGTACTTATCAGTTTAATCAATAAATATCTGACTAACACCTTATTACTGCATTGCTAAGAAACTATACAAATAGATTTGAGAAAAACTTCAGTCACAAATTAAGTTGCTGCCGGAGAGGCTATTACCTAAAAACTATTATCTGCTAGAAAAATTTCAACAGGTGTTACAGGACTGCTTCCCGACATTTTTTGCTCAATTCAAGTGTTGAGAAGATTACACACAATTTCTTTTAGAGATAAGTGCTTAACATTATCTAAACAAGCCTGACTCTCAAATCGAGGCAAAATAACCGAAGTTGGGGAAAAAAGTTACCTGTGCCCAAAAAGATACAGCCATAAATCTTATCTCACAGAATTTGACAGTATGCACACAGGGGGAAACCACTCTCAGTGCAAAGTATGCCAAAAAACTTTCAGGCGTAAATCTTATCTCACTGAGCATATGAGAATCCATACTGGGGGAAAACACTCTCCGTGCAAAGTATGCCAAAAAAGTTTCAGGCGTAAATCTTATCTCACTGAGCATATGAGAATCCACACTGGGGAAAAACCTTTTCAGTGCTCTGAATGTCAGAAAAGGTTTAGTATCAAACCGAGTCTATATCGACATGCATTAACCCACTCTGTGGAAAAACCTTACCAGTGCGCTGAATGCCCAAAAAGTTTCAACCAAAAATCTTATTTCACTGAACATATGAGAATCCACTCTGGGGAAAACCCTTATCAGTGCTCTGAATGCCAGAAAAGGTTTTGTAACAAACCAAGCCTATCTCGACATGCAATAACCCACTCTGTGGACAAACCTTATCAGTGCCCGGATTGCCGAAAATGTTTCAAAAACAAAAGCAGTCTCACTCAGCATACAAGATACCACTCTAAGGCTAAGGAAAAACGTTATCAGTGCTCTGAATGCCAGAAATGTTTCAGTGAAAAAAGCTGGCTCACTCGGCATACAAGAACCCACGCTGGGGAAAAACCTCATCAGTGCACAGAATGTCAGAAATGTTTCATTGACAAAAACAGTCTCACTCGGCATATAATAACCCACACTGGAGAGAAACCATATCAGTGCACAGAATGCCAGAAATGTTTCAGTTGCAAAAGCAGACTCACTGAACATACAAGAATCCACACTGGGGAAAACCCTTATCAGTGCTCTGAATGCCCAAAACATTTCAAACTTAAATCACTTTTAACTGCACATATGAGATTCCACACTGGGGAAAAACCTTATCAGTGTTCTGAATGCCAGGAAAGGTTTTGTAACCAACAAAGTCTTTCTCGACATGCAATAACCCATTCTGTGAAACATCCTTATCAGTGCTCTGAATGCCAGGAATGTTTCAGTAGAAAAAGTAGTCTCACACGGCACATAAGAATCCACACTGGGGAAAACCGTTATCAGTGCACTGAATGCCAGAAATGTTTCAGTCAAACAAGCTGTCTCACACGGCACATAAGAATCCACACTGGGGAAAACCGTTATCAGTGCACTGAATGCCAGAAATGTTTCAGTCAAAAAAGCTGTCTCACTCGGCACATAAGAACCCACACTGGGGAAAAACCTTATCAGTGCTCTGAATGCCAGAAATGTTTCAGTGAAAAAAGACATCTCACGCTGCATATAAAAACCCACACTGGGGAAAAACCTTATCAGTGCTCTGAATGCCAGAAATGTTTCAATGAAAAAAGACATCTCACGCTGCATATAAAAACGCACACTGGAGAAAAACCTTATCAGTGCTCTGAATGCCAGAAATGTTTCAGTGAAAAAAGACATCTCGCGCTGCATGTAGTAACCCACACTGGGGAAAAACCGTATCAGTGCTCTGAATGCCAGAAATGTTTCAGTGAAAAAAGACATCTCACGCTGCATATAATAAACCACACTGGGGAAAAACCTTACCAGTGCTCTGAATGCCCTAAAGATTTCAAACTTAAATCACTTCTAACTGCACATGTGAGATTCCACACTGGGGAAAAACCTTATCAGTGCTCTGAATGCCAGAGATGTTTCAGTGAAAAAAGACATCTCACGCTGCATATAAGAACCCACACTGGGGAAAAACCTTATCAGTGCTCTGAATGCCACAAATGTTTCAGTCAAAAAAACAATCTCACTGAGCATATAAGAATCCACACTGGGGAAAAACCTTATCAGTGCTCTGAATGCCAGATATGTTTCAATCGAAAGAACAGTCTCACTCAGCATATAAGAATCCACACTGGGGAAAAACCTTATCAGTGCTCCGAATGCCAAAAATGTTTCAGCCAAAAATCTCATCTCACTGAACATGTGAGAATCCACACTGGTGAATAAAATTATCAGTGCTCTAAATGTCAGAAAAGATTCAGAGGTAGAGATGGTTACAAGCGCCATAAGAAAACACACCATCAAAATAATCAGTTCTACTAATGCCAGAAAAGCATCAATTTTAAACTCAATCTCACTCTACATGAGCAGACGCACACATGGGAAAAACATTACCAATGCTGTGAATGCCAGAAATTCCTATTTGATAGGCACAGCCTCACTAACTATATGCGACTCCATACTGATGAAACACCTTATGAGTGCTCTGAATGCCAGAAAAGCTGCAGAGAAAAACGCTATTTCACGATGAGAAACTCCACACTAGAGAAAATCCTTATGCCATAAAAGGTTGAATCTGAATCATCATTTGGCCCTTCTCTTCCAGGAAGTTATGGATCTCTTTGCCAAGGGAGCTATCAAATGTGTCCCTGTGCCAGAAGTAGGTCGGGGTTGCTACTCCCACTACTTCTTGGTACCCAAGAAGGACAAAGGCCTGCACCCTATCGTAGTCCTCAGGGACATCAACCGCTTCTTCAGAAAGAAGAAGTTCAAGATGTTAACCTTGGCTCAGGTCTTGTCTGCCTTCGACCCTGGAGATTTTATGGTAGCGTTGGACTTGCAGGACACTTAATTTCACATCCCCGTCTTGCCTGCCCACCGGCATTACCTATGGTTCACGGTAGGCCACATGCATTTTCAGTTTACCACGCTCCCCTTTGGCCTTACCAGCCCCCCCCCACTCCCCAGGGTGTTCATGAAAGTGATGGCGGTGGTTGCAGCTCATCTGCGCAGATCAGGGGTTCAAGTCTTCCCCTCTCTCGATGACTGGCTGTTGAAGGTGAGCTCGCCCAGGCTGTTGTCTCCCATCTCCAGACTACGACGGACTTCCTGCATTTGCTGGGGTTCACAGTTAACGTGCTGAAGTCGCACCTGATTCCCTCCTATAAGCTCCTTTTCATCAGAGCGGTTCTGGACACAGCACAGTTTTGGGTCTATCTTCCCTAGCAGCAAGTCCAGGATATTTGGGCTATGATACAGATGTTTCAGCCTCCATCCCGGTGTTCTGTGAGAATGACTCTGAGGCTGCTGGGCCTCATGGCCTCCTGCATCCTGCTGGTGCATCATGCCAGATGGCATATACGTGCTCTGCAGTGGGACCTGAAGTTCCAGTGGGCGCAGCACCAGGGGAATCTTTCCGATGACTTTCAGATTTCGGAGGGGACTGCAAGTCAGTTGCAATGGTGGTTCAGGAACCAGGATTGGGTCAACAGCAGATCCCTCTCCCTTCCCCAACCTGAGTTCACAGTAGTGACGGATGCCTCACTCCTGGGTTGGGGCAGCCATATGGGAATGGCGGAGATCAAAGACCTTTGGTGTATGGCGGAGTCCAGGCACCACATCAACCCTCTGGAGCTCCGGGCGATTTGTCTTGCACTGAAAGCATTCCTTTCTGTGAAAGGAAGAGTGGTGCAGGTGTTCACGGACAACACCACTGCCATGTGGGACTGCAACAAACAGGGCAGGGTGGGGTCGTGGGCCCTATGTCAAGAGGCTCTTCGCCTTTAGACATGGCTGGAACATCAGGGCATATCTCTGGTGGTTCAACGCCTAACAGGTTCACTGAACGTCAGGACGGACAAACTCAGCCGCCAGTGCATGATGGATCACAAATGGCATCTTCACTCGAAGGTGGGGCTAGGTCTCTTTCAGTAGTGGGGAGAGCCTTGGTTAGATCTATACGCCACCGAAGAGAACGCTCAATGTCAGCAGTTCTGCGTGTTAGAGTTTCCAAGGCTGCTTTCGCTCGGCGACCCTTTTCGTTGCGAGTGGAGTTGTGGCCTCCTGTACCACTTCTGCCAAGATTGCTGAAGAAGATCAAACGCGATCAGTCCCAAGTCTGGTACCCCGAGCCCTTGAGCATGGCCAACGATCCTATTTTTAACAGGTTTTTGAAGTGCATTACTCTTCTCTTTCCTCCTTCCCCTTTCGTAATGCCTTAGTGGGAGTTGAATCTTGTCCTCACTTATCTTATGTTTGCTCCCTTTGAGCGCCTACATAATTGTCCTCTTCGCCTCCTTAGAAGACTAGTTTTTTTGCTTGCCATCACCTCTGCTTGCAGGATGAGTGAGCTTCAGGCTTATCCTCCAGACCTCCCTTTTTTGCTGTCCATCCAAACAAAGTAGTCCTCCGTGTAAGCCCTCTTTTCTGCCCAAAGTGATTGCCTCTTTCCACATAGGTCTGACCATCAGATTACCTACCTTCTTCCCACCTCTGCTGTGTTTTTCTCTGCCAGGCGCACAACATATAGACTGTTCACACACTTTCTGTAGTATGCTTCGTTCTGGGCAGATAAACTCTAATCCCCCACTCTACTTCTATCCTTGTGTTAGTGCAGCCCGATGTAAACAGTAATTGTAATGTATTTAGATTTACATAACACTTACTACCCCATACGAACTTTGAAGCGCTTTTTCGACAAGTAGCACACTACTCTAGGATCCAAAAATGATTAGTGTTGAATTAGTATAGGGAAATATAAAATGTATATGAGAGCTGGACATGTTGGTCTGTTAGTTGGATTAAAAAAGATTGTGGTTTTTCGGCGAGGAGCATGCTACTCCAGATCCCAACAAGATGAATAGACAGATCAATTATGGTGGGGAGGTTGTTTTATTGTATACACACAACTGTACAAAAATTAATACAATTCTGTTGTAAAGTTGTATCCAAGAGGCAAGTATAGTCTCTGATAATAATGTATACAATACTGATAAGTTTTAAGTGGGCTTGCCATCAAGACTGATGCCCCGTAATGTTGATGCAAAATCATCTGTGCTGGACTATCTTAGACTCTTGTTGAATTGTACCATCCACCTTGTGGGTACTGCTATTCATATCAGGTCCACGTTGTAGGCAGACACAAACGCCTAAATTGTACACTATTTATATTAAGCATAATGTAAGTGAGCAGGTGACAGTAACCACTGTACGAGCTGTATTAGGTGCTTAGAAGTAGAGTGACATAGAGGGCGATAAACACTCCACTAAATCTTTTTTTATTAATAACAGTCCTCATAAGACCATACAATTCAATACCATGTACAAATAGCCCATTGGGGAACAGTTCAGGCATTATCTGGGGATTACACATCCGAGAAACACAAGTGTCTTTCATGAATACAAATTGACTACTCCTCCAAGGACTGCACTGTATTATTGACACGGGCGAAAAGGCAAACAAGCAGTCAGGAGGCGCACTGATTGTGTACCCCCCACCTGACAGGATGGTGATAGACCCCAACCACCTGCAGGGGAAACGTGCCACCTCACTTAATAGCTGCCAAACGCTTTACTATGTAAGCAGACTGGTGGTTTACAACTGCGCCTACGTTGGGGCACCACATGTTTTTTCCATCATAATCTGGTGTACTCTCCCTGTGTGGGATGATAGCTCCCACTGAAAACTGCACCGTTGTGTAGTCTGGGACAGTGCACCTTCCATGTAATTCTGAACTGGGCCTTTAAATACGGTACTATTTTGTGTGCCTATTTCATTCAGGTATACAAAGAATGTGGTACTACTTGTATACTAGGGTAGGACAAGGAAGATTGAATTTCTGTGATGACAGAAATGTTTTTGTCAAAGTGCTTTATGCCCTAAACACTCCCCGTACCCTGAACATAATGAGATTACGTAGAATACACCTCTGCGTGCCTAATGCTGCCATTTGCATTTCAAGACCAGTGATTAATGTGGCTTTATCAAGTTTAAAGCCATTCGGCGTTTCCGACCTGTCTGATACTTGCATATGGAAAATATGGGTCATTTGAACCGAAAGATGGATAAACATATTCATAGGTCACGATTTATGTCTGCATCTAATATAAAACTGTAAATTAGGAGAGGTGATAAGTGAGAAGTTAAAGGCAGCTGCTAATCGAGCTGCATTTGTACATAGGCCTTCCTATATTATGATATCTATTCCTGCTTCAGTCTTTAATTGTAATGAATACTTTAATACCCAGGCATGAAGTCATTGTCGAGCTGTTTAGATAATCCACCTGTCTCCCCACTTCTTCCCCACTGCATCCTTAACCAGTGGCCTGGCCAGGGTGCCCTGGGCCTCAAGGCAAGAAAGGAAATGTGACCCCTGCCCTCTGTTTGGACTGTGGAAAACAGCAATAATCATTGTTCTGTGGGCCCCCCAGGCCTCCGTTTGAACTGTAACAAACAGCAGTTATACGGGTTCAGTGGGCCTTTATGGCATCTGGGACCTGGTGCCACTGCACCTGCTGCACCAATGGGAAGCTGAGCCCCTGCCCTTAACAGCTTCTTTTCTAGCCCCACTGGAGAACCGAAACAGCCAAGTACTGATATGGCCATATATGCAGGCATGCAGCCTCCTCTTCTACTGAAGGGATTTAAGTCGCATGAAAGCAGCATGCGGGAAACAACGATTTTCTGAGGTAAAGTCAACCAACAGCTCATCTGTTCCAACCTGAATCCATTTAAAACCAGGGATGAAAAAATGGTTCATCGTCATCCCTTGCTTATCAGAAGGGTAAAACAGATTCATCTAACATTACAGTGTACCACATAACAAATTGTGATTCTGTTTACAAATTAAAACTAGCGTGCATATAGAAAGGGCAGCCTTTGGCCAAAATAGCCATTTTCCCTACCGATACTTTTAACACATCTTATTCAAAAAATGCTAATTGCATTGTCATCCGGAAATAGTCATTAGCTCCTACTCATAACCAAATGCCACTTAGAATTGTCTTTCACTTCAAGCTTTCAAAAGTAAATTGATATAAAAGCAGTATTGAATTTTTTGACATTGTGTACTCTTACCAAAATTTAGAGCATCAATTTTATATGACACGCCATAGAAAAAAATAGTTGTTTATATATACTAAACCTCCAGAAACGTTTGATTAACCAGTTATAAAGTCACGTCTAGCTTAGTTAGTTTATAGTCTTCTTTTTTTAATAGTAATTATTTCACATTGTTACTAAATATGCATGGCTAAACACTTATAAGGTCCCAAAGGCGAGACCTATTGGCTATGACTATGCTTGTTATTGATAGAGTACATTGAGCAGCACAACTTTTGATTAAGTCCTGAAGAATGCTGCAAACACCTCTTTGGAGGGTTAATAGGCTGAAACATGGAGAAGTGTGGCTCAATGATTAGTGCGGCAGACCCTGATGCAAAGGTCTAGCCCGGGACCAGGGTTCAATTCCCCGCCTCGGCGGTTCTTGGGCTCAAAATTCCATGGACCTGATAATTTTGCCTCAGTGCCTATTCCAATCATGGAGTCCCACTCTGCAACTCTGGGCAATAGCTTGCTTAATCTCCACAACGGCCCCCACAACGCTAAGGATGCCTGGCCTCCACCTTGGGGATGCCCAGGAGTGGACGCCTCACAGGGAAAGCCATGATGGGTTCCACAGCGGTATTCGTACAAGCGCCTTGAGACCCTTGCGGGTGAGTAGTGTGCTATACAAGTATCAATTTACATTTACATTTAAACATGTTGACCTCTTATTGACTCTAACAGTGCATATATATTTCTCCTACAGTGTCCTTGTTTTTAATCCTGGCCCAGGGGCGTACAAATAATGGAAACCACATACCCTTTAGCAAGTTTTAACTTTTAACTTCTGCTGCCCCCACTACCCTGAGCTCATTATTGTGATATTTAGTATACCTTTCTCCATAACAAAATATGCCTGAACTCCTCCCTCTCAGTGAGTGGGTTGTTTCATGGTGCAAAGAGATTCCCAATAAGGAAGCGTGCCAACTATGGTGGGTGAGGGAAATCATCCTTTTAAAGGGATATTTCATCTTAGCTAGGTCTTCATTTGCAACAGTAATCATCATAGACCCAAGGGTTTCTTGATTGTGGTAGAAATGCATTTTAACACCTTCATTGTTCGTTCAAGCGCAGACCATTGCATGAAATGTTGTGATCTATGTAGGGAAAATACTCTGTGCACTGACAAAATGTGTTAAAAAGACAGAAAGTTGATAATCGCATTTAATAACTTCTCAAACCTGGATTTATCTAGAAGAGAAGTCTGTTAATTCTATCATATTTTTGATACCACAAGGTAGAAGAAATTAGGGGATCTTTATCTGATATCTTTATCAGTAAATTATTGAACATAAACTTTTCCAAGTATTATTACTAAAGATTAAGAAATTGGTCTTTTCTAAACTAACCCCAGTGCGTATGACTACAATAACCACCTCTCTCAAATCAATATTGTGCTTGTTTTAGTGAGAAAGCTAAATGATCTAGGAGAAACCGGAAACTGGCGTCAGTATTTTTCTTAGGAAGCTTCAAGTTAGAGAGTGAAAACCCTTTTTAGAATACCCCAAACATTGTGATAAAGATAGATAAGCAAAGCTCTGGCAACCACAACTTAGTATAATCAAAGACAGAAAAACGTCTCAACAAAGTAAGTGACAGTTCAGTAATAAACAACAGCAGATCCTTGTGTCTTTTTGTCTTTATCCTTCAGGAAGGTTGTTTATTTGATCCACATTCAGCCGACACGTGTTTCGTCGTGTTAGAGTTGAGTCAACACGACTCTTCAGGGCTAGTGGTGTGACCCACTGGTCAGTAGGTCGGACTTAATGGACACTTTAGCTTCGGGTGGATAGTTCAGTATATGAAGTTAATGAACCTCGGAATATAGGCAATGATTCTCCGCTCTGAGTTTAGAGCAATTAGTTTTTCCTCTGTGTCTAAGAACTCCAAACCAAGTATGGTGGATGTACGCAAAGGAGTACTGGATACGTGTGTGTACCAAGCCGTACCGGGAGGGGATCCAAATTAAAGGTTTACAGAAAGTAGTTACGGTTCGATCCCTCTGTGGATTGCGAACAAAGTTGCGGTATCCCTCCTCTGTGTGTTCCCGGTCGCCGTGTTTCGAAACACCACTAGCCCTGAAGAGTCGTGTTGACTCAACTCTAACACGACGAAACACGTGTCGGCTGAATGTGGATCAAATAAACAACCTACCTGAAGGATAAAGACAAAAAGACACAAGGATCTGCTGTTGTTTATTACTGAACTGTCACTTACTTTGTTGAGACGTTTTTCTGTCTTTGATTATACTAAGTTGTGGTTGCGAGAGCTTTGCTTATCTAGGTTTGAGAGAGTCTCTTGATTTTCTAATTGAACGGTTAAGGGCTTCTCCGTTCGCTCTTTACGCACCACACCCTTACTTGTGTTTAAATAACCTTTTAACGTTTACTTCAGGTAAGAGCGCCCTACATCCTCTGAGAGCCTAAAAAACCCTTCATGGTGAGCCATAATTGTGATAAAGATATTTCAATATGTTTGACAAAAAGAATAGGTACATTTCATGACAATATTGAAAGGGGAACTAACAGGAACAAATATTTACACAACATTACAAAAATATTAGAGACTAAGTTTCAGCAATATAGGAAATACTGAGGTTCATGTACTAATAATCCATTTGGTAGAAAGTGGTTGCTTGTAGAGTCAGCACACCACTTTGTCTGTGATAGCTTTTAAATAAAGGCATTTTTAATGCACCCCATTTTACTTTCAGATTCACAAATGTCCCCTTGGGTTACTACCTCCTGTTACTGTATTTCAGTCCACATATGGTTTCAAAACTCAATACATACCTTAACAATGTATTAAATATTCAGAAGGGAAACTATTAACATTCCCCTTCCAAATTCTGAATTGGTAAATGGGCTTAGTACATTTCAAAAAGGGGTTTAGCATTTGCAAACTCTGTGAATTACTGAACCAGTGGATTTTTTTAACAATAAAACATGAGGCCATTTTGCTCAATTCCCTCCAAATTAAGTTTGCTAATAATGTTAGTTGGATGATAACCTGTGCATGTAGCTATTTAGTGTTAATGTTGCTTCAGATCAAATAAAAACCATCACACATAACTCTTACACAATATTTAAAGACAGAATTTCTGACATCCAGCGTTAATGTTTTGTTAAATATAATTGCAAATGTCACTTAAACAGGAAAGCAGCTAAAGCAGTTTCTGGACATAAAATAGGATGTAATCATAATCTTTAGATACATTTTCTGAGTTTCAGGAACAATGTGTGTCTTCTGGGTTTACTCCAAACCACTATAATAAACATATTCAATGATTTTAGATTTGATCTGTTTGTACTGGTTTATATTGCAGACAATAATTTAGATGTAGACCAAGGATCAATTCCACCCTTGGCTTTTAAAATCTACTTATCAATGATCTCTATTAGTGTTATCGCAACTAAAACTGTACTAGAACTGATCTGAGAGATGGACCTTCAAGTATTATGCTCAGTCAATTTATTGAACAAACTATGGAGTTAAAATCTGAATAGATTAGATCTACAAGCATTGCCTGACCACTGTATTTTACATCAATAGATTACTTCTCAGCACGTTTTCTCTAAGTACAATTCAGTCATCTTCTATTTTTCGGTGAGCTCGTGCTGGGTCTGTTAGAACTCTTTCAAAAATATGACATTTAAATGTCCAAAAAATCAGGAATTCTAGTTTCAAGCCTGGTCAAACCTTAATGAATGCTACACCAAAATATGCCCTTGTGTTCCTACAGTTTATTGTGCACCATGATTCAGAAATGGCATGTTTTCGCTTTCGGAGGTAACATTCGAAATATATTTATTGTTGTTGCCAGCCGAAACATTATTACTAATTGGGAAGATAACAACAAGTGGTCTTGTGATGCTTGCTGGAATGGGAAGTGTTTAATCAAAAAGTGGATGGAATTCAAGTTTAGGAGGCAATTTTACAAAAGTGCATGGATGTTGTATATATTTCAAATTGTTGATCTCCAAAATGGCCTAAATCAATAAATTGAATTGAAATTCAAGTTTATCATTTGAATCCTACTATTGGAAAATATGTGATTTTGAACCCCATGAGGTGGTTCCTTTCCAGAAAGCATTCAGGTTGTAATCATGAGTCAAATAATGCTGAGGAGGTTAAAATATTCAAATTGAATTCTAATTACATATGAAATGTTCATTGTTCAATATATTTCTCTTAGTATTTTAATGTGAGGACTTTAATGCTTAAGCAAAATAATTAGTATTTGTTTTTCTATATGTAGGAAGCATTACATTAATAAAATCACTGTATCCTACCTTCTTTGTTTCCTTTCCTGTTCTTTATGAACTTTTCTATTGTTGAACTTTAAAGATTGCCCGAATTTAGGAATTGTGTTCTACATAACTTTGCTGTGTTACAGTATGTTGATTTTTATGTACTACTTTTGTCTCTTATGTGTATGGCAAATTATGTTTTGTTTTGCTTTAATAATGGGCTTATGTTTATTAGGTTTTATTATTCAATAACATGTTTCAAAAACAACAAATAGTAGTTGATATGTATTTACAACTGTAGCATTTTTATTGTATGGGCAGTTTCAAAGCGGCCAAATATATGGTCTGTGGGATGACGGAGGACCACATTGGCATCAGCAGGGAGAGGTTTGGGCAGGTGATTAGGGGTACATGTAAGGTTGGAAGTAGGGGGAACAAAGCATGTACATTGTGTGGACTGTGACTCCTGGAGTAATTGTGAGGGATACCATGCTACCCTGTAAATGAATACCCTAGTGATTATTATCAACAAACTTTATTCAGTTTTATAAAAGAAAAACATCTTCCAAGTTACAGATTGACAAATATAATATGTCCAAGTTAATCAGAACACTAGATAAAATCTTGAACTGGTGTAGAATCTTCAACAGCTCTGACGGGCCAGAAATGTCATAATTAGTTCTGTCCCAAGCTATACTCCCTGGTATAGGAACGGCTGTGATGTTCACTGATGACAAGTCTCTTTGTTCACGATGGGATGATTTGTGTGGCTTGAGAAGAAAGTTGATGTTCTTACTTGCTGTGTCCATTTTGACATATCTTCCATTTATCAGCATTCCCAAAGTTATTACCAGAGTCAACCAAAGTAGAAGAAAAAGCTCACCCAACACAATCCAAAGTTCAATCCATGGTGAAACCAAATAGGTCTTTTCCAGGTGATGAAAAAGGTCTGTTGCTTGTTCTTTCAAAGTTCTTTTTACTGGCGCAGTTTTAGGTTCGCGTGGATCCTTGGAAAATGTATTAAAGTTAATGAAATAGCCAGAGGCAGTTCTGTCAATTGTTGGGATTGCATCGGGATTCGTTGAAATCGCTGGAACCTCAGGGTTACTTGTAACATTTGTGTAGTCAGATGCTACTACATTGTAGACAGGCGTTTCTTGACGAACTGTTATTTGGGTTTCAAGAGGTACAAGTTCCATAGCTTTGTTGTTTAGTCCTTCATTTCGCACTGCAGATTCTTCAAAGGTGATGAGTCTCTCAGTTTGAACCTCTTAGATAATAGCCAGAGCTGGGCGTCTGCTATATTGGCGGAGACCACTTGGCCTACTGCTTATCATCGGCCACATGAGGTGGTTTGACCAGGTTGATAGACACAAACCTGTTCTCCTTTTTTCCAGCAAGGGGCGGCAGTAATACTGTTCTTGATCTATTGATTGCTAGGACAGGTACTGGTTGTCAGTAAGAAGGCCCAAATACCTTCTTGTTCGCGATCTTTTCTCTTACCAGATCACCAAGCTTTGGGATCCAGACAGGCCTTGCTTGGAAGGTTGGTTTCTCTTCAATGGTGGTTGGCTTCGTGAACACATTACTTTGTTTCGTTCTTATTTTATTTAAGTAAAGTAAGACAGCCAAACGATCTTTGATATCAAAGAGTTTTTGGTCTACCAATCGAGGTCCGCTACTAACATTCTGGTCCCAAAAAGGACTTCATATGGACTGATACCTCCCAGAGAACTTCTTGGCAGATTGTTAAGACTACGTTTGACACTTATTAGAAGTTTGACCCACCCATCACCCGAACCTAATACCCTAGCTGTTATAGATTGCTTTATGTCCCGTTTTTTTCTCTCCACTACCGAATTTCCCTCAGGATAGAATGGACTAGAGTACCGCAATGCAACGCCCAGATTGGCCATGGCCTCCTTGTAAGCTCGAGAGCTAAGCGCAGGACCCTGGTCAGAATGTAGCGTGCCGATAAAGACTCGCAAATCTTTTATAACAGTTCGAGCGTCAACCGAGCGCTGAGGCCAGATCCAAATGAATCTTGAACACAAATCCACTGCGATCATGATATATTTATAATTGCCATCCCTCTGTAAGGGACCGTAGTGATCCAGGTAAACGCAAGCTAATGGTTTATCTGAAATCAACAGGGGCATCTGCGCAGGACATTTCACAGTAGAGACTTTCATCTTTTGGCATATTTCACATTCCAAAACATAGTGTTCGAGGCATATGAGCTGCAGATAATACACTGTGCATTACATCGCCACCTGGTGTTGGGCTCGGATGATTGCATGTTGTTGTCGTCTTGGAAGAATTATTTTGTAGTCACGATATAGGTGACTCCTCCCTTGGACGATAGTGCGCATGGGCATCGGCTCCATCCTTAGATTGTTTTTTTCCACCACTGGGTTCGGATGAACTTTTTCCGCTTCGAAGCGCAAAAACTTATTTAAACTTCACCTAACTACCTTCGACATCGACTAACATCGTTTTCGACTCCATCAGCTCGATTCCGGTCATCGACGCGGGCCATTGGGCCTATCCACGCCTTGAGGCCTACACCTTATGGAAAGAACGCCATTCAAGAAATGCCCCGTGTGTGGAGCAAAGTTTCCATGCAGTGACCACCACGAGGTATGTAACCTGTGCTTATCGCCAGAATGCGATGAATCCAGCTGTTCAGCCTGCGCGTCCTTTCGATCCAAGAAAACCATCCGAGATCGTAGGGCCCATCGACACGACATGCAGAGATCAGCTCCGGAACAGGTGGATATCTTCGACGAGGAGGTTCTGCTCGTTCCCGAAGAGGTTTCCGATGATCTCCAAATCGTCGTATCAGAGGCAGACAACTCAGACTACTCCATACCATCGGGTCAGCGCGTGAGTACTACTGCCCCTGCACCACACACAGCACCCAAACCTAAGGGAAAGGGCAACACTCTGCCTCCTGGGCCCAGTCGAGACCGAAAAATCACTTCGAAAGCCCCGCCATCGAGCCCGGATCAGAAGAAAATAAGTAAGCCTTCCGGCAGCTCCTTACCGAGCAAGCCGAATGTGTCGATCCCACCAGCTCCATCGGCACCGAAACCGAAAGAAGTCTCGGCTCCATCGACTTTTAAAGACAAAGGTGCGAAGCCAGCATCCCAAAGCCTCGAAGCCGACGAGACCAGCTTCCACTCTGAAGCCATCACCTTCGGTATCGAAACTGACAAGGCCTGATTCCGATGCACCCAAGCACTCAAAACAGCCTACCACACCGAAAACAACACATTCGGTGCCGAAAACTATGCCAAAGGACACTGAAACACCTCCTAAGGCTAAAGAAAAGCAGCAACCTCGTTCGTATCCGAAAAAATTGTCGCCGACAAAGGTTACACAAGGAGAAAAACTTTTCCATGGCAGCTCTACATGCCAGGAAAGATGCATACTGGTAAGTAGCATTTTCCTTCTGGTTTGTTTCCTCATGCGCGGCCACCAGTATCTCTGCTTTAATAATGACACTGTGGCGGAAACACCTGCATGTGCAGAGGCGAGCCCTTCATGTGCTGCTGAAGATTAGTCCTAATCTATGTTTCATGTTTGGAATTACTCTATCCCCCACTTCAGGGATTTGAGCAAACGGAACATTGTTCGCATCAGTTATGTATGAGTATTTGAGTGGAAACCCTTTTGGTAATGTTTACCACTGTCTTTGCTTGAAGCATTGACAGCCAACATTATTTTGCCATTTATTTTTGTTTTTGAACGAGTGATTGCAGCTACGGAAGCCGGTTGCACAGCTGCCTTCGGGCTTCATCAGCCAATAAATTCCCTGCAACGTGAACGCCATCACATGAGTGATTTGTAGTTCTTGTCGTAACTGAACTACTTGTTCCCAAAGCAACTTATGCTTAATTGTGCCACCCTTTGCATCTTTGTAACTGTTTTGAATCCAGTTTTGGAAGTATTCATTTTAAGATTGAACACAATAATGCGAATCGCACACTATGAGTGTGGGGAATTCGCGGTCCGTATTCTCAAGCGCCATCTTGAATGCTTGTAGTTCAGCTCGCTGAGCTGTACAATCTCCTAGAGATTGAGTTTTAGTGACCATTGGTCGGAATTTGCCATCGCCCCAACAACCTTTAACAATCGCGCAGGCCGCACTATAGGATTGTTTACCCTCCGTAGCGGGTTGAGCTGATCCGTCACTAAAAATGATACATTCATACTGTTCTAGTGGCAGAATTTCAGTAGGCAGAGGACATTCTTATTCGTATTGTAAAAATGCTTGTGTTTTCAAATAAGGCTCAAAAACATAGACAACGTCTGTCGCAGCAAGAGAAATAACCCATTGTATCCATCTCAGATGTAAAGCTTTAGGAATGCTCGCTTTTGTCACTGCCTCTAAGGCAGGTACAGGTGTAACGACCATAATGCGCTTACTCTGTGCTATGGCCCTCTCTATCGCTACAGCAGTTTGAACAGCTGTCAGAATTTTTTCTGTAGAAGTGAATTTCATTTCTGCTTGTGTGTACAAATGTGATTTGTAAGCTATTTGTACTTTTTCACCTTCGTTAAAAGTTAAGTACGTGAATCCGCATTGTCCTGGAATGATTCGGATCACTAAGTTGCGTATGTTTACACGTTTGCAAATGTTTTGTCACTAACATCTCTGTTTGCAATGAACGCAAAATTTCAGTGTGTTTTTGTGTCTGTTAACTGTTTTAAAATCAGGTTTAATTAATGCGTAGAGAGGTTTTACCCTTTCTGCGTAATTTAGAATGTAAGTTCTTTCGAAATTCAGGGAACCTAGAATCGACTGTAAGTTTGTGTATAAGTATATTTAATAGTGTTCTATTGATCTTTGTAAGCATGTATGAGTGAATCTATAGGTAAGTGTTTAGATGTATGTGTAGATGTAGGAATCACTGAGTGGGTTTTTAGAAACTTGTATTGGTGTGCCAATGGTTTCAAATATGGTACTCTATATTTTATGAGTGTTGAAAGGTTATACTAGTGTATGATGAGATGTATCGGATTGTCACATAGATGATGTCATCAGTGATGTCATCTGTGATGTCATTTGAGATGTCATCAGTGATGTCACCAGTGATGTCACTGACCATGTCATGAATTATGTAATATGTGACATCATCAGCAGTGTATTGCGGGTGAGCGAGTTATAGTTAGTACAACTAACTATAACGGAGGAATTTCAATGGTTTTGTACGAGTGAAATGTCCTGCTAACTATAACACCCCTAAAACCTATGGTTTTTTCAGTGAATTTATAAGGTTTTTTAAATGCTAATTCCTAACTATAACATGTCTGAAACCTATGGTTTTTCCAGTGAATTTCAAAGGTTTTGTAAATGACATTTTGTAATGTATTAATTGTTATATTTATTTTGTTGATACTGATTTACTACATTTTTTTATGATTTATTTTTAGATATTTTATTTTTTTAATTACATTATAATTACATTATACATTACATTACAAAATATACTTTCTCAGAATGAATTACTTTAGTTTAAATACTTTGCAAATAGGCAATAGACTTTTAAGTACAGTAGTAACAGTTGTTGCAAAGGGCAAAACAATTTCAAACACAATGCAACATTGAGCTCAATGGGAATTTCTAGTTAAATGCAATTAGTTACTTTATGGATTACTTTTCTAACCACAGGACTGGATCCTAGATTCAGTCCTTGAACATCTCCTGTAAACAGTTGAGTGAAAGCGTTTTGGTTACAGTAGTGATTTTTAAGGAATATTATTGTATTTTAAAAGTTGACAACTTTTTCACATGGAATCACCAATGTTATCCTATGGGAGGAAATTCACTTAGCAGATAAGTAGTGTTATTGTTACTTTTTCTTACTCAGTGGTGGATCCTGGATCCAGCACTGGTTCATCTCCTGTAAACAGTTAAAAGAATGCGTTTAAGTCATATACAGGCGATTTTTAAGGAATATTTGAAGTTTGTGAAATTCGACACTTAGAAACATTTCTGCTGAAAACCAGACAATGGATTCCTATGGAAGGAAATACAAGTTACTGGTAAGTACGGTTAGGATTATTTTTCAGTGTCAGTGCTGGGCTAAAAGATGCAGCACTGGGATCTCTCATGATAACAGGTGAGTAAATCGGACTTCGTTGTTCGGCTGATTTTAGGTGAATATTTTAAAGTTTCAAATCTCCACACTTAAAAGAATTTCCAAGTGAAAACAGTCAATATTAGCCTATGGAAGGAAATTCAAGTTACTGGTAAGTATGGTTAGAATTACTTTTCAGGATCAGTACTGGGCTCAAAGATGCAGCACTGAGGTCTCTCCTGATAACAGGTGAGTGAATCGGAATTCGTGGTTCGGCTGATTTTACATGAGTATTTTAAAGTTCCAAAACTCCACACTTAGAAGAATTTCCAAATGAAACCAGTCATTGTTAGCCTATGGAAGGAAATTCAAGTTACTGGTAAGTACGGTTAGGGTTACTTTTCAGGATCAGTACTGGGCTTAAAGATGCAGCACTGAGGTATCTCCTGATAACAAGTGAGTAAATCGGAATTCGTAGTTCGGCTGATTTTACTTCGGTCCACTATATATAGATCCACTTTCCTACACCATCCCCTCCCTTCACCACTGTGCAAGCACGGCCTGTGGCCATTTTAATTTGGGAGATTAAGTTCATTTGAATCCTTAGGGTCCCTAGAGTCCAACTAGCCCACTAGGTTCCTCCAGTAAGCGCCACAGAGCTGCAGTGCAGAGAGGTGTAAAAAGTGGCACGGCCTGGACCACCTCTCTGCAACGCACCTGGTGGGCTAGTTACCCCCTGGGGCTCTCAGGATTGAAGGGAAATTATTTCCCCAACATAAAACGAACCACATGGCGTGTTTGCACACGTCACCTCAGGCCCCGTCCCCTCCCTTCCCCAATGTGTAAACACGCCTTGGGCCATTTTAACTTGGGAGATTAAGTCCCCTTGAATCCTGAGCGTCCTTAGGGGCAAATTGGCCCACTAGGTATCTCCAGTAAGCGCCATTGCAGAAAGGTGTAAAAAGGGGCATGGCCTGCACTACCTCTCTGCAACGCAGCCAAGTGGCGCTTACTGGAAGCACCTGGTGGGCTAGTTATCCCCTGGGGCTCCCAGGATTGAAGGGGAATTATTTCCTCAACATAAAACACTTCACCAGGTGTGTTTGCACACGTCACCTCAGGACCCGTCCCCTCCCTCCCCCACTGTGTAAAGGCGCCCTGTAGCCGTTCTAAGTTGAGACATTAAGTCCCCTTGAATCCTAAGGGTCCCTAGGGTCAAACTAGCCCACTAGGTACCTCCAGTCAGCGCCATAGAGCTGCGTTCCAGAGAGGTGTAAAAAGGGGCGCGGCCTCTGAACACCTGTCTGCAACGCAGCTCCCTGGCGCATACTGCAGATATCTGTTGAGCTAGTTGGCCCTCAGGAGGCTGTGTTGCAGAGAGGTGTTCAGAGGTCATGCCCCTTTTTAAACACTCTGCAACGCAGCACCGTGGCGCTTACTGGAGGTACCTGGTGGGCTAGTTGGCACCCAGGGACCCTCAGGATTGACGAGGAATTAATTTCATTACTTAAACCGCGCCACAGGGTGTGTTTGCGTACATGTGAACTCAGGCCCCCTTTCCCCACTGTGCAAACTCGCCCGTGGCGCTTTTTAAGTTGGGGAATTAACTCCCCTTCAATCCTGAGGGTCCCTGGGGTGGAACTAGCCCACCAGCTCCTTCCACTAAGCGCCACAGAGCTGCATGGGCCCCCTCCTGCAGCTTCTTTTAGCCCTTAGGGACCCCATCTCCTGGGGCTCTGCCTCGTTTTTTAACCACATTGTTGGGGAGTGGGGCCGCGTGGCCCCTCTCCCGGGCCACTTATGGCCCCGGGGACCCCATTCCCCGGGGCATGGCCACCTATTTTACATAATTTTACCAAGGATGGGGGCTGCGTGGCCCCACTCCTGAGGCTTCTTTTAGCCCAGGGACCCCATCCCTCGGGGCTCTGCCCCATTTTTTTAGTTTTTTTGGCTTGGGCCACTTATGGCTCCGGGGACCTCACCCCTGGGACCAGGCCTCTCATTGGGGACCGTGGGGTGGGGGGTCCCCAATCTCTCCACGGTCCCAGCCGGCTTCCGGCATCCTGCGGGAGCCGGGATTGCTTTTCCACATGGTGCGCTGCTGACATGCTGCTCTCCATGTGGAAAAGCAATCTGCTTTGCTTCATCGAAGTGAGAGCATGTTTCCTTGCTCTCGCTTCAATGAAGCAAAGCAGTTTTCAATGGCAGGGTGGGAACCACGAGGCTCCCACCCTGTCATTGCAAACTACAGTGTCCTGGGCGGTGGGCACCCCGGGACACTGCAGGAGCCGGCCCTGAGGGGTGGCGGTCCCCAGGGCCATTGAGGGCTCCAGGAGGGGGGCTGCGTGGTCCCCCTCCTCACATTTTCAGAGCTCTGGTGGGTGGGGGCCCAGGGGCGGGGGGTCCATCATGAACACATGCCCTATAAAGATAAGAAACCTTTAACTTCAGAAGGAAAGCAGACGAGGCTGTCCAAGTGGGAGGACAGAAAAAGAGAAAAGTATACGTAATGGCGAATGCTTGTTCTTTGACTAATTTGAACCGTAGCTCTGCACTGTTCGTTTTCAGGCGTTATCAATCCCTTAAGGAGCGTCTGTATCCCACAACATGAATGGCATGGGCAAGCAGGGAGAGCACAAGGGGATATGCAGTGACTAAGGAAAGGAGAGACGTGCCAGAGAGTCATTGAAGGGTTCCTGATTCCTTTCCAGCAAAGGCATTGGAATACATCATTTCTGGGAGCAGCCGTCTCAACTTAAAGCTATTGGGGATAGTCACACAGAGGCTAATGCCATGGAGTGTCGCCCATACATGATCAATCACTTTCCAAGGACTAAAATGACAGGTGACGCTCTCCAGAGGTGCAGCCCCACTTCTCCCGCCCCTCACTAAGCCTCGCAGTTTACCACGCAAGTTTCGACAAATGTCAACACAGCAAAGGCTATAGAAACCAATTTCACTGGGTAAATATAGGATTTGAAACTGGTGAAGGAGCAGGTATGAGCCAATAAGGGGGAGCAGGAAGCCACCAGAGACGTAGCCAGAACCAACCTAAGGTGCCCCTGGGAGCATGTCATAGGCTGGGAATCAAAAGAAAGATAAATGTCACCGACAAAAGAGAGACAATATGAGGGTTGTGTATTTCAAGATGAAAACAAGGACACCAGGAGAAGAGACAGGCATTGAAACATCTCAGAAGACAGACAATGGGATGGACATGCGAAGAAAGACCGAGGGACCAACATGTAATCCTAAAGCATCAACAAAGGCAAGGGCTGAGCTCAGGAACAGAAAAGGTAGGCAACAGACCACCCTTGGAAAAGCACTAGAGGCCCAGGCGAGAACCAGAGCATAATGACCTTCTATAGGTTGGCATGGTCTTTCTGTGCTCCTCTATTTGCAAAGCCCCACATAATCACCAGACATCTGTTCCTGCATAAGCAACCTGACCCTAGAATCAGACACACAGTGCTCCCATCTATAGTGAGGCCTTGGAATCAGCCACTTGCAGTCAGAATAGAGAGTACAAAAATATTGTAACGTGAATATCTACTACCACAATATGGTGAATGTTCTCTATACAGTGTTTTTTATGGGATAATATTTAAAACGGTACATGAGGCAGCAGCACTGTAGGCTCAAGGTCACAACGAGGGAAGGCCTCTCTGCAGCACTAGGGCTCCTGGCCAAGGGGTGAGGGGAGTGCATGCACCAGCAGCCACAGTCTGCTGCTGAAACGGCAGCACTGTAGGCTCAAGGTCACAACGAGGGAAGGCCTCTCTGCAGCACTGGGGCTCCTGGCCAAGGGTTGAGGGAAGTGCATGCACCAGCAGCCACAGTCTGCTGCTGATACAGCAGCACTGTAGGCTCAAGGTCACAACGAGGGAAGGCCTCTCTCAGCAGCACTAGGGCTCCTGGCCAAGGGGTGAGGGAAGTGCATGCACCAGCAGCCACAGTCTGCTGCTGAGACAGAAGCACTGTAGGCTCAAGGTTACAACGAGGGAAGGCCTCTCTCAGCAGCACTAGGACTCCTGGCCAAGGGGTAAGGGAAGTGTATGCACCAGCAGCCACAGTCTGCTGCTGAAGCAGCAGCACTGTAGGCTCAAGGTCACAACGAGGGAAGGCCTCTCTCAGCAGCACTAGGGCTCCTGGCCAAGGGGTTAGGGAAGTGCATGCACCAGCAGCCACAGTCTGCTGCTGAGACAGCAGCACTGTAGGCTCAAGGTCACAACGAAGGAAGGCCTCTCTCAGCAGCACTAGGGCTCCTGGCCAAGGGGTGAGGGAAGTGCATGCACCAGCAGCCACAGTCTGCTGCTGAAACAGCAGAACTGTAGGCTCAAGGTCACAACGAGGGAAGGCCTCTCTGCAGCACTAGGACTCCTGGCCAAGGGGTTAGGGAAGTGCATTCACCAGCAGCCACAGTCTGCTGCTGAGACAGTAGCACTGTAGACTCAAGGTCACAACGAGGGAAGGCCTCTCTCAGCAGCACTAGGGCTCCTTGCCAAGGGGTTAGGGGAGTGCATGCACCAGCAGCCACAGTCTGCTGCTGAGACAGCAGCACTGTAGGCTCAAGGTCACAACGAGGGAAGGCCTCTCTCAGCAGCACTAGGGCTCCTGGCCAAGGGGTGAGGGAAGTGCATGCACCAGCAGCCACAGTCTGCTGCTGAAACAGCAGAACTGTAGGCTCAAGGTCACAACGAGGGAAGGCCTCTCTGCAGCACTAGGGCTACTGGCCAAGGGGTGAGGGAAGTGCATGCACCAGCAGCCACAGTCTGCTGCTGAGACAGCAGCACTGTAGGCTCAAGGTTACAACGAGGGAAGGACTCTCTCAGCAGCACTAGGACTCCTGGCCAAGGGGTTAGGGAAGTGCATGCACCAGCAGCCACAGTCTGCTGCTGAGACAGCAGCACTGTAGGCTCAAGGTCACAATGAGGGAAGGCCTCTGTCAGCAGCATTAGGACTTCTGGCCAAGGGGTTAGGGAAGTGCATGCACCAGCAGCCACAGTATACTGCTGAAACAGCAGCACTGTAGGCTCAAGGTCACAACGAGGGAAGGCCTCTCTCAGCAGCACTAGGACTCCTGGCCAAGGGGTTAGGGAAGTGCATGCACCAGCAGCCACAGTCTGCTGCTGAAACAGCAGAACTGTAGGCTCAAGGTCACAACGAGGGAAGGCCTCTCTCAGCAGCACTAGGGCTCCTGGCCAAGGGGTTAGGGAAGTGCATGCACCAGCAGCCACAGTATGCTGCTGAGACAGCAGCACTGTAGGCTCAAGGTCACAACGAGGGAAGGCCTCTCTCAGCAGCACTAGGGCTCCTGGCCAAGGGGTTAGGGGAGTGCATGCACCAGCAGCCACAGTCTGCTGCTGAAACAGCAGAACTGTAGGCACAAGGTCACAACGAGGGAAGGCCTCTCTCAGCAGCACTAGGTCTCCTGGCCAAGGCGTTAGGGGAGTGCATGCACCAGCAGCCACAGTCTGCTGCTGAGACAGCAGAACTGTAGGCTCAAGGTCACAACGAGGGAAGGCCTCTCTCAGCAGCACTGGGACTCCTGGCCAAGGGGTTCGGGGATTGCATGCACCGGTAGCCGCAGTCTGCTGCTGAGACAGCAGCACTGTAGGCTCAAGGTCCCCAGAGAACACTCCCTGCCTCCACTCAAGTCACCCAGGACTCGGATGATGCGGGCATCGTCACTGGCCTCTTAAGCTGCTGCTCGCGAGCCTCATAGGGCACAGAAGGTCCGTCCACCTGGCCTTGAAGGAATGGGCACACCTTCTTACCAAACACACACGTGAACCATCTACCAATCCCCACTGCCTTGGCATCTTTAGAAGTCTGGGCTGCACAGGCCTCGCACCTACAATGGATACAACTTTCCTTCATTGTCTTTATAGTTCAAATATTCCCCTCCGTCTGCCACGACTGCCAGAACACAATCCCATCTTAGCACACTGACTCTGAGCACCATCTGTTGGCATGAATCCCAGCTATCATATAACAAAACGGGGTGAAAGGGTCTCAGGGAAGTTTAGAGACTCAATCAGGCTATATCCCCTCCTTACTGACATGAAATACTGAAAGAACCTGAGAGTCTGAAAAGAACTAAATGTGTTTTCACAAGTGAAACAACCAGTGTCCAGTATTTGGTAGCAAAGGAAGAATCCCTGTAAGCTATCAAGCAGAAGTGCATATGCCAACGCACATTGTCACCAGCAACTGTAGGTGTATCCCCATAACGATGGATTCCCATCAAAGTCTTGTAAATGATCAATTCTATCATTTGGTCATCCAAGGTAGGGATGGTAAGTCTCTAGATCATTGAGACACAGTCCAAACCCTCCATGAGGGATAACCCTCCACAGTTGCTCGAAGACCATATGTTTGATCAAGAATTGGGAACTAATGCAGTGCAAAAAGGAATAAGTGAGATTAAAATGAATAGAAAAAGGCAACAAAATCAACTTTAATAGCTGCCAGTGTCTTTCAGATTAAAACCAAGAACAGGGGATAGGACCTCACCTCACCGGAGACTCGGATCCAGTCCCGAGGCAACGACGGAGAGCGTGTGGCCTCCTCTATCCTGAGCTTGGTCCAGGTGAGGTGAGGTCCTATCCCCTGTTAACTTAGGTGAACATTACACCAAGTAACATGGAGGAATAGCTATGTATATCCTTTATGGTTTATCACTTTCTTTCTATTTATAAGTTATGTTTGTATATTCTCGTATATCACATTTTGCAGTCGCAAGACCTATTTAGAACAGAGGCCCTGAAGAAAGCCTTAGGAGTTTATACCCGTTTGGCTGAAACATGTCGGCCCCTCAGCAGCTATTTGTTGGAACTGCTATAATATGCTGTTCTTGGTTTTAATCTGAAAGACACTGGCAGCTATTAAAGTTGATTGTGTTGCCTTTTTCTATTCATTTTAATCTCACTTATTCCTTTTTGCACTGCATTTGTTCCCAATTCTTGATCAAACATATGGTCTTCGAGCAACTGTGGAGGGTTATCCCTCATGGAGGGTTTGGACTGTGTCTCAATGATCTAGAGACTTACCATCCCTACCTTGGATGACCAAATGATAGAATTGATCATTTACAAGACTTTGATGGGAATCCATCGTTATGGGAATACACCTACAGTTGCTGGTGACAATGTGCGTTGGCATATGCACTTCTGCTTGATAGCTTACAGGGATTCTTCCTTTGCTACCTGATACTGGACACTGGTTGTTTCACTTGTGAGAACACATTTAGTTATTTTCAGACTCTCAGGTTCTTTCAGTATTTCATGAATCCCAGCTATCCAGGATAACCACCAAGAGCCTTCTTTCTACGCACAATCTCCAATTCAAAGCAATCCCATTCCAGAAGGGCCTGGTGACCTCTTCATTCTGCCAGTGTCCCACTAAAACACATTGAATAATTCCAGCTAGCCGTTTGTGTTTCAGGAAGGTGCCCCAAGACACAATCTTCTGGTATTTTCACTCAAGTTCTGTTTGAAGAAATCCTACCCTCAACCTGGCCTTCCCGGCCCGCTGGTCCCTCTAAACCCAGGTCCATCTTCTCAGCAGCTGTCTTACACTCTGCATCACCAGCGTGGCAGACAGACAGCTCACCTCCAACTAACCCGCGAGAGTCAGAGGCACATGCAGGCAGGAGTAGAAATGCATCTCTTAAAAGTAATGCAATACTGCCCCCAGATGCTGGCATTCGCCATCTTGTATATCAAACACTGAGCTTCAATGGGTGCGATGAACCAAAGGGGCAAAACTCCAGGATTGGTGAATGGTGCCAAAGCATTTGAATGACCTGCGCCTTGCGACTCTAAAACACGAATTGTAGAGGCAAAAGCTCTGGCCTTACTGAGCACACGAATAGCCGCAATGGCTATCTCCTCTTAAAGCTGCAGCTGAGAAGAGTGGATCACAGCTGATAAAGGCAATAGGCACAGTGTTTCTCTCCCTGTAAAGAGAACAGTGCCAGCACTTTCTAGCTCTGGCACCCTATTCCCTCCGGCGTATTCCTCGTCTGTATGCCACAACTTCACCTAACATGATAACACTCAGTATTGTACTCCAGTGACACGCCGGCACCTCTAACCCCTTGACTTGTCTCCAGTCTGAAGGTAGTCAAAGCGAGAAGAGAAGGGCTGCTTTCAGTGTGGCCTACATGCCACATGTGCAGAGCAGCACCCGCTGCACGTCTGTGCGCAGTGCTTTAAATGGGAAAAAATAAGTGCAGGTACTCATTAACATGAGCTAGCGGTGTAGTGAGTGGGCGGGGCTAGGGGCGGGGCTAAGGGCAGGACATGATGATACTTAAGGACTTCTCTAATAGTTGCAGCACACACCAAAACACATGATAAATGTGTTTATATAAACAAAGCAGATTAACTCATTACACAAAATGAAAGAGAAATGCAATATGTTAACATTTCCTTTTTTGCAATAGTTGCACCTTTTTAATGCCATACTGTTAATTGCTGTTGTTTAGCACAATACTATATATTTTTGAGCAAGTGAGTAGGAAGAAACTGAAAATACCCCCACTTCGAACCAAATCTCTTATGGCTCCAAGCAAATGAAGCAATTCATCATGACCCTCCCCAGAAGATATCTCTTGTCTCTTCCATTGATCTATCCATTCATCCTTTCATCCAACCATTTACCTGCTGATGTTCCCCATTTACCGTTTACATTCTGTTGTCTATTCAGTTTTTCATCCATCATTCAGTTGATTTTCACCATTCCGTCTGTCCATTCTTCATATCCAAACCTATCCATCCTTCCTTAAACCTATCCATTAATCTTTTCACTCATCCATCAACCCTTTCACTCCTTAATACCATCTGCCCTTTCATTCCATCCACCCTTTCACTCAATCCCTCCTTTCACTCATCCATCATCCACCCTTTCATCCATCCTCTCTACCTTTCATTCATCCATCCAATATTTAACTTATCCACCCATCATCGGCCCTTATATCCCATCATCCACCCTCTTTCACCCATCCATTCACTCATCCATCCATTCATCTGCACATCCACCCTTGCTCACTCATCCACCCATCCACTCACTCACCAACCCTCCCTACTACGTTATTTATGAACATTTGTACACACAAAGGGCCACACATTTTCTTTAAAATACCTCCTGAGAGTGTCTTGATTCTTTCTCTCTCACTTTTTTCTTACAAAAAACAGGCTTACAAATTCAGGCAAACAGACAAACATAGGCAGACACACAAAAGACTTGGGAATGTTAAAAGCCATATTATACTCTTCACCATGGCTTTTTTAATTGCCACTGCCAGGGGATTGCCAGGATTTCTGTGTTTACGCAAATGCAGAGGATAGTGGGCATGTATTGACAGCACAGGACCCCAGAGCGGCCAAGGTTTCAGATTGCTATGTGTGACATTTTCATATTTTCATTTTAATTATGAGTGACATTTCAGTGATATGAGTAAACGTTCCCACTAGCAAAAAAAGGGAATCATATAAATATAGAAAAATGACACATTTGAGTTTATGTTTATTGATAAACTGTGCGATTACTTAAAATCTTTACAGTGTAAAATACAATGAATTACAGTAATTCATTGTGGGGGCGCGGCGTGACCTGTTCTCAGGACACCCCCGTGCCGCACGGCCCCCAGCTGTGTGTGTGCCTCCACATGTGCCAGCTGCTGCTCACAGCCTCGTTTTTGCCGGTCTGTCTGCCTCCCTAGCTGCTGCCTCACTGTACTGTCCCACCAGCTGCTTTGCTTAATTTACTGTTATTCCTGTTGTATTTAGTGCTTATTTTCTGTGTATTACTGCTGTAGTGTGTGCCCTTTTCCCGTTCTGCCGCCTGCCCCGCTCTCCGCTGCCTGCCGCTGGCCTCGCGGCCACGCCCCCTTTTTCTGTGTCCTCCCCGCTCCCGCCTCCCAGCTGCTCCTCCCTCCCATTCAGCCTTAAAGGGCGACCGCGCGGCGCAGGTGAGTGTGACCTGTTCTCAGGACACCCCCGCGCTGCTCGGCCCCCAGCTGTGTGTGTGCCTCCTCGTGTGCCAGCTGCTGCTCGCAGCCTCGTTTTTGCCGATCTGTCTGCCTCCCTAGCTGCCGCCTCACTGTACTGTCCCACCAGCTGCTTTGCTTAATTTACTGTTATTCCTGTTGTATTTAGTGCTTATTTTCTGTGTATTACTGCCGTAGTGTGTGCCCTTTTCCCGTTCTGCCGCCTGCCCCGCTCTCCGCTTCCCGCCGTCTGCCTCGCGGCCACGCCCCCTTTTTCCGTGTCCTCCCCGCTCCCGCCTCCCAGCTGCTCCTCCCTCCCACTCAGCCTTAAAAGTCGACCGCACGGACGCACAGCGGTCTCGCGCAGCGGGAGCGCCGATTGTGCGCCGAAGGCACGCCAAAGGCAAGCCCGTCTGCGCCCGTCCGCGCCTGGACCGCGCCCAGCGCCAGAACCCCTGGCCCCCGAAGACGCCTGCCCACATGACGGACCTATGATGCCGCCACCCTCAACACACTCAACGCCGGCCGAACCCCCGCCTACTGCTGAGCCACCCCGAAGCGCACCCGCGGACCCTTCACCTGCCAAGCCTGCAAGTTCACCTGCATCCGGACCTGCACCGCACCCGCCAAGCCGAGCACCCGCGGCAACCACCTAAAGTGCATCGTGCTCAACACCCGCTCGATCCACAGACACGCCATCGAACTCTGGAACCTGCTCGACACCACATCACCAGACGTCGCCTTCCTCACGGAAACCTGGATGAACGCCTCCTCAGCGCCCGACATCGCCATCGCCATCCCGGACGGATACAAGATCATCCGGAGGGACCGCATGAACCAGACTGGAGGAGGCATCGCCATCATACACAAGAACACCATCCACATCACGACCGACTCCAGCGACAGCTTCCCCGCCGCCGAGCACCTCCACTTCCAGATACACACCGACCCAAAGACTACCCTCAGAGGCACCTTTGTCTACAGACCCCCGGGACCACGCACACAATTCAGCAAAGACATCACAGACTTCATCAGCCCGCACGCCCTCCCCTCCGCGGACTACATCCTCCTAGGGGACCTCAACTTCCACCTGGAGAACAACAAGGACCGCAACACCGCCGCCCTGCTGGACAACCTCGCAAACCTCGGACTCAAGCAACTGGTCAACACCCCCACTCACTACGCAGGCCACACGCTTGATCCCGTCTTCTCATCCAGCAAGCACATCACCTTCAGCCACTCTACTGGACTTCACTGGACCGACCACAGCTGCGTCGACTTCAGCTTCAGAAGAACAGCGATCCACCACCACCCGCAACAGGTTCCTCACAGGAGCTGGAGCAAGATCACCGCCGAGCAGCTCACCACTAAGCATGGGCGTAAAATCCCTTCCGCTCGCGGATTTTGCGGATTTTCGGTAAAATCGCAATCCACAAACTCTTGCGAATTTGCCGAAAATCCGCAAATTCGCACGCGGCGGATTTTTTTGCTTGGTGATACAATATTGCGGCGCGCGGCGTTCACTTACCGTCATTCAGCGTTTGCCGAGTTGTTTTTCTCGATATTTTGCGAGTGCTGCGCCATTTTGGATCTTGCTGCGGGATCCCGCGGGAGTTTGGCGACCGCAATTACATAATCGCGGCTTGCCACTTTGCACAGCACGCATCACGAGAGTTCGCAATTGCGAACACGTAGATGCGGCGGGCAGCAACAATCTCGCACTCGCGAAATGACAGAATTTGCAATTCTGCACAAGAAATCCACCAGCAAGCAGCATAAACCTTCTGAAAATGATGATTTTTATCAGAATAACTCCTCAGGTTAACATTTGCCTGCAATTTTTTTTGCAAGGAGTCCATTTTGGGGACAGGGGGTGGGAGGAAGGAAGTGCCCCACAGTCTCCAACTTCCTGTTCCTGTCCAGCAGGCTCCTCCCAGTGCTTTCTTCATGTGCTGGTCACTTTCATTCGGATCTTGACCTGGAAGGATTACTTTTTGTGGATGCTGCTGGATATTTGGATTTGAGGCCTTTTTGACTTTCTTTGGATCACTTTTGGATTAGAAATTTCACAAGTAAGTTTGTCTGGGGCATTACAGTTGCTGCAACTACAATTTTGGAAGTTTCGATTTTTTGGGCTGTTGTTGGGGCCTTTTGACCAAGGCTAGTGAGTGGTGCATGGGCCTAGTCTTTCTGTGGGGTGTCTTGAATTTAAATATCATGGAGGGCATGGATGGCATGGGATTGTGCTGATTTTTCTGTGTTTTTTTTATTTTTGGGCTGTTGTTGGGGCCTTTTGACCAGGGGCGGTGAGTGGTGCATGGGCCTAGTCTTTCTGTGGAGTGTCTTGAATTTAAACATCATGGAGGGCATGGATGGCATGGGATTATGCTGATTTTTCTGTGTTTTTCGATTTTTTGGGCTGTTGTTGGGGCCTTTTGACCAGGGGTAGTGAGTGGTGCACGGGCCTAGTCTTTCTGTGGGGTGTCTTGAATTTAAACTTCATGGAGGGCATGGATGGCATGGGATTGTGCTGATTTTTCTGTGTTTTTCGATTTTTTGGGGTGTTCGTGGGGACAGGCCATGTGGGTGGGGGCCATTTTGAGTGCTGGTACAGGCAGGCCCTGGCCATGTGCTGGGAGGCAAGGGGCCATTTTGAATGCAGGCAGTGTTCTCAGGCCTGCACCCATTTTGCCTAGCTTTCATCCATTATGCCCAGGGGTAGTGAGTGGTGCATGGGCCTAGTCTTTCTGTGGGGTGTCTTGAATTTAAACATCATGGAGGGCATGGATGGCATGGGATTGTGCTGATTTTTCTGTGTTTTTGGATTTTTTGGGCTGTTGTTGGGGCCTTTTGACCAGGGGTAGTGAGTGGTGCATGGGCCTAGTCTTTCTGTGGGGTGTCTTGAATTTAAACATCATGGAGGGCATGGATGGCATGGGATTGTGCTGATTTTTCTGTGTTTTTCGATTTTTTGGGGTGTTCATGGGGACAGGCCATGTGGGTGGGGGCCATTTTGAGTGCTGGTACAGGCAGGCCCTGGCCATGTGCTGGGAGGCAAGGGGCCATTTTGAATGCAGGCAGTGTTCTCAGGCCTGCACCTATTTTGCCTAGCTTTCATCCATTATGCCCAGGGGTAGTGAGTGGTGCATGGGCCTAGTCTTTCTGTGGGGTGTCTTGAATTTAAACATCATGGAGGGCATGGATGGCATGGGATTGTGCTGATTTTTATGTGTTTTTCTGATTTTTTTGGGTGTTCATAGGGACAGGCCATGTGGGTGGGGGCCATTTTGAGTGCTGGTACAGGCAGGCCCTGGCCATGTGCTGGGAGGCAAGGGGTCATTTTGAATGCAGGCAGTGTTCTCAGGCCTGCACCCATTTTGCCTAGCTTTCATCCATTATGCCCAGGGGTAGTGAGTGGTGCATGGGCCTAGTCTTTCTGTGGGGTGTCTTGAATTTAAACATCATGGAGGGCATGGTTGGCATGGGATTGTGCTGATTTTTATGTGGATTTCGAGTTTTTGGGGTGTATAACTGAACTGATGTTCCTCTGTCTTCCATTGCTTTTAGGTGCACAAGACTCAAGAGAACCACCAGTGCCAGGAAGAAGTCCTGCAGCAGTGTGTGTGTGCAGCATAACGTCACGCGACGTCACGTCTGGCCACAGACAACTCTGCAACTCGTGCAACTGCGGCCTGCTGTTCTGACCTCTGAAGAAGATGGCCCCAAAAAAACTTCCCCGTAGCTCCTCTAGCAAGAAAGTTGCCAGTAAGGAGCAGAAGAAGCAAGTTACCAAGGAGACTGGTGTGCCGCCCGCCACATTTTTTGGGAATAAAAAAAAAAGTACACCTGCAGCAGCAGCGGGATCTGCTGGGGACCAAGCTGGGAGCAGCACCCCCGCTCCATTGGGCTCAGTGTCACCACCACCACCACGCCAACTTAAGTCCAAGCCCTTGAGTGCTGCAGAGGCACTTAGTCTAGTTGACCACTGATGTTGGCTCATCGCAAGAAAGTAGCAGCAATGTCCCTCAATCAACACAGGTTGTTGTAACTCATCTGACGAGTGTTGAACAACCACAGCGGCAACAACAACCACATGTGCAAGTACAAGCCCAAGTACATGTGGAAGGAGAGGCAGCGCAAGGAGATGCGCAAGCAGAGGTGCATGGAGGGGCACAAGTGCCCACAATAGTTGTTCCTCCCGAAGTAGGGGCACATCAGGAAATCAACACTCAAGCCGAGGTATCATTTGAGGAAGCCACTCCTCCTGATGATCATTCATTGTCTTCCACATTCCTAGCAAGGAAAAGATCAAGGGTGGTGTCTACATCTTCTTCAAGCCCACCTCCTTCTGATGATACGGATCTAACTTGGGAACCATCACTGCCGTCTGAGAGTGAGGCACACCATGATCTGACAAAGGTAGCTAAGCGTAAAAGGAAGGTTGTCGAAACTCTCATAGTTATGGAGTGTGATGACGCTCAACAAGAAGTGGCGTATACTCCTGCTGATGAAGACTCTCACGACGACGACGCAGTCATCATAAACGTCACTGCAGCCCCAGCGGGCATGCAGCAAACAGACATTTTGACCCTAGCCCGAAAAGCTGCTGAGCGTGATGATGTTGTCGACGAGGAGGCAATGGAAACACCACAATCATTGGAGTTAACTAGTACACCAACACCTACCGCTTCCATATTTCTTCCTCGCCAGAAGGGACCTCCATCCACCTCGACCTCAATTAGTGGTGGTGAAAGTGCACAACGTAGTAAAGTTCGGCAATACACATCCTCCACTTCATCTGGCATTAGCAGCATGACCACCACCAGTATCGCCTCCTCCGGCCCCCACAGACATTTCAAGTCCGCAGTTTGGGACTTCTTTAGTGTTTGCCCAAAAAAGGAAAACATAGCCATTTGTAGCATTTGTAAGCTTGCAGTTAGTCGTGGTAAGTTTGGTACCAACTATGGTACCGGAGGCCAGAGAGGTCATCTTAAGAGACAGCACGCTGTCCAATGGTTTGCGCACCTAAAGGAGAACAAGGAAGCCCGAATTGCAAGTCAAGAAAACATTGATGTTTCATCTGATGATGACGAGGAGGAAGAAGTGTCAAACACTTCACTTACACCCAGTATCCCTGTCAGCACACCCCCTGTGAGCCACACTAAGAGTGTGTGAGAGAGTGAGACACCAATGCGAAAAAGTTCATCAGCGAGCGTAACTGGGTCGAAGAAGTCATCATCATCATCCCGTAAAAACATGGTCCAGGCCAACATTAGAACCATGTTGTTTTCAGATGCGCCATATGAACGCAACCACCCACTGACGCGTCTGTATAACACTAAGCTGGCTAAAATGCTAGCTCTGGACCTTCTCCCTTTTTCTTTTGTAGAAGGGGTTGGTTTTCTAGAATTAGTGGCAGCGCTCTGCCCTAAATGGAAGGTTCCTAGCCGGTTCTATTTTGCCAGAGTTGCGGTTCCAGCACAACATGAAGATGTGCTGGAGGTGATTGGGGCAGCTTTGCAGAAGAGTGCTGTTCACACTATACATCTGACAACAGACATGTGGACCAGTGGCGCAGGTGCTGATTACATGTGCATCACTGCACACTGGGTCTCTTTTTCAGGGGTTAAAGCAAAGCTAAACGCAGGTGTTGACCCAGACCAAGTTTTTAAAGCTGCTCGGAAACATGCAACACTAGCCATGTTTGGCTTGGAGAAACGTCATACAGCACAAAACATTTTGAATGAGTTTAACACAAAGGTCTTTCACTGGCTGTCCCCAAAAAAACGCCAGATTGGTTATGTTTCCCCGGATAATGGCTCCAATGTAGTTAAGGCCATGGAGCTGGGTCACTATTTCAGAGTGCCGTGTTTGGCGCACTGTATAAACCTGATTGCTAAAAAATTCTTGAGTGAAGACAGTCCAGCGTGCGAGTTAGTGGCCACCTGCCGAAGAATGTGCAACCATTTCAGCCATTCTTTTAAGGCCAGGAAGCATCTGAGGAGCCTGCTACATGAACGTCGAATGCCAGTGAAAGCACTCATCCTGGAGGTGCCAACACATTGGAACTCAACCTTCTACATGCTTGAGCGTCTGTATGAGTAGTTTACGGTACTCGATCAGTATTTCTTAACACTGGGTACAGCTCAGAAGGACCTGAGGCTAGATGCGGCGGAATGGAAGCTAGTTAAAAGCCTGACAGACATGCTTCGTCCTTTTGAGGTCTTCGCGCGTGCAGTCAGCAGGGAGGACTGTAATTTGGGAAAAGCTATCCCATTGTTGCACATGCTGGAGCACCAACTGAAGGCGGTGTCTTCTATGTTTCAAAAAGATGAAGAAAAGCAAGAAGCTTTTGTTTTGGCGGAGAAATTATTAGAGCGCCTACTTGGCGATGAACGTCTTCAAATGATCCACTCAGAACAGCATTACATGTGTGCTACTATTCTGGATCCACGCTACAAAAAGGCGCTGGCAGGCAGAGCATTCTTTCCTTTTGGTGATGAAGATGTTACAAAGTACAAACGTTGGCTAGCCTTGTCAGCCATGAGGTTTGAAAGAGAACGGCAGAAAATTGAAGGAAAAGGCAGTACATCAGCATCAGCAGGCCATCCCCAGTCAAAAGAATCCACTTCTGCACCTGTGGCTGTGGCAGAAGTGACCTCTCAGCCGTTAAAGACACCGGCAACCGGATCATCTGCACCAGACACAACAGTAACATTGGGTGAAGAAGAGGATTGGCTAACTCAGCTTAGGTTTGGTTCTCAAAAGGTCCCAGCAAAAAGTAAGCAAAGTGGAGGAACCATGGAGAACCTTCAGTCGATGGTGCAGGACTATCGGAATGACTCAACAGAGGTCTATGTTAATGCTGACCCATTGGCGTATTGGCATGGGAAAAAAGAATTGTGGGCACAGATCTCCAACCTGGCTATAAACTACTTGTCTTGCCCACTAGCAAGTGTGTCTTCTGAACGTGTTTTCAGTGCTGCTGGTGGCATTGTAACTTGCAAACGAACCCGCCTCTCGCCCAGAAATGGGGAGAGGTTAACAATGATCAAGATGAATCAGCACCTCATACCACCAGATTACAAAGTACGAGAATACACGCCGGAAGAAGACGAGGAGGACAGCAACTTAGATGAGGGAATTTCTTCTCTGTTAGGTGACGCTGACCTACTCCTGCCTGAATTCGCAGAGTATGAGGACGAACTCTCATTCCCTGACACCGAGCCCTGAAAATGAGCCAATGAATCAATAACTTTCTTTTTCGTCCTTATTCACTTTTATTCCTGTGTGTCTGTCTTTCTTTGTTTTGCACAGTTAATATAATTAAAACTTTAATCACCTAATCACAAAAACAAGCCCATCAGCAGAACTGTCTTCACTTATTTGCTTATTGATTTGAAGGTGCCGCAGTCTGCATTCCTCAGGTTCACAAGTTCACAAGAACATGCTCCTCTATCCTCCTCCTCCAGACTCCTATTTCCCTCAAAGCAGAGGGCTGGATTACGCCCAATGAAGAAAGACTCTGCACTTGTGGGGGTGTTCTACTTCTTTGCTGGTGAGTTGGCGGGTCTTGGGGCATTGCTGGGAAGCTCTAATACCGGATAAAAGTGGTTTGGACCAAATCGGAGGCGAAATATTTTTTTGCGTTTTTGCTGACTTGCTTATCTTTGAGGTGCTCTTTGGGGGGTTCCAGGTGTTTGTGGGTGGGTTTTGGGGTCTGGGAGCACTGCTGGCACAGCCTAGTTTTGATTGCATTTGCTTTTCAGGAAATCCATGGTGGAAAACGGGAGTTATGACCTAGCTGCACAGCGCGTTTGGACAGAAGGCCGAAAGAGTCGACTATGACAGTACACCAGTCTTATTCTTATTCTTCTTCTTCTCTCTTGTTTAGCAAAATTGGTACATTAACTTCTGCAAGCCGGCATAATGCCAGCGCAGTCAACTTGCACCCGAGAAAAACAGACGCCCGCCATGATGAGTGAGACAGACTTGCATTACTGTACCAGTCCAGTACATGCAGGTGGTGATGCTCTTACATTTCTATTACGGGTGGCACTGAGAATACTCTGTTACAAGGGCTACTGCTTAATTAATTTAACTTTCACCCTACAGTGCCAATGAATACTAGAAAAGCAAAATGAAGAAGATAAATAATCTGATTATCTATCACTGCACATGGTATGTAGTTGCTTACATATGGGATGACTTTAGGTGCTTTGCTTTGTATTGAGTGAACAGTGATACATCCACACATGAATGACTGAGTTCTACTAAACTTATTAACAGAGGTAGTGAGTGGCCATCGTAATAGCCGGATATATGCTGTGCTTGCAATACAAACTACTGCTACTATTCATGGTAGTATTCGGACAAAATTAATTTAAAACTTCTTTTCCTTGCCTTTCCTACACTGGGACAGACGTGCGGGTGCGGTGTTATATGCTCTTCAAAGTAACACTTAGTTCATCCAGTGACCATCTACTCTCTCTAGATACACATATGCTATCTAAGAGTCAGATAGTACCATGATCCAGGCATCCATCCATTCAAGCTATATGCCAATCATTCTTCTTCATGTCTCTCATCTGGACAAACCTTACGTTTTCTCACGGGAAAACAACCTTTTCATTTTATTTGGGAAACCGCAAGCCATACATCCGTGCTTGACTTGCATTTTAATTTCAACCGAAGGATATATTGCGCACACATACAGTTTCTGTTTCGCCCACCCAGGCTGTTCTCCTTCCACCCATCCTTGCTTCATCCTACACCCAGCCATGCATCATATTCCTTCCCAGCCACCTCGGGCACCAATCAAATACGTATCATTCTTCTTTGTCAGTCATCATTACTTTTAACTTGCTCGTCCTTCCACACTTACTTACACCCTTCTTTCGCTTTTCGTTCATCCCATCCATCAAGTTCATCTCAGATCTGATTTGGATTCTCGAAAAAAAAATCACAGCTGAGTTGAAGTAAATTTAGAGGAGGCTACTACCTGGTTGATAAAAACTTTGTTCTAAATTTGAAAGTCTGCTTAACAGTATAGTAACTTAAGTGTTGAACATATATACTACACCCGTGCAGAGAGCACACTCTGCAGTCTGCAATCTCAATAAGTAAGGAATATAAGAGCTTACCACTGCCCGCCACTACTGTGGCAACCCGCACAGCAGTTTCCTCCAGCACTTGCACCTCCTCCTCCCCAGAAGTGTCCTCCTCCACCTCCACGCTGGGCCCGGCACCGGATGTTCCACCTAGAAAGTACATTTAAGAATGTTAGATGTCATAGACATACACCACTCACTAGTATTTTGTCTAGGAATGAAGAAATGTGAATACAGAAACCAATCTAATAATTTGTGACTGTCTACTCTAAAGTAAAAATGTCCCTTTTTCCAGGGAAGGGTGTTGTCTTGCTGCACTTTTTGGCACAACTGATGAATGCTTGCTTTTTAACAAGCACCATTTTTCTCATAACAGACAGAAGCTTCACTTCCAAGAACAAGAGCAAGATCAGATCATCATCACTAGGACGGAGTGACCAACAAATCAGCACCAAAAAGAAAAATTAAAGTTCAAACCAGGTGAGGGCTCGGCTCGCCCACAATAAATGTATGAAATAAATCACTAAGCACTTTTCCATTTCTAATCAATTGTTTATGTTTTATGACAAGCTTGATTTTAATAAATGTTTTTACTTTTAATAAAGCTTTAAAACTTAAATAGACTCTGTGGTTTTTGGTCAAGAGTGACTGAGCAAAAGGTTTTGCAATTTGCAAGCATGAGTCCGTGCCTCTGACACTTCTGGACTCTGACTCCGTACTCTTGTCCTGCGTTGGATTATCATCATTGGGGATCAATCATCGATGAATTCGGGAGCTAAATGACTCTGCCACACTATCTAGTCAGTAAGGAGATTGGGGGTTCTTCAAAGTCTGATATCACTGAGGTATGTGGAAAGTCTACCTGCGCCTATTATAATTGATAAACAATGCACTATTTAGTGTCCATAGTTCTGTTTGTGCAGATTTGTCCCTGCAACAGTAGTAGTATGGATTGTCCTCCCATCCAAACCAAAAGTAAAGTAGTATCTTATTCTTTCTTGGTGGTCATTCACATTTTATTGTTGGGAATTGTCAAAGCATAAACATTTAGAAGACTTGAAAAGACATTATGGACAATCCCACAGGACTGCACTCATTGCATAGAGCTATTGCTGACTAGAATGGGAGTTTGGTTTAACACCTTTTGCCAAATGTGCAATCTTAGTTAGCTACACAGACAGACTAATAAGAATAATCTAGTAATACCACAGGGAGTCATAGTACAGGCAGGATAAGAATTTAGATACAGTCTACAAGAAGATCAAAGACGATTTAGAAAAAGTCGAATGAGGAACGCTAGAATGTGCAACCATTTCAGCCATTCTTTTAAGGCCAGGAAGCATCTGAGGAGCCTGCTACATGAACGTCGAATGCCAGTGAAAGCACTCATCCTGGAGGTGCCAACACATTGGAACTCAACCTTCTACATGCTTGAGCGTCTGTATGAGTAGTTTACGGTACTCGATCAGTATTTCTTAACACTGGGTACAGCTCAGAAGGACCTGAGGCTAGATGCGGCGGAATGGAAGCTAGTTAAAAGCCTGACAGACATGCTTCGTCCTTTTGAGGTCTTCACGCGTGCAGTCAGCAGGGAGGACTGTAATTTGGGAAAAGCTATCCCATTGTTGCACATGCTGGAGCACCAACTGAAGGCGGTGTCTTCTATATTTCAAAAAGATGAAGAAAAGCAAGAAGCTTTTGTTTTGGTGGAGAAATTATTAGAGCGCCTACTTGGCGATGAACGTCTTCAAATGATCCACTCAGAACAGCATTACATTTGTGCTACTATTCTGGATCCACGCTACAAAAAGGCGCTGGCAGGCAGAGCATTCTTTCCTTTTGGTGATGAAGATGTTACAAAGTACAAACGTTGGCTAGCCTTGTCAGCCATGAGGTTTGAAAGAGAACGGCAGAAAATTGAAGGAAAAGGCAGTACATCAGCATCAGCAGGCCATCCCCAGTCAAAAGAATCCACTTCTGCACCTGTGGCTGTGGCAGAAGTGACCTCTCAGCCGTTAAAGACACTGGCAACCGGATCATCTGCACCAGACACAACAGTAACATTGGGTGAAGAAGAGGATTGGCTAACTCAGCTTAGGTTTGGTTCTCAAAAGGTCCCAGCAAAAAGTAAGCAAAGTGGAGGAACCATGGAGAACCTTCAGTCGATGGTGCAGGACTATCTGAATGACTCAACAGAGGTCTATGTTAATGCTGACCCATTGGCGTATTGGCATGGGAAAAAAGAATTGTGGGCACAGATCTCCAACCTGGCTATAAACTACTTGTCTTGCCCACTAGCAAGCGTGTCTTCTGAACGTGTTTTCAGTGCTGCTGGTGGCATTGTAACTTGCAAACGGACCCGCCTCTCGCCCAGAAATGTGGAGAGGTTAACAATGATCAAGATGAATCAGCACCTCATACCACCAGATTACAAAGTACGAGAATACACGCCGGAAGAAGACGAGGAGGACAGCAACTTAGATGAGGGAATTTCTTCTCTGTTAGGTGACGCTGACCTACTCCTGCCTGAATTCGCAGAGTATGAGGACAAACTCTTATTCCCTGACACCGAGCCCTGAAAATGAGCCAATGAATCAATAACTTTCTTTTTCGTCCTTATTCACTTTTATTCCTGTGTGTCTGTCTTTCTTTGTTTTGCACAGTTAATATAATTAAAACTTTAATCACCTAATCACAAAAACAAGCCCATCAGCAGAACTGTCTTCACTTATTTGCTTATTGATTTGAAGGTGCCTGTAGGAAGGGGGAGGCTCTAGTTGGCGCAGTGCAACACTAGCGACAAGCAGGGACTCTCTCTTCCTCGTCAGGGCTGAGGGTTACCTTCCAGACAACCTCTGCTTACCCTCTAGGTAGTGTGGCTTAAGCAGTCGTAGGCTAATCTTTGGGGCACATAGGGTTAAACACTTGCAACAGTACACCTTCACAACCAACCCACCACACAACGAGACCAGACTGTATTCTTGTAAAAATATATCTCTTTATATAGACTTTACGCAGGCTTGTGAATACAGTCAATAACTTTATGGATACGGTTGCAGGATATTAGCTTTAGGTTACCACAGTTCTTATCGTAGTTCTTGTGAGGCCCGTAGGCCGGCGTTAAACAAAGTTCTTTGTGGAGCCAGCGGCTTCCAGGGGATCTGTCCCACGTCGCGTTGCCTTCCCGGTGTCGCTGATCGTTGCGGCTCTTCGGCCGAGCAGGTCACTGGTCGTCCGGGGCAGCGGTGCTCTGTGGCGGCACGGTCCTCTCTTCGTCGTCTGCTCCGACCTTGGAGACGGCGGCTGTGCGGCGGTGACAAGTGGCAGTACGGTCCCCAAGTGCAGGACGTACCCAGCCAAATGTCGATGCAGCTGTGGGCTCACAGCTGGGCTGTCAGGCAGGCTACCGACCTTGTGGATTCTCGTAGGGCAATGGTCTGTCCTTGCAGGTGAGGGACGGCTCGCTATGCAGTCGCCTCGATAGCTCGGACCGGACGGGCCCTCCTTTACTTTGCTCTCGGGCTCCCAGCGCAGTTGTGGTCACGATGTTCGGGCCAGCGGCGGCTGGTCCTCACTGTGCTTCCGCTGTTGCTTTGGGCCCCGGTCACGGTGGTCGGGAGGGTGTGGATGCCTTAGAGGAGCTTCCTCTTTGTCGGTGCTGCGGCGATGGTCAGCACCCGCAGTCGCTTTCTTCCAAGGGGGTTAGCATCCACTGGTCCTGGGACGCTGGTCAGGGGGCAAGTTCAATTCCAAGCCCTTGGAGATCTCTTGGCAGAGTTTGGCACAAAGTAGCACAAAAGTCTTTTCGTAGTCTTTTTGTCTTCCTCTCCTTCAGCAGCAAGGCACCAGACACAGGCAAGAGTCAGCACCCTTCCTTGTCTTCTCGCGGTCCTTCTCGTAGGGCAGAGTCGTTCTATGGCCCAAACTGGATCTAATTTTCAAGGAGCAGGGCTCCGTCTTTTATAGGCCAATTCCTTTGTTCTCGCAGGCCAGGGGGGCCTTTGCATAGCCACTCTCAGTTCTGGAGTACCCCGGCGGGTGTACTCCGGCTCCTGCTTTCAGTGTGAGGGGCAGGCGCATCAGACGCCCCACAGGAGGTGGAGCCAGCATTGTCCTGACAGGGGTGGCCAGAGTACCTTGTTGATGGGGGCTTCGCCCTTCCTGGGCCAGGTGCCGGCAGAGTCATCCGCCGCTCCCCAGGAGGGTGGAGCCAGCATTGTGGTGGCCGAGCACAGTGACAGTTCGAGTCAAGAGGCACTCCTACCTCCCACTAAGGTGTAATCTGCGCATTCACCACCTGTCATCCCTCCAGCCCTGTCACTCACACATCCCAGACAGTCGGATACACATACTGGCAGAGGCAACTGAAATGGTTAGGCAAGCAAATGCTAACTTTCTAAAAGTAGCATTTGCAAACCCAGGATATTGAAATAAACTTGTCTACAAGAAATATCTCACCATCCTGAGTTCAGGCATACTAAACATGACTCACTACCATGCTCCTTGAGCCTGCGGGGATTATAGGTCGTAATAATCCTCGCAGCTCAGTCTGGCCTAATGGAGCAGGTAGCCTTCAGTAGTGAAATATGGTCTTCGTTGTAAGTCACTACCAGGACATGCCACGCACATCAGGGCTTGTCCTACCTTACACCTACAACGCACCCTGCCCGCAGGCCTACCATAGGGGTGACTAATATGCAGTTAAGGGAAGGGTCGGTGCGGGCAAGTGGGGACACTTGCCCAGCTAGCGTGACAGTACGAGACCGCACGCGGGTTCTGCGGTCGCAGTTCCCAGACACATCTTTTACGGCTGCTTTGGTGGGTGGCGCAACCAGCGCTGCAGGCCCACCAGCAGTATTGGCATCTACAAGCCCCGGCACTCTCTCGTGCGCTTTACTAGGGACTAACAGTAAATCCAATGCACCAATCATGGATACCAATCGTATGTACAGGTTACAGTAGGGAGCACTTGCACTGCGGCACGGATCAGCCGTGGCGCAGTGCCCTGAGTATCGGAAAACCAGCAAAACATCGGAGGCACATCAGCAAAAAGTGGAAGGGAGACTCACGCCAAGGTGCCAGGTCTAACAGTGCCGCAGTCTGCATTCCTCAGGTTCACAAGTTCACAAGAACATGCTCCTCTATCCTCCTCCTCCAGACTCCTATTTCCCTCAAAGCAGAGGGCTGGATTACGCCCAATGAAGAAAGACTCTGCACTTGTGGGGGTGTTCTACTTCTTTGCTGGTGAGTTGGCGGGTCTTGGGGCATTGCTGGGAAGCTCTAATACCGGATAAAAGTGGTTTGGACCAAATCGGAGGCGAAATATTTTTTTGCGTTTTTGCTGACTTGCTTGTCTTTGAGGTGCTCTTTGGGGGGTTCCGGGTGTTTGTGGGTGGGTTTTGGGGTCTGGGAGCACTGCTGGCACAGCCTAGTTTTGATTGCATTTGCTTTTCAGGAAATCCATGGTGGAAAACGGGAGTTATGACCTAGCTGCACAGCGCGTTTGGACAGAAGGCCGAAAAATATTGTAAGTATGAGATTTTCCATTTTGGCTTTTTGGCTGTTAGGGGGTGTTGTGCTTTTTTGCGGGTGGGTTGGCGGGTCTTGGGGCATTGCTGGGAAGGTCTAATACCGGATAGAAGTGGTTTGGACAAAATTCATAAGGAAAAAGTTTTTGCTACTTCTGACATTCCGCTCAATGTAGCGTTTTCGGGGGCCTGTTTGGGGGCTTCCTGGTGTTCGTGGGTGGGTTTCAGGGTCTGGGAGCACTGCTGGGTATGGATACTTTTGATTGCAAGAGGTTTGTAGCAAATCCATGGTGGCAGAGGGGAGTTAGGGCCTAGCTGCAGAGCGCGCGCGGAGTGATTTTGGAAATTGCCCTGGAAATGACTAGGTCCCCATTTTTGTACTTTTGCTTTTTGGCTGTTTGAGGGTCTTCTACTTGTTTTCGCCTGGGTTGACGGCTCTGTGGCCATTGCTGGGAAGGTCTAATACCGGATAAAACTGGTTTGGACCAAATCCATGAGGCAAAAGTTTTTGCTTTTTCAGAAATTTCGCTCAATGTAGCGTTTTCGGGGGCCTGTTTGAGGGGCTTCCTGGTGTTTGTGGGTGGGTTTCGGGGTATGGGAGCACTGCTGGGTATGGATACTTTTGATTGCAAGACGTTTGAAGCAAATCCATGGTGGCAGAGGGGAGTTAGGGTCTAGCTGCAGAGCGCGCGCGGAGTGATTTTGGAAATTGCCATGAAAATGACTACGTCCCCATTTTTGTACTTTTGCTTTTTGGCGGTTTGGGGGTCTTCTACTAGTTTTCACCTGGGTTGACAGCTCTGGGGCCATTGCTGGGAAGCTCTAATACCGGATAAAAGTGGTTTGGACCAAATCGGAGGCGAAATTTTTTTTGCGTTTTTGCTGACTTGCTTGTCTTTGAGGTGCTCTTTGGGGGGGTTCCGGGTGTTTGTGGGTGGGTTTTGGGGTCTGGGAGCACTGCTGGCACAGTCTAGTTTTGATTGCATTTGCTTTCCAGGAAATCCATGGTGGAAAACGGGAGTTATGACCTAGCTGCACAGCGCGTTTGGACAGAAGGCCGAAAAATATTCTAAGTATGAGATTTTCCATTTTGGCTTTTTGGCTGTTTGGGGGTGTTATGCTTTTTTGTGGGTCGGTTGGCGGGTCTTGGGGCATTGCTGGGAAGGTCTAATACCGGATAGAAGTGGTTTGGACAAAATCCATGCGGAAAAGCCTTTTGGCACTTTTTGTAACTTAGGGTTCGTTAGGGTTAGCCCTAGCAGTAGGATTGCATGTGTTTCGGGGTGTTCTAGATTTTTGCAATGGAGTTCTGGGGTCTTAGAGCACTCGTGGGAATGTGTAATTTTGGTTGCAAGTGATTTGAAGAAAATCCATGGTGGGAAACGGGGGATTTGGCATAGTTAAAGAAAGCGTTTGCCACTATTCTTAACTTAGGGCTCGTTAGGGTTAGCAGTATTTATATTGCATGTGTTTGGGTGGGGGGCTGTTTGTGGGGGGGTTTGCGAGTCTTGGAGCGATGCTGGGTATGGATACTTTTGCTTGCTTGCAAGTGGTTTGAATACAATCCACGGTGGGTAAGGTGGGATTTGGGCCTACTTTTACTTTCAAAGTACGTTTTGTCACCAGTTTTCTACTAGGCCTCGTTTTTTGAGATCTGATTGGGGTCTTCTACATTTTTGTGACTGGCTTTAGTAAGGGTCTGGGTGGGAGCACTGCTGGGAAGGTCTAAATTTGTTCTAAAACACAGTTTACAGTACACCTAGCTTGAGAGGAAAGATCCGCTAAATTAATTTGCCCATACTTATTTATCCTTCAAAAGGAGACTCAGACAGAGTACGCACTTTCAAAAATATTGTACTGTCTATTAGGAAACTCAAAGTGTGACTTTTTGCACTACACAGCGTACATACCTTATATTTATTTGTCAGTGGTGTTCTAATATCACTTCCTGTTTTTCCATCAATAATTACAGGCCGGGTTTCAGTCTGTGCAATGGGAAAAAAAGGATGAAGTCAGGCTTCACATTAGCGAGCCGCAATTCAGCATCCGCCAGGCAGGCAGTGGACAGGGTGTCTTCTGGTCACCAACATTGATGGACGAAGCGTCAGCTGGAATGGAGGAGTGCCGCTAATAAGAGGAATGGTTTGATGCGTGCAACTTACTTACCAAATTCAACAGGACAACTACAACAACATACAGATACAGTATCCGTTCTTTTCTAATTATTTGTTAAGTAATGATATTGCTGTGAACTTCTATGAGTGTGACTCTGCATTTCTTGGATCTCTCTCTGCTTCTAAATTGATCCCTACAGCCATTCTATAGGTTTTACTTCGGCTATTTTTTAAACCTAATTTAATGTAAGATGTGTTTCTCTGAGTGCAGAGATAGGCAAGTGAAAACGCTGCAGCCCTGTACTGTCGCATTCTGTCATTCACGGTTGTCGAAAGTACTACTTACTTTTCAGTAACCATGCATGCAGTAGTGCATACACTTCCTTTATGTCACTTAAAAGATTTATGGTTAGCTTTGTACCCAAAGATTTCTTTATCTTCAATTATTGTTTGTCCATGCTGTGCTTTTTTTTTTCTTCTCTCAAAAAAACTTTCCCAAAATCCCCCATTCCCATCCATTTTACAAACCCTAACCCTCTTCCCCGGGGCTGTGTGGTTTTGATTGATGTGTGACTAAATGACAGCAATAATTCCACACACTTGCTGGGGAGGATAAGGTCATAGCAACAGGCTGGTGAAGGAATCCAAGGATATATTCTATACTTACTCAGCTTCACACTCAGTCACTATTGGCAAATGAAAGCAGATTTTCATGTGCGCCTTGCCGCCATCAACTTGATAGGTCATCAAGAACCTCCTCCTCCTAGAAGTGGCAAATTATTACGCTGTTGAGTCCTTCACCTTCAGTACTATTTCTTGTAGTAGTAGCCAATGTCAAAGAAATTCAACGCAAGTACTAGTTATACTTTCAATACTTTACCATTTGTTAGGCTACATTGTGGCACTGTTCTAGTGTACTGTCACCTGCTATATTCTCTATCGTACCGTTCTAACGCTACGGTAAGGACAAACAAGGTTTCATTTTCTTTTTTTTCAGATGCTGCAACTGCCACTGTGTAACACCACTAGTACCAACGCAATGATGACATTTCATCCGCCCAGGATTGCCAACCTTAATCGCCATTTTCCATGCAGCCAGCCCTGTGCCTAGCCCTATTTCCAAACACAAATTACAGGTAAGATAAGCGTTTGGGGGGAGGTAGTATAATGGAGTATTAGGAGAGCCGAGAGACTGACGCTAGTACTAGTAAAGTCCTAGGACTATTGAATTCACTTACTCTGTGAGAGGCACTTAGTTTTGAAAACATTTGGGCAATTAATTACACAACTTGAATCAAGATGCCACTTAAGTTTCAGGAAAACAAACTTACTGTTAAACCCCCACCCACCAGCCTCAAAAGCAGTAAAAAAAACATGTATGCTAAGATAAAGTTTAAAGTATATTTATATCCCTAGCAAAAATAATCTCCCGCAAGACCCAACCCACCCCCACTCCCTAACCCCAACAAATGTCTGTGAAAAGTCCAAAAAAAACAATTCCCAATTCCCACCCCCCAGAAGTCTTTAAAAAAGGGGCAAGGGACAATCTCCTCCTACTGCTGGCTGCTGTGGAGTTTTCGGGCCAGGTCGGCATGCTCCTTGCGGAGGGTCTCGAGCAGGGTTTTCGTGTTGAGCAGCTCCTGCTCGAGGTAGGACACCCTGAGGGAAAGGCGGTGCATCCTTTTTTTGCAACTGCTGTGGGGGGCAGCTGATTTCTTTGCAGCTCGGCGGTGGCGGGTGGCTGCGGTACCCCAGCTCCGTACCGCTGGAGACCTGCTGCGCTGACTAGCTGACCCAGGGAGCGTGGAGGAGGATGCACGTGTCGCCGTGGATGTTGTCGACGTACTCTGCGTGTCCTCCTCCTCCTGGGCCTCCAGCCGCCGATATTCGGCGACAGTCGCCTCCATCCTCCGTGGCCGGGCCCTTTTAGCCAGCTCCTTCTGTGTTGGTTTGGAAGGAGCATCTATATGAAGAAAGAAAAACATAGTCTGTAACCAATGCTCTTTAAGATTAACACAAAATGATTCAGCAGAAAGTTGTGTCACAGTAGAACTAGCAACTTGCAAGCGCAGTACAAAACTATTGTGGCCAGTATCTATCTAACCTCCCACTTCTTCATCCTTGCTCTAACATTAGTGGGAGTTTAAGGAACAAATTCTACGAGCACTGTGGACTCACTCCATTAGAGTCGACTATGACAGTACACCAGTCTTATTCTTATTCTTCTTCTTCTCTCTTGTTTAGCAAAATTGGTACATTAACTTCTGCAAGCCGGCATAATGCCAGCACAGTCAACTTGCACCCGAGAAAAACAGACGCCCGCCATGATGAGTGAGACAGACTTGCATTACTGTACCAGTCCAGTACATGCAGGTGGTGATGCTCTTACATTTCAATTACGGGTGGCACTGAGAATACTCTGTTACAAGGGCTACTGCTTAATTAATTTAACTTTCACCCTACAGTGCCAATGAATACTAGAAAAGCAAAATGAAGAAGATAAATAATCTGATTATCTATCACTGCACATGGTATGTAGTTGCTTACATATGGGATGACTTTAGGTGCTTTGCTTTGTATTGAGTGAACAGTGATACATCCACACATGAATGACTGAGTTCTACTAAACTTATTAACAGAGGTAGTGAGTGGCCATCGTAATAGCCGGATATATGCTGTGCTTGCAATACAAACTACTGCTACTATTCATGGTAGTATTCGGACAAAATTAATTTAAAACTTCTTTTCCTTGCCTTTCCTACACTGGGACAGACGTGCGGGTGCGGTGTTACATGCTCTTCAAAGTAACACTTAGTTCATCCAGTGACCATCTACTCTCTCTAGATACACATATGCTATCTAAGAGTCAGATAGTACCATGATCCAGGCATCCATCCATTCAAGCTATATGTCAATCATTCTTCTTCATGTCTCTCATCTGGACAAACCTTACGTTTTCTCACGGGAAAACAACCTTTTCATTTTATTTGGGAAACCGCAAGCCATACATCCGTGCTTGACTTGCATTTTAATTTCAACCGAAGGATATATTGCGCACACATACAGTTTCTGTTTCGCCCACCCAAGCTGTTCTCCTTCCACCCATCCTTGCTTCATCCTACACCCAGCCATGCATCATATTCCTTCCCAGCCACCTCGGGCACCAATCAAATACGTATCATTCTTCTTTGTCAGTCATCATTACTTTTAACTTGCTCGTCGTTCCACACTTACTTACACCCTTCTTTCGCTTTTCGTTCATCCCATCCATCAAGTTCATCTCAGATCTGATTTGGATTCTCGAAAAAAAAATCACCGCTGAGTTGAAGTAAATTTAGAGGAGGCTACTACCTGGTTGATAAAAACTTTGTTCTAAATTTGAAAGTCTGCTTAACAGTATAGTAACTTAAGTGTTGAACATATATACTACACCCGTGCAGAGAGCACACTCTGCAGTCTGCAATCTCAATAAGTAAGGAATATAAGAGCTTACCACTGCCCGCCACTACTGTGGCAACCCGCACAGCAGTTTCCTCCAGCACTTGCACCTCCTCCTCCCCAGAAGTGTCCTCCTCCACCTCCACGCTGGGCCCGGCACCGGATGTTCCACCGAGAAAGTACATTTAAGAATGTTAGATGTCATAGACATACACCACTCACTAGTATTTTGTCTAGGAATGAAGAAATGTGAATACAGAAACCAATCTAATAATTTGTGACTGTCTACTCTAAAGTAAAAATGTCCCTTTTTCCAGGGAAGGGTGTTGTCTTGCTGCACTTTTTGGCACAACTGATGAATGCTTGCTTTTTAACACGCACCATTTTTCTCATAACAGACAGAAGCTTCACTTCCAAGAACAAGAGCAAGATCAGATCATCATCACTAGGACGAAGTGACCAACAAATCAGCACCAAAAAGAAAAATTAAAGTTCAAACCAGGTGAGGGCTCGGCTCGCCCACAATAAATGTATGAAATAAATCACTAAGCACTTTTCCATTTCTAATCAATTGTTTATGTTTTATGACAAGCTTGATTTTAATAAATGTTTTTACTTTTAATAAAGCTTTAAAACTTAAATAGACTCTGTGGTTTTTGGTCAAGAGTGACTGAGCAAAAGGTTTTGCAATTTGCAAGCATGAGTCCGTGCCTCTGACACTTCTGGACTCTGACTCCGTACTCTTGTCCTGCGTTGGATAATCATCATTGGGGATCAATCATCGATGAATTCGGGAGCTAAATGACTCTGCCACACTATCTAGTCAGTAAGGAGATTGGGGGTTCTTCAAAGTCTGATATCACTGAGGTATGTGGAAAGTCTACCTGCGCCTATTATAATTGATAAACAATGCACTATTTAGTGTCCATAGTTCTGTTTATGCAGATTTGTCCCTGCAACAGTAGTAGTATGGATTGTCCTCCCATCCAAACCAAAAGTAAAGTAGCATCTTATTCTTTCTTGGTGGTCATTCACATTTTATTGTTGAGAATTGTCAAAGCATAAACATTTAGAAGACTTGAAAAGACATTATGGACAATCCCACAGGACTGCACTCATTGCATAGAGCTATTGCTGACTAGAATGGGAGTTTGGTTTAACACCTTTTGCCAAATGTGCAATCTTAGTTAGCTACACAGACAGACTAATAAGAATAATCTAGTAATACCACAGGGAGTCATAGTACAGGCAGGATAAGAATTTAGATACAGTCTACAAGAAGATCAAAGACGATTTAGAAAAAGTCGAATGAGGAACGCTAGGAAAAAATAAGTACTCTATATTAAAATTAAAACTTACCGAGGCCAGCAATGGAGCCCTCGCCTGACCGATCCTGGCCTTGTAGAGCAGCAGCAGCCGATACCCCCTCCTCCTCTGTCCTCTTGCCCCTGGGGGGAGCTGATGTACAACATGAAAGAAAGAAAGACCCGAAAACATGGATGATTGTTGTCAACCAAATCAAACATTTCAAAAGAACAATAACAAAATATTTTGGCGAAATAACAAATAGACAACTATTCCACGGGATATATTGACCTATCTCACGTGGTCTACTACGATATTAGTATTGCTTGATTTGCGGACCGTCGTCTTGGAAAGTTATGTAACTCACTAAACAAACTACTAAAAAGGTTCGCCTAGGACTGGCAGGCAGCAGTCCGCAGCACGCGAAGTGACAGACAAACTCCATCGTGATTGCAGATCAGTGACAACACTAAAAGGTTTCATACTACATTAACCAGTCATTAAAATACTCAAACTATCAATCCACCACCACTATTTCTTCTTATTGCCAGGTGTACAAAGGAAGGACTGGACTTGAGTCTGTGGGGGCAGATTTACAAGCCCCTTGCGGCTCTTTTGCTCCGTTGTTGCGTGACTTTTGTGACGCAGCGGCAGAACAAAAGAGGCGCCATGGTGCGGCGTATATTAACAACGTGACGCATATGGGAGATGCATCACGTTGTAAAGCCCTGCACCATCAGGGGGCGTTCCGGCGCAAGGGAGGTCGTTCCTGCGCAGGAACGCATCCTAAAAGTGGCTGAGTGAAATCTACAAGATTTCAATCAATCACTTTTAGGACAATGATGCGTCACTCAAACCCTGCGCCTGCTTGAAGCAGACGTACGGCTTGACGCAGCATTGGGGAGATGGGGCACCCCAGAGCATTGCTGGAGCTGCGTCGTGCTTGCGACGCAACTCCAGCAATGCACCGCCTTTACGGCACAGATGCGTAACGCTTCGGTGTCGTTTTGGGCCCATGGTGCGCCGCATTGTAAATACGGCGCACCATGGGTGGTGGTGGCGTGGCGCACAATTACTGGCGCATCCCTGCTACTTTTCAGGGATGCGCCGGTAATTGTAAATCTGCCCCTTAGTGTCTAGCATTACGCAGTTCTGTAAACTACACTCATACATAATTTCTCAGGCCAATGAAATGAACACAAAATCGAAAACAAATAAGCATAGTAGCAACGCTACTGAGAAGGAGAGCAGTGCACCTGAAATGCACAGAAGACTTTGAAATATAATTTACCTACAATCTAATCGGTAGCATTATTGCTCTTGGTAAAAAACAAAAATTTGCAATATAATAACTCACAGAGCAGGAGAAAAGTAGTGATGAAATAGCTACTACTACTCACCAAGCCCGGGGATCTCGATGCTGAGCAGGTCGAGCAAGTCGCGTTCCCGGTCCAGGAGATCCGTCCAACGGTTGGTGGCCTGGTTGTAGGTGCACCGGACCCGAGAGTGAGAATACATGGCCCGGCACACCTTCTCCCACTGCTTCCGGCGCTCCCGGAGCCCGTAGCCGCTTGCGATCTTGCCGCCTGCCATGATGGTCCTGGGGAGGCGGCGCTGTACATAGAAGACTAGTGCGGCCACATCCTCCGCGCTGAAGATCTCCCGTGGCATCACTAGCTCCCCCCTCAAACGCCTACACAAAAATATAGAGTTAGAATAATAGAGGGATAGATAATAAGTAAAATAGATTAAAAAAAACTTCAAACAAGCAAAGGATGGCAGAGATTCAGAGAGGATACAGAAAGCATGTCCAGAACCATAGCAATGAATGAAAAACAAGATGGCCGCACCCGTTCACGACCACGTGGGTAAGTTCGCGTGAGATTTCCCCCGCGATCACACGCGATTGTACTAGCGAGCCGCACACTTTGCATGATTACACATGGCGCCCGGAAACGGAAATACGTCACACAAACAAGATGGCCGCACCCATGTACGACCGCTAGGGTAACTTCGCCTTGTTGCGCTACCAGTGGCTTGCGAAAACGCAAAAAAACACGCGAACTAACATGCCGCAAAAAAACAAATCGCATATTCGCACAAATTCGCGGCTTCCGAATTCGATCTCGTGCAAATTCGCGCCCCGCGAATCTCGCGAAATTGCAGAAAAACGATTTTTGCAAAACTGAAAGCACTCAGCAGGTGCAAAAGTTCAAGCTCATCATTAGTAACCATTCCCTGTAGTGCTTCCTGAGGGGCCCCTCCAGAGTTCAGTTGCCTACTTGCAACTATTCTATGACCCTGCTCTGACCCTCACAGCAGGCTCAGAGAATAGCTACAAGTATGCCACAAAGGTCCTGTTAGAAAAAATTACACTGCAACAGAAAGCAATTACAGATAAGGAACAGGTGCCAGACTGGAAGTTCAAATTCAGTGACACATTAATCAACCCCTAATTCATTCATGTCAGTTGAGGCAGGGCAGGTGTGCTTTTTCCCCCATAATCTACAGTGATTGAACCAGAGGGTGGCAGTGATGTACCAGAGGGTGGCATGGGTGAGACAGAGGGTGGCAGTGGTGAAACAGAGGGTGCTGTGATGAACCAGACGTAGAAACAACTTGGTCGCAATCGTTGAAACCCGATAAGTAAGTTCGCGTTTGCGAACTGGTAAAAAACCCTCGCGAACTGGCAGAAACCATTGCGAACAAAAAAAAAAAGAAAATCCGCAAATTCGCGAAAGTTCGCAGATTTTGCGGATTGCAAATTCATGAATACGCAAATTCGCAAAGCGCGAATTCGCAAAATTCGCCCATACTTAGAAAAGACGCGTATCCTACCCTAACTGGAGGAGTCAGCAGCCAAGTCTCTTGAAAGAGACATAATCATAGCTGTCCATCAGCTCTCCCCACTCCGGATTTAGCAGCTTGGTTCCCAACCCTGCTACATTCCAGGACCCAATAAGTGGTAGATGTGATACAACATGGGTTGAAGAGTCCACCAATGATTGGAGCTCTATAGGACGTGAAGATGCTATGTGTGTGTGGCTACCCAATTCCTCTGCAACCCTGGCTAAACCAAGATTTGGGGAAGGTGGGGATATATTTATAATTGCCACGTTCGGACAGGCAGTCTGCCCAGGAGAGCCCGCCTCTGTGCTAGAATTCCCCACATCCTTGCTTGCCAATTGATTCAGAACCGTTCCTTGTTATGTTATGTTAATGTTAATGAGCATTTATTGAGCGCACTGTCACCATGAGTTTCCTGGCGCTGATAGGACACTGAGACTAAGCAGGAGGGATTTTATTGGGGGTGTGCGAAGAGCAGAGTTTTTAGAGACTTCCTAAATGATACAAGGGAGTATGAAGACTTAAGTGAGAGTGGGAAAGAGTTCCATAGCTTGGGGGCAAAATGAGAAAAACTACGGCCACCTACTTTGGTAAGTTTAAACCGGGGAATGACTAGAAGCTGAAGGTGAGTGGACCTCAAAATTCGGGAGGGGCAGTAGGGGGTAACCAGGGACTTCAGAAAAGCAGGAGAGGGACCAGTCAAGGCTTTGAAAACCAGGCAGCCGACCTTGAAGGCTATTCCTTCGCTGACTGGTAGCCAATGTAGTTGATGTAGTAAAGGTTTGGCCGACTGCCAATGGGGATTTTAAATGCCAGTCTGGCAGCCTGGTTTTGAATAATTTGTAGCATAGACAGCAGGGATTTAGAAAGGCCGAGATACAGAGCATTAGAAAAATCCTTCTGGACACAATGTTAATGGTTGTCAATCTATGGAACTTAATGCACTAAATCGATTACCCACTAGGATATTGTATTCGAGCTCGCGGCCTACAGGGAAGAGGTGAAATGGTTCAGGCCCACCTGCGACAAAAGGTCGCATATAAAAATACCCCAGATGACGAGTATTAATAGTGTCCACATTGGAATGCCCTCCATTATACAGTATATGTCCCACTACCCTTGGATCCCGAAAATTGACAATCACACAGACCCACTAATGTCCTTAGGTCTCGTCCCTAGCCAACTGACTCTACGTGCGAACAAAATTTCCCTCTGGCCAGCTCCCATTAGGGGTCTATACCTGCTTAACCAGAAGATAACTTTGTTCTTGAGCTCAGGGAAAGATTCTCCTCGTTCGCTAGGGAGGGGAGGAACGCCTGTAAGCACTACCACATATTGCGAGCCTTCTGGAGGAAGCTGGGGGCGGGGAGGAGGTTTAAAAGGACCCATTTCACCATTATTCAGGGACGTGCAATGTGGGGGCATGCCCGACTCTGTGTTCCGAGTTCCAGTTGTTCGTGGGCAAGGAAGCGGATCCTGGAATTTAGATCCAGGAACAGCTGGGGGTATGGTAGGACAGGTGATAGAACCTGGGCCATTTGGGACTAATGTAGGATTCAGCATATTAAAAGGGGCCGAGACAAGAGTAGAGGTGTTTGGGCAAAGGCTATCACCTATAATTGGGCCCTTAGCGGCTACCTGAATTATTCCCGAAGCCCCTGAAGTAGTGGTATTCCCCAATGTAGTAGCTGGCTGTACTTTCCCCGGACCTTTACTGTTTATCAAATAAACTAGTCTATCAATCCTAGTAGATAACAATTTAAAATGGGTATTGATAACCAGTTCCATGTGGGTCTGAAAATCGGTAAATAGGTGAGTAGCCCAGAGAGGAGGACCTAGGGTAAAAAATCGGGGGCCAGGATCACAATCTACACGAACAGGGGTAGATACTGGTCTCTTGGTTGGTTTTTTAACCGTTTTAGACTTCTTAAGTCTGGCCCGGGGTTTATGCCCCTTAGAGGGTGCCAGGTGAGAAGGAGACTGAACAGCCTCAGTTGTGAAATTCGTATCAGACTCAATCTGGGCACAGGGTATATCTGAGAACTAGGGCATAAGAGAAGACGTAAAGTCAGCGGGAAAGGCTATAACTACAGAACAATCTTCCAAATGGATAGGAGGGGCATTGCAGGAGTGATTGAGAGGCACCTTTCGGTGTTTTCTATGGCATTTGCCAATACCTCTATCGTTTTTTGGAGCATTTTATCAATGGCCGTGAGGCTCGGGAGAGATTGAGTTGATGGCGCTAGTTGCCTAGTCATGGGGCGTGGAACAGTCGTCTTACCAACTTTACCCATACCACTTCTCAATGCCACTTAGGGCAAAAATTGCGGCCTATGGAGGGGTGGTATAAAGTCAGAATAAGATACACAATTTAAAACAGAAGACGGAAACAATAAGGAATTACAGCAAAGTGGCCCAAGCAAAATGTTCTAATAAAAAAACGATTATTAGAACAAACCTTGACTGAATAAAAGATTTGAAACAAAGTACTGCACTAATAGGCGTTAGACATTTAAGGTAGTCTGTTAAGGGGGCACTTAGAGGGGTGGCCCAGCCCAGCCACCTTCGGCCCCTGACGGCCACAGACGGTTCTGCCCTTGTCCCGGGCTTCTCCAGGGACGCTCCCGCGCAGCGGGTGGAGTAATCATTAATAAGACGTCAGATGGTGGTGGGCGGTTCTCAGGCACGGCACCAGGTGAGATTACCGCCCAACGGATCCTGGGACTTTGAGTCCTTCCGTGGGTAAGCGTTTCGCCCAGCAATCAAAGTTCTCCAAAAGGAAAATGGCAAAGGACTCCTTCACACACCCAAATCTCCTCCGCGTTTGTCAGAGCACACAAAAACCTCTCTGCCGAAGCGGCACCCCAAAAGCTATTCTCCTTAGGACCACTACAGCACCTTGAGGCCAGTCAGGAATTGCAAAAAGCCTGGCATGACCAAAAGGCTGTACTCACTGTTTACCAGCCAGGACAGAAAGAGTGGGTGTTGGAGCCAGTGGCCCCAGCAGTTCTCCAAGACAAGTGGAGTGGACCCCACACTATTGTTGAACAGAAGGGAGAGGTCACCTATTTGGTGGATCTTGGAACTCCCAGAAGCCACCATAGGGAGCTTCATGTCAACAGACTGAAACCATATGTTGACAGGGCAGACATGGGCTCGCTCATGGCTACTGATAAAGGACAGGAGGGAAGAGAGTGACCCTCTCCCAGACCTGCTCTCTCAGAACCCTGATGATGGTTCAGTTGATGGTGTAGCCTTGGCAGGCAGCCTCACTGACCAGCAGCAGAGTGACTGCAGCCAAGTTCTGCAACAGTACAGACATATGTTTTCACTGACTCCAAGTCAGACTACCTGGTGCACTCATGAAGTGGACTCTGGGGACAGTCTGCCTGTTGAAAAATAAGATTTACAGGCAACCTGATCATGTTAGGGACTGTGTCAGGACAGAAGTCCAGGAAATGTTGGAATTGGGAGTGATTAAACCTTCAGATAGCCCTTGGACTACTCCAGTAGTCCTAGTGCCAAATCCTCACACCCAGGCTGGTAAGAAAGAGATGAGGTTTTATGTAGACTACAGAGGTCTCAATGCAGTCACTAGGACTGATGCCCATCCAATCCCAAGGGCAGATGAGCTCATAGATAAGTTGGCCTCTGCCAAATATCTGAGCACATTTGATCTAACAGCTGGCTACTGGCGATCAGGCTAGCTGATGATGCAAAGCCAAAGACAGCATTTTCAACCCCTGGTGGGCATTACCAATCTGTGGTAATGCCCTTTGGTCTGAAAAACGCACCTGTCACATTTCAAAGGTTGGTGAACAAAGTCCTCTCAGGTCTGGATGACTACTATGCAGCTTATCCTGATGATATTGCTGTCTTTAGCTCCACCTGGGAAGATCACCTGATCCACCTGAAAAATATTTTGGAGGCCCTGCAGAAGGCAGGCCTAACTATCAAGGCTACTAAGTGCCAGATAGGGCAGATTCAGGTTGTGTACCTGGGCCACCTTGTAGGTGGAGGCCAGGTTCAACCATTGCAGAACAAAATCCAGACCATAAAGGACTGGGTTGCTCCAACCACCCAGACTCAGGTCAGAGCTTTCTTGGGCCTGACTGGGGACTATAGGAGATTTGTCAAGGGGTATGGTTCCATAGTGACACCCCTGGATGACTTAACTTCTAAAAGAATGCCTAAGAAAGTTCAGTGGACAGAAAGGGGTCAAAAGGCCTTTGATGACCTGAAGCAGGCCATGTGCACTGCACTAATTCTGCAAAGTCCTAACTGCTCCAAAGAATTAATTGTTCAAACAGATGCTTCTGAGTTAGGGATATGGGCTGTGCTATCACAATTGAATGAAGAAGGTCAGGACCAGCCAGTAGCTTTTATTAGCAGATGGTTGACCCCTAGAGAGAAACGTTGGTCAGCTATTGAGAGGGAGGACTTACTTGTTTGGTACTCACTTCATTGTTCAGACAGACCATAAGCCCCTCTTGTGGCTAAAACAGATGAAGGGTCAAAATCCCAAACAGCTCAGGTGGTCCATTTCCCTACAGGGGATGGACTTTTCAGTGGAACATAGACCTGGGAGTAATGCCAATGCAGATGGGCTCTCCAGATATTTCCACTTAGAACATGAAGACTCAACTGTTCATGGTTAGTTTAATGTCCCTGGATTTGGGGGCGGGGGGTTGTGTAGGAGAGTAGCGTCTGCTTCCTATGGCTACCCCCACTTTTTGATGTGTTTCACTGTTTTTTTGACTTTAGTATGGCTGTGGTCCTGCTAATCAGGCCCACAGCCTAGCTGTTCTTTCTCTAAATTGATACCATGTACTTTAGGTACATACCAGATTGGTTACTGGGTCACCCTTGTGAGTGCCTGTATAGTGTACCATAGGTACCCAGGGCATAGGGGCACCCAAGGCCTACCAGGGGCTGCAGCATTTATTATGGCACCCCTGGTTAGGCCTCCAGACTGACACCACAGGTCTGCAATTGCAGCCTGGGTAAGGTGGTGTAATCACCCCTTACTTAGATATAGTATACGTATATCTTTATATATATCTATATATATAGACACATATGCACCTATAAGTCACTCCTATGGCAGGCCTTAACAATCCTGGAGGCAGAGTGCTTGGTTTTACGTGTGAAGGTGCCCTAGAATGAGCTGAGCACCTCTGCAGCTTTCGGAACCATCTAGTTATAGCTGTTCTATGATATAGCCATACCATATACTCTTAAGTGCATTATAATCCTCGCGGTTAATGCTAACTTTGGTTTGGCTTTATCAAAACATGTTGTGTAAGGTGTCAAACACTTTGGAATACTACCCCCCACCAGTCCTGGCGGCGGGAGTAGCATTCCATCCTTCTAGAGGGAGAGGACATGTAGTTACTAATTTACCCGGTTAAAGTTAAACAGAGCCTCAACATCACAAAATGGATGCTGCTGCCACAGACACGAGTCTGCCCTCCTGCTGCTGGACGAACCTCTGGCAGGGGAGGCTTGGACAATATGTTTCATGTCCAGGGAGGTGCCAGCACCTCCCCGACAGGCTTTAGTGTATTGGGGCAGGGTGGGTAGCATTCAGCGAATGCTTTTCAGACACTGCCTGGGGCACACAAGGTGCTCCATGCATTTCCCAGTTCAAACCGGTTGCTGGGGCACTCAGCCCCAGCTCTGGCGTGAAACTGGACAGAGGGGAAGGGGTGTAACCACCTCCTACCCTGGCCCTCCCATAGGTGGGGCCATAGAGTTAGTCCATCCCCTATTTTTACTATAAGAATAGAACCCCAGTCCCTAGGACTTTAGATTTCCCTGGACGAAACTCTGCAACATATATCTTGGACATTCAATATTCCATATCGACTGTAAGATGGAAGAAATCTCCTGTGTGGTCAAGAAGTGATCACCCTGTTCAAACAGGCAACAAAAGCATCTTTGCCGGTGTGCATTGTCGAGGCTCCTGCCGGATCCCAAAGACTCTGTGACTCAGGACATAGACTTTCAGACATCTCTGACATTGACCTGAGATCCCAGCAAAGCTGAGATCTGTGGCGGACACGAGAGACGTGGGACCAGAACTCCTGGACATCCTACATTTTGCACCCTGCACCTACTTCCCGAAGTTTCCCGAAGTTGTGCATTGGGGCATTTGAAGCCCCAGCCCGAGCATCTTTTTGCACCAAAGCTCAGAGGCCCACACTCCACGAGTGTCCCGGGGGCCCAGTTTGTGCATTTCAGCTCAAAGCGTCTTCGTAGTTCCCAGTCCGTTGGCTGGTGAGCCCTCAAGAAGGCCAACCTTTGTTTCAACTTGCTTTCCTGGTTGCTCCAGGCTTGCTCCAACTTTTCCCTAAAAGAGAAGTTCCTCAGACCTTGCTGGTCTGCACCGAAGCCAATCTCGGCCTCTTGCGAGGATTGCATTTGCCAAGGCTTGTTGGGTCCAATCTGGATACCCACACCACAGTCAACTAGATCCTTCATGGGACAGCTCGAATCCAGCTCCTGGTCATTGTCGACACCTCCTGGTCCTCATGGCTGAAGAGACAATCTTCACCTTTTCACCTGAAATGACCCAACATCTGGTGGCATCTTCCTGGCGCCGCCCTGGTCACTGGCAAGTGACCCAGACTTTTACATCAAAACACAGCAGGTAATTTGTGCAAGTCCTTGATTTCCTGTTTGCCTTGCTGTCAATGGTTTCCTCTGTTAGATTCTTAAAAAGTTCCATGTAAAACAATGTTTATTTCACAAAGTTCCACAAAGTATTCTTGTAACAAAGGGTTTGAACCACAAAGTTCGTGGGAGATATCTTGTTCCAAATTGTCTTTACATGAATCCAGAAAGCGCCGACAAAGTTCTTTCAGGTAATAAAAGGTTTTGCACTTACTTGTTGCTGAAAAGGGATACTGATCAGTCTAACCTTGACCTCTTTCTCTTTTGCAGGTCGATTGCAGTGGACAGAAGAGGGGCTGAGGCAAGAAGCCGGAAACCGGAAGAAGGAAGATCCAGCAGCCGATCCCATTGAAGCCAATGAAGGTCTGGAGAGAGCAGGAGTGCCAGCGCTGAAGGATCTAATCTCAGGTAAGTGGGAGGTAGAGGAGCACAAACACTGGGTGAGGCTCAGAGGCTGCCTTTTATAGACAGAGCTGGGTGTGGTTTGAAGAGCTGGGTGTGGTTTGAAGAGCTGGGTGTGGTTTGAAGAGCTGGGTGTGGTTTGAAGAGCTGGGTGTGGCTCGAAGAACTGGGTGTGGTTCTCACAAGCAGGTGTGCAGAGCTTCAGTTATTATGCTAATGAATTGAAGTAACACATGGCCTAGGGAGGAGTGCTCTAAATAAGCCTGGGTAAAATCAAGGTCCAATGTGCAAACAAGACAGCAATGTCCAAACTTGTGAATGCATTGAGCAACATACACAGAAGTCTTAGGGAGGGGCTGAGATAACAAGAAAGGCTTTAAATAGTTTGTTTAAAGAGAGCTTTTACAGAGACCATTAGTGCAATGAGAGGGGACATGCTCTTTGCTGTGCACAAACCCTAACAGTCGCCCCCCTCAAAGGCCCTCCTACTGGACGGGGTTTCCCTGGATGTTTTAGATAAAACTGTCTAATCAACCGTGGGGCATGTACATAGGACGCTGGTTCCCATTCATTCTCAGTCTCGTCATATCCTTTCCATTCTACTAAATAAAACAGACGTCCATGAATTCTTGTTGCGTCTTTTATGCTTTTCACTTCATATTCTAGATTTCCCTTAATTGGTATGGGTGGAGGTGGTGGTTCGGGTCGGGTATTTGGGTTGTACGGCTTAAGCAAGGACACATGGAATGTAGCATGTACTGGGTATTCTTTTGGTAAGTCCAATTTTACTTTTACCGGGTTTACTATGGCAGTTATACTAAAGGGTCCAATGAAACGTGGTTGCAGCTTTCGGTATCCCTCTATATATAGGTTCTTTGTGGAGAGCCATACTTTGTCACCGATTTTATACATTGGGGCCTCAGATCTGTGTTTGTCTGCTTGTCTTTTCATGCTTTCTTTGTACTTTAATAAATGTTTCCTGGCCTTGTCTTGTATGTCACCTAATCTCGTTAGTCTATTTGTTACTGTAGGCAACAGGGAATCTTAAATGGGTATAGCTCTCGGATGATACCCCTGCATGAAATAGAATGGTGAGCAAAGTAGAGCTGCATGCTAAGTTTTATTATAAACAAACTCCGCCACAGGGAGAGCTTCCAACCATTCACTAGAATAATCAGCAAATAAACAACGCACAATTTCTCTTATAAAAATATCTGCAAATTCTGCCGCAGTTGGCAATTTCGGTAACAGTACAAAATGTGCCATTTTAGACAAAAAATCCACTATCACTAATACTGTTGTGAAGGATTTTACTGGTGGTAAACCTACAATGAAGTCTACACTCACAGTGTGCCAAGGTTGTTTGGGTGATGGCATTGGTATTAATAAACTGTCAGGGGCCTTATGAGAAGATTTATGTCTTGCACAAACTGGACAGGTAGTGACAAATTGCCTAATGTCCTTACTCATATTGTCCCACCAAAAGTGTTTTTGCACATTTTCCAGGGTTTTTACCCAGCCAGGATGACCTGCCAACGGTGAGGAGTGATGCCAAATTATCACCTGTGTTTGTAATTCTGTTGTGGGCATGAGAGAGCGCAAATCAAGTAAAATGTAGAGGTGCACCATATTTACCAGCACGTTGCACCAGCCTAGTTAAAAGAACATATAAGAGTGTCAAATTTATAGAGTGCATACACATAAGAGTGTCAAATTTATAGAGTGCATACATATAAGAGTGTTTAATTAATACAGAGTGCATATATCAGTGTGAAAAACTAATGTAGGAGTGTTTAGAGATGTTAAAATGATATTAAATTCCATGTTATGTGACTGTTGCAGAGGAGAATGTAATGCTGCTAAACGTAGAAATGTGTAGGCCTCATTTTTTTTTTTTTTTTTTTTGTAAAACAATTTTTATTGCAGAGTTTGATGTAAATATTACAACATTATTGTAGTATTGCGTTGCGGGGCCTCAGACCCTTAGACACCATCCGATCAACTTGTACACAGCCGTACAACCCACATCCCGGAGGTCGGGCGGCGTTTCACGTATTAGCAGTACTTTGCTAACCCCATTGGGTAGCGCAGTCAACTTAGTTGGCCTCCCGCTCTCTGCGTTTAGTTTTTCACCCCTCTCCCCCCCAAGAGCCATGAGTTCCTTAACATGTCCCTCGTGAGTACCGAGAGTCCTCTCCCCCCCCCCCCCTTCCCTGCCCCCTTCCCCCCACCCCTGGTGTCTGTACCCGTGTCTGGTGTCGGAGGATCTCGTAGTGATGGAAGTGCTAGGAGTCTTAAATCGAAAAGAAAGAAGTGGGCATGTGTCTGGTGCAGGTGTTGGGCCCAGGATCGCCTCCCCTAGGGTCCCTGATTCTATGCCTCCCCCTCCTCTTCGCTCTCTACTGCGCTATCCCTGAGAGCTTGGACCAGGATTTCCCATGCCATGGCCGCGTCCTGAGCTTTCTCATCGGAACTACGACGGGCCAGTTGGTACCTAATCGTGCTCTCCGCCGCTGCCCATTTCAGGAATTCGTTCAGCCACCGTGTGTGTGTTGGCGCTGCCCTTGCTTTCCACCCCCTGTTCAGCTCTCTCTTTGCAATAATTAATCCCATGTCTATGAATTTGCTTGACAGTTTATTCTTGCGTGTGTGCGGAAACCAGTGTAGAATCGCCACTGCACCATCATAATCTAGTTCTCTGTCCGTTACCTCGTTCAGGGTGTCACCCACCTCCCTCCAGTAGGATTGCAAGTGAGGGCAGTCTCTAAGCATATGTAGGAGACCCACGCGTAGTTGCGCGCATCTAGGGCACGCCGCGTCTTCTGCTCCAAAATACGTTGCTATTTTGAGCGGGGTGAGGTAGGCCCTGTGGATAATGTAGAGATGTATTAATTGGAAGCGGGCATTTCTGGTGCTGTTCTTGGCCCTCCGAACCAGTTGGGACCATGTTGTGTCAGGGATTTCTTTCTGCAGTTCTGCCTCCCAATGAGTTTTAAGGCGCGTGAGGGGTTGTATATTTTCGGTATGCATTCTGGAGTAAAGGCACGTAACCGCCTTGAATGTCCCCGCCGCCATCATCGTATATTGACATGCTAAGGTGGTCTTGGGTTCCAACAGTCCCTCCCCCCAGTGTGCCTGGATAGCTCTCACTACGGCTGCATGCAATAAATAGTCCCCTCTGTGGAGGCCGTACTGCTCCTGCAAAGCCTGGTAGGGTATTAGTACCCCGTCAACGAAGAGGTCTCCCACCATTTGTAGGCCAGCCTCCTCCCAAAGTTGGATTCTCGACCAGTCTCCACCATGCGGTAGTGCCGTTATCATGCCTATCGGGATCTCTGGCGCATAGGGATGCTCCGGGCCGGTTCGCTTTTGCATGCGGTTCCAGCATAACCTCAACGTCCGTTCCTCCTGGGATAGGCCTCCCAGCACCAACTTTTGTTGTAGGGTTATATATGCCAGTACATGGCGGGGGTGCCAATGTCTCTCTCCTGTTCCGGGCCCCGGTACACTCTCGCTACTTCCTGCGTGAAGAACTGCAGTTGTGCGGCCAGGTAATATAGCTCGAAGTCTGGAACTGCTAGTCCTCCCTCGGACTTTGGGCGGGTCAAAGTCGTCAACGCTATTCTTCGCCTGCCCGTTCCCCATAGGAATGACCCCAGTTGGGATTTCAGGCGCTTAAAGATCGTTCCCGGTATCCATATGGGAAGGGTCCTAAAGAAGTACAACAATCGTGGTAGGGCTATCATTTTGAGCAGTGACACCCGGCCTGTCATGGACAGGGGGAGGGTGGACCAGAAAGACATGTTGCCCTGCAGCGCTCGGATGCAGCGGCCTATATTGCCATCCAATAGGTCTGCGGGTTCGTGGTAGATGTACACCCCGAGGTAGTGTAGGCAGTCGGGCTCCCAGCGTAATCTGGGATGGGCCAGGGAGCATTCTTCCGATTTTCGGATTGGGAAGAGGCAAGATTTTGCCCAGTTCACTCTTAGACCAGAGACCTTTCTGAATCGCGCTAGGAGCTTTTCAGCACCCTCCACTGCCTCTTCAGCGTTGTCCAAAAACAACAGGAGGTCATCTGCGTATAATGATATATAGTGTCGGGTCCCTCCAACCTCCAAACCGCGATAGTATTCGCCGCTTCTAGCCAGTGCCGCTAAAGGCTCTACTGCTAGGGCGAACAGTAGGGGAGAAAGTGCACACCCCTGCCTAGTCCCCCTATGGACTTCATAGCGCTCCGATATCAAAGCACCCACCTTCACTCTGGCTCCCGCCGACGCATAAAGTACCTTCGTCCACCGTATGTAGCCTTCGCCCAGGCCAAATCTTTGCATCACCTTGTATAAGTAACTCCACTCCAGGCTGTCGAAGGCTTTCTCTATATCGATCGCCAATACCATGGGGGCTCTCGCGTTTGGTGGAGGATCCGCTAACAACCGAAGTAGTCTACGGATATTGTGCGATGTGTTCCTGGTTGGGATGAATCCCGACTGGTCCCCGTGGATTAGGCCCTGCATGTGGGATACCAGCCTGGCGGCCAGTATTGTACTTAAGATTTTATAATCCGCCGTCAACATTGACAACGGACGGTACGAGGCCGGGTCAGTGCTTTCTCTACGTGGTTTTAAAAGGGGAATCATGATCGCCTCGCGCATCGATTGCGGTAACGTGCCCCTCGCCTTGGCTTCAGTATAGATGATTTGGAGTCTTGGGGCTAGTAGATCTATATATTTCCCATAGAACTCAATGGGCAAACCGTCCATTCCCGGTGTTTTATTGTGCGCCATTCTTTTAATTGCACACCTGATGTCTGTCAGGGTGATCGGGCCTCCGATGGCATCAGCTTGGTCTTGGTCTAGGTGGGGTAGTTGTACCTCAGTCAATAAAGCGTCTATTGCCTCGGACCGGTTCTCCAGCTCCCGTCTGTAGAGCCGTTCATAAAATACCCTAAAACAATTCAATATGCTCGGTTGAGTGTTGTAGACCACGCCATCCGACCCTTTCAGGGACAGAATCGGGGAATTGCCTCTGCCAGGGTTGGCTAGCCAGGCTAGGAGCGTTCCCGCTTTATCCCCTTCGGCCAGAGTCTTAGTCAGGTATGTCTTGTAATCGAAGCTGCGGAGGCGCTCCACCTCCACCGCCACTGCCTCTCGCGCTGTGCATACCCTTTCTTGGAGTTCGGGGCGGTTAGGCCGTTCCTTTTCTGCCGTTCTCAATTTCCTCTCGGCCTTATCCAAATCATCCATTAAAGTCCTCCTCGCGCCCGCAAACTTCCCTATACAATGTCCTCTTACCACTACCTTGAGCGCATCCCATTCTATGGCTCTGGAGGAAGCGGTGCCTTCGTTCTCTGCAAAGTATTGGGAGATCCTGTCCTCTAACGCGGCTCGGAATGGCGGGTCATCCAACGTATCAGGCCGGAGCCGCCACGTCGGGATCCGCGCAATTTCGGTCATCCAATCGAGCGTTAGGAGCAAAGGATTGTGGTCCGATAACGTGCGTGTTAAATATTCAGTCCGGACTACCACTGGTAGTACCGGTGGGGAGCCCAGGAAGGCATCTAGGCGGACATGGAGGTCGTGTAAGCTGGAATAGAAGGAATAATCCCTCTCCGTTGGATGTTGTAAGCGCCATACATCCGTCAGTCCCCACTGCGATTGCCAGTTCGTTCTGTGCTTCGCCAGTCGGTGTATCGGGGATGTCTGCAGTGGCGGGTGCGACCTATCTAATGAGGTGTCCTCTATAGAGTTGAAGTCCCCTCCCATCAGCACCGGCCCGGTGAAATAGGTAGCCAATACCCCAGATAGTCTAGTGAAATATGATGTCTGCTCTACGTTAGGCGCGTAAATGCTGCAGAGTGCTATATGGCGGCCTCTAAGTAAGCCCTCGACCGCTACAAATCTCCCATCGGGATCTACCGTGTGCCTAGTGATCTGGAAGGGAACCCCCGCTCGAATCCAAATTAGGGCTCCCCTAGCAAATGCTGAGTATGATGTGTAGAACAGGTGACCCCTCCATCTCCTTTGCAGTGCAACACCCTCCTTTTTAGTTAGATGGGTTTCTTGTAGGAAGGCTATGTGGACCCCTCTGCGGACTAAGTAGGAATGTATTTTGCATCTCCTTGCCATTGAGTTCAGCCCCCGCACATTCCAGGATATACATTTCAATGACCCCGCATTATCCATTGTCCGGTTGCATTCGGCCCAGGTCCATTCCGTTTCGCGACCAGATTACGGGTTCGACACCAATCCCGCCTACCCCCAACCAAACTTCAGAACTTTCAGAACACCTTCTCTGAGCTCTGTCCCCCCTCAGCTCAGTCCCCCCTCCTCCCCCCCAACTATGCCCTGAGTCACCCCAACCTCTCCGGGCTCCCCCCCCCCCCAGAACAGGGCCTAACTGCAAAAGAGCCATCCCCATCCAAACTAGAGAGCAACGCGCTCTCAAATCTTCCTACTCCGTAGTCTGTACTACGGCGGCCTTATGGGCCTCTGGGTGCGTGTACTAGTTTCTGTTACGTTCAGTTGCCCACTCCGTTCCCCCTGCCCTGTAATGTGCATCAAGACTCACGTAATCCAGTCTCACAACTGCCTGCTCAAGTGTTCATGCTCGCCGTGCTAGCCATTTCCGTCCTTGCCAGATCTTTATGTTCCATAGTCAGCTGCCGAAGATTTCTTCCGACGTTTGCGGCGTGACCTTCGGGTCCTTTGTGCTTTCCCCCTCCGATAATTCAGTCTCCGATCCCGTTCGCAGCTCCTCCGAGTTCGATTCTCTCTCCAGTGGTGCTGACGCTGTGCCACTGCTTGCAGTGCTGCTTTTCGCTCCTCTCCCGTCTGGGATTCCGTCGGCTTTTTCGATTCTTGTCTATGCTTCCGGAGCCGCCTGGATTGCCTTGCCGGGCGCTGCTGGAGCCGTTGGAGCTCGCTTTCGGCTCTGTAGCGGGCCCCGTCCGTTCCTGCCTTGTAAGTGTCCCACCAGGCCCACGCCTCCGCTGATGTCGTGAAGAACAAAGCCTTCTCATCCACTATTATTCGGAGCTTGGCCGGGAATAAGAGCGAGTATTGTAGTCCCTCCGTGCGCAATTCCTTCTTAAGGGACAGGAACGAAGCACGCAGTTTTTGGGTTTCAAAGGTGTAGTCTGGGAATAAAGTGACGTTCTTATTATCGACTTGGAAGGGACCCATTTCCCTCGCACGCTGCAGTAACCAGTCCCTGTCCCTGTAGTGGAGTAGTTTGATCACCACTGGTCGAGGGGGTAGTCCCGGTTTTGGGGGCCTAGCCGGGACTCGGTGTGCTCGTTCTATGGTGAAGAAGGGGGACAGGCCCTCCGGGGCCACCACCGTTCTCAGCCAGTCGTCCAAGTATCCCACCATGTCCGCCCCTTCTTTTTTCTCTGGAAGGCCTACTAAGCGCACATTGTTCCGCTGTTATGGCAGAGTTTTTGGCTTTATTTAGCAGTGATATAGATCATTAGTCTTGCTCGCATCTAGTATAGGTATTCTTAGCCTGTGTTGGCCCTTTTAAGCCCTTTTTCCAGATCTAGAAGAGGATAGCTGCTTAATATGCCTTTATTCTTGACTTTCACCTGTCTATTGCCTATTGGCTTTGACATATTAGACATATTGGTATGGTTTATGTAGGTATTCTGACAGAGCTAAGGAGCATTTCACCCCTTTTCAGGCCTACAGGCCTAGAGCTAGAGAGAGACTCCATCTTGATGGAAGCAGAGAGGCTTTTTAGGGCAAAGGCAATGTTTTCAGTTAAGGCTGTTGTGCTAGAGGGAAAATCCAGTTAGGACTGCTTCTTATCCGAGAAATGTGTTTTTCTCTTGGGCCCAGACGTAACATGCAGAGGCGCACTGCGGTTGCGTGGAAGCCTGGGAGCTGGCACAGGAATTCGGTAGGAGACAGCCCTCCTGTGGAAATTTCCATGAGGGGAGAGGAATCCATATTAGTGAGCTACAGGAGAGGAGGAGTGGTCAGTTCAGTTTTGGAAGTCAGTGCAGCGTGGTGTGCAGTTCAGCGTGGTGCTCAGAACAGCTTGGAGCACAGGACTGCTGGGAGCCCAGAACAGCTTGGAGCTCCGAATAGCTTGCAGAGGGAGAGAGGATGTCTGCTGGGAGCTGCAGAATAGAGTGCAGTTCTTGAATGGAGAAAGAAGGCAGACGATTGCTGAAGATGAGGAGAGAGACAGCAGTGCAGAGAGCATCAAAGAAGGCTGTCAGCTGGAGCAACTGAACCAGAGGCGTGGTGATGTGGTGAAGGAGGGAGAGACAGAGAGAGCCCTAATCCCACCAGAGGCAGAGAGAGAGCCCTAATCCCACCAGAGGCAGAGAGAGAAATCTTCCTTCTAATAGGTGAGGTAGTCTGAATTAGTTACATTTACCCTTTATGTCTAATCTTTTCCCTTTCAGCGGAGTGTTCCTGTTATGTTTAATCTTTTCTCTTTCAAGCGGTGTGTTCTACCTATAGTCTTTGTTAGATTTGTATAAATGTTTATATTGCTATAATAAACAACCCCCAGTTTATAACAAACTGGTGTGTAGCCCCTATTCTTGTTCACTGAAGGTAAATGTATCTCCTAGGTGAGTACTAGGTATGTGAATGGATGAGTAATCCCAATCAGGTAAGTGGTGATCACATAAATAGGGAGTGAGTGGACCTTTGATGCCAAGAGCAGGTAATACACTATAATCTGGAACCATATTCAAAGTTATTATTGTAGTTTCATCCCGAGTAGACAGCTGAGATAATATCCCAATATATATATATATATGTATAGGTGTTCATAGGAATGTGGTCGTCGTTGATATGCGGCGTTAATGAGAGCACTGGGGGGTCGAACCAGTGTGGATACCCACAGGATTGTGGCTTGAGTAAATGAGAGCACTAGGTGGTTGAACTAGTGTGTAGTTTCGCAGGATCGCGAACAGTTTGGAAAAGGGAGCATTGGGTTCTGCAGGCCCGTGTGTAGATGCACCAGATTGTGTGTCAGATCTGCCCTAGGGTAGAACGGTCTGGGTCAGGGTGGCCGCGAGACCAACTGATGTGAATAAGTGTGGTGTAGGGTATGGATATCCCTAGTAATCAGTGAGTATTCTTAGTATCCCTATAGATTTAGTGGTGTTCTTAATAATATGAGCTTGTATATTGCGAGTTCCCCATCCTCAGGTAGGTACCAGGTGCCTGGATAGAGGAGTCCTGAGGACGGAAGGTGAGTACGTTCTGGCTGGGTTGGAGGGGCCCCTGGGGGCTGATCCCACCTACTCAGAAAATCCAGCCATTACATTTTGGCGTAGTCGGACAGTTTACGAACTCTGTGTGCCTGGCCATGTGCTTAGAGAGTTGCCCATGTGTTGTGTGGGAGTGCCCTGAGCGCCAGCCATTACATCTGGCGTAGTCGAACAGTTTACGAAACCTGTGTGACCTCCATGTGCTTAGAGAGTTTCCCATGTGTTCTGAGGGAGTGCCCTGAACGCTAGTTCCATCTGGCGTAATGTTGCAGTTTATGTAGCCTGTTAGACCTATTGGCTTGAACAATTGCAGCGTGAGGAGATTGCATTACATCATGGCATTTGGTTTATTCAGGGTGGAAGGAATGGTTTTCATCTTGGTGTTTAAACTGTCAGAGTTGAAGGATGGCATTACATGAGGAAGCCAGTTACATCTTTGTGATGGTCCAATTGTATAAATGTGTGTAAAAAATGCTTTTAAATTGCCCATTCAATTGCTTGCTGCATCTGCTTATGCTGTGCAATGTGAAATGTGTTCATTGTTCTATGATCTGTGGAGTTCTGTGAATATAGCTTCTTGTAAATATGGCTTGTGAATAGCGCCATGTGGTCATGGCTTGGACAGGGCATGTTATCATTACGTTTGGCAGGAGAGAGCTGGATCTTTCTCGGGTGCTTGGGGATAACGTTTTTGAAAATATGTACTTGTCATTTGTAAACGTGAAGAAATGTGCTAATGATTTTCCCATGTATAAATGGACGTTGGGAAATGTTTCTATTTGAGCTGCCAAAGGGTTAATATCTTGAGTTGAGATGGCAGCCTTTATTTTTTACATGCTGTCAACATGCATGGTTATCTGACCTGACTATAAAAGTCAGTGAATTATTTTAAGGATTATTTGATGGTTTGATTTTGACTTTTTTTTTTGATTCCTTGGTCAGCCTATGTGCTTTGTCAGTTTCTTGACGGAAAGGTAACATCTTGTGTTTTGAGAAGGGTTCTGTTCATTTCACATTCCTTTTGAAATGCGTCTACGAATTTGTGTGGGTTCACCTTGGAACTGATGTGGTTATAAATCAACCAGTGGATTACGGAGAAAGCTGTGTTCTTTTAAAATGAGTGAAATGTTAAAAAGATAGCCCGTTAGAATGCATGCTACGAGCTGTTTTCATTAATTATTTCTGTGAGGGGTTTCCATCTAGACAGGAATGTGTTGGTTTAAGAATAATAAATCTTGCCCGATAGTGCATGATAACATGTGCTTTTAATTAGTGGAATGCAACCATGTGCCTTTGAAAGAGGGAAAAATGTTAAAATGCAACATTATTATTTTCCCAAATGTGAATTAAAATGTATGCTTTTATAAATGTGTCATCAAAAAAAAATTAACTTAAATACAATGTTGAAATGTATCTGCATTTTATGTTGTTTTACAAATTATTTCTCTCTTCCCCTTTCTAAATAAGTGCCCATATTTTAAATGTCTTGCCTTTAGTTGAGTTAGTTGGACAAACGTCTTTTTAAAAACTGGAGCTTTTTTAATTGGCAATGCACTGTAACAGAATTGTTTTTTGTTAAATTCGAGCTTCCGTTAGTTACAAAATAAGGCATGAGAAATTTGTTTTTCGACCTTGGCAGACCAGCTGGTTTGTGCCTTCATTCTGCAAGTTTCGATCACGTCCCAGTTTGTTATGATTGGCTACAGTTCAATTTTCTTCCGCGCACGGCTTGTTTATTTAAGGGCGGGGTGGCCTGGCTCTTCCCTTGGAGTTAGTTAGTTTGATGGGCCTGGGCGGACTTCTCTGACCAGGGAAATGGGAGGCTTGCAGTGCCCTGCTGATGCTGTGAGCTCATCATTTGGGCGGTGATCCAATTTTTTTTCTCACACTATAGCATGGCTCCTGCCCTGAAGGGTGGGACTGGCTTAGTTAGGATTAGGGTATGATTAGGCCCCGCACAAAAGTTATTAAAAGTTAAATTTTGAATGTTTTTAATTAATTAGGATATTTTCTTTTCAATAATGAAAGGCACCCGGGGTGCTTTTTAAATGGAAAATTTTATTTTACAAGAATAATGATACTTGTTCTCTTGTTCCTAGATTGCTGGGGTGTGGTTGCGTGGATCGGCCCACTCCCCTCCCACTCCCTTTATTTGTTTTAGCTTTTTATTTTCATGTTTTTATTTTAGTTTATTATTTTTGGATGATGGAACCAGACCAGACCAGACCAGACCGGGTGATGGATGGCCGCATTGGAGGAAGTGTCCGGATACCGAGGATGCAGGGTGGTGTCCTACACTGAAGAATTTGGACATTGAATAATACCTTGGACAATCAGGCCCCACTTTTTAAAAAAAAAAAAAAACATGTCACCTATTTAATTTCCTAGCCTGCATTTTTTGTTGACATCACTACGAGCAGGCCCCACTTTTAAAGAACAAAAAACTAAAACATGTTTTATTTGTAACAGTATTATAAAAGAATTTGGACATTGAATAATCCCTTGGACAATCAGGCCCCACTTTTAAAGCATAAAAACGTGCCACCTATTATAGTTTTTCTGTTTTCTTCAAAACAGTTTTTTAAGGACTTTTTTTTTTGAATGGCGGTGCCCACATGTGTTCTTAAATGGGGTTGTTGTAGTTTTTTTACTGTTCTTACATTTTCACCTTGATTGATCAAAGGGTGGTTACCTTAAAATTTGGATTGTTCTGGGTGGTGTGTCTTTTAGTATGATTATGTATTAATGTTTGCCCAGACCTTGCAACTGTATTTCTCAGATTTCACTTTAAATTGACAAATGTCAGCAGGTAGGCCTCATTTAGGCCTATTGTTATTTTCATCTCACATATTCGCCCCTACACCATTAGTTTCATGAGTCATCATTAGCTTAAGTTGCCTATAGTACGTAGGGCTCATTTAGGCCCTTTCTTGTTCTCTCATTAGAAGTTGAAACACATTTAGTTCTTAAGTTGACAATAGTAGGTAGGCCTCATTTAGCCTTAAGTTGTCCGAAGTAGGCCCCATTTAGGCCCCTTGCTGTTTTCATTCAACACATAAGTCCCTACATCACTAGATTTCACCAGTTATCATTAGAAGTTGAGGCACATTTAGTTTGCGGATGCTTTGGTTAGTTTCTGTTGTTATCAGATCCAATCTCAGATATTTTCAGCATTCAAGTCAAGGGTGCTTTGATTTGTTTTTAGGTTTCTATTCCCTACAATTGAGTTTTAGGTGGAATTTCCTTGAGTTGTCATTGTTTTTAGGGAGTTTTTTAGGTTTTGATTTGTTGATAGATTGTGTTGATGTTTGTTTATCTAGATGTTATTGTTTATAAGATGTTCGCAAGATAAGGATCTACGGGTGGATGGCAGAGATATTTAGCAGTGATATAGATCTTAATCTTGCTCACATCTAGGATAGGTATTCTTAGCCTATGTTGGATAGATTATGTTGATGTTTGTTTAGATGGTTGTTGTTGTTTATAAGATGCTCGCAAGATAAGGATCTAAGGGTGGAATGTTATGGCAGAGTTTTTGGCTTTATTTAGCAGTGATATAGATCATTAGTCTTGCTCGCATCTAGTATAGGTATTCTTAGCCTGTGTTGGCCCTTTTAAGCCCTTTTTCCAGATCTAGAAGAGGATAGCTGCTTAATATGCCTTTATTCTTGACTTTCACCTGTCTATTGCCTATTGGCTTTGACATATTAGACATATTGGTATGGTTTATGTAGGTATTCTGACAGAGCTAAGGAGCATTTCACCCCTTTTCAGGCCTACAGGCCTAGAGCTAGAGAGAGACTCCATCTTGATGGAAGCAGAGAGGCTTTTTAGGGCAAAGGCAATGTTTTCAGTTAAGGCTGTTGTGCTAGAGGGAAAATCCAGTTAGGACTGCTTCTTATCCGAGAAATGTGTTTTTCTCTTGGGCCCAGACGTAACATGCAGAGGCGCACTGCGGTTGCGTGGAAGCCTGGGAGCTGGCACAGGAATTCGGTAGGAGACAGCCCTCCTGTGGAAATTTCCATGAGGGGAGAGGAATCCATATTAGTGAGCTACAGGAGAGGAGGAGTGGTCAGTTCAGTTTTGGAAGTCAGTGCAGCGTGGTGTGCAGTTCAGCGTGGTGCTCAGAACAGCTTGGAGCACAGGACTGCTGGGAGCCCAGAACAGCTTGGAGCTCCGAATAGCTTGCAGAGGGAGAGAGGATGTCTGCTGGGAGCTGCAGAATAGAGTGCAGTTCTTGAATGGAGAAAGAAGGCAGACGATTGCTGAAGATGAGGAGAGAGACAGCAGTGCAGAGAGCATCAAAGAAGGCTGTCAGCTGGAGCAACTGAACCAGAGGCGTGGTGATGTGGTGAAGGAGGGAGAGACAGAGAGAGCCCTAATCCCACCAGAGGCAGAGAGAGAGCCCTAATCCCACCAGAGGCAGAGAGAGAAATCTTCCTTCTAATAGGTGAGGTAGTCTGAATTAGTTACATTTACCCTTTATGTCTAATCTTTTCCCTTTCAGCGGAGTGTTCCTGTTATGTTTAATCTTTTCTCTTTCAAGCGGTGTGTTCTACCTATAGTCTTTGTTAGATTTGTATAAATGTTTATATTGCTATAATAAACAACCCCCAGTTTATAACAAACTGGTGTGTAGCCCCTATTCTTGTTCACTGAAGGTAAATGTATCTCCTAGGTGAGTACTAGGTATGTGAATGGATGAGTAATCCCAATCAGGTAAGTGGTGATCACATAAATAGGGAGTGAGTGGACCTTTGATGCCAAGAGCAGGTAATACACTATAATCTGGAACCATATTCAAAGTTATTATTGTAGTTTCATCCCGAGTAGACAGCTGAGATAATATCCCAATATATATATATATATGTATAGGTGTTCATAGGAATGTGGTCGTCGTTGATATGCGGCGTTAATGAGAGCACTGGGGGGTCGAACCAGTGTGGATACCCACAGGATTGTGGCTTGAGTAAATGAGAGCACTAGGTGGTTGAACTAGTGTGTAGTTTCGCAGGATCGCGAACAGTTTGGAAAAGGGAGCATTGGGTTCTGCAGGCCCGTGTGTAGACGCACCAGATTGTGTGTCAGATCTGCCCTAGGGTAGAACGGTCTGGGTCAGGGTGGCCGCGAGACCAACTGATGTGAATAAGTGTGGTGTAGGGTATGGATATCCCTAGTAATCAGTGAGTATTCTTAGTATCCCTATAGATTTAGTGGTGTTCTTAATAATATGAGCTTGTATATTAGAGAGTTCCCCATCCTCAGGTAGGTACCAGGTGCCTGGATAGAGGAGTCCTGAGGAGGGAAGAAGGTGAGTACGTTCTGGCTGGGTTGGAGGGGCCCCTGGGGGCTGATCCCACCTACTCAGAAAATCCAGCTATTACATCCGCCGACTGCGATTTTCGGCGTCCTCCGCTCGTCTTTCCAGTGCGTGTATGCGATCTAGTGCGTCTGCAAGCATCCCTTTCGTGGCTTTGTGTTCCGGCACGATGTCCTTCAGGGTGATTTCAGCCTCTTTGACCCTGTCGGCCAATTTTCCATGGTCAGCTCTCAGGAGCCCCAGCCCGGTCGACACTTGAGCAATATCCCGGTGTAGGGCGTCCTTTGTGGCAGCGATAGCGTCAAGGATCTTGTCCTGCATCAGTTGCAGCTCCGACGGGGGCTGTTGAGTGTTCTCCGGGGTGTCCGTGGTCGGGCCCCCGTCCCCCTTTGGTCCCCGTGGTTTACCCATTTCGTCCCTATAGGATCAGCCGGCTCCGCCGAGGCAGCCGTTGGCAGTTGTCTCTCCCAGCAGTCGGCCGCCATGCAGGGTGGAGGCGGTTCTTGAGCTGCAGGTGCTAGCGCCTTCCCTTCGGTCGCGTCTGTTGGGTTCCAGGGAGCTAAACGCTATGGAGGTGCGTTTGCTACTCAGGGGAGCAGTATAGGCCTCAGCGGTCGTCCCTCCCCGTACTGGGGCCCAGCTGCATTCGAATCCCTCTCCCTGCTCGGGGACCTCGGCTACTTCCTTTGGGCTCCTCACCTCTAGGCTGCTCTTCGTCGCGGTCGTGTGTTGTAATGGCCGCCGCTCTGGTCCCCCCGGTCGCACTCCCGTCCACTTGGGGGGGGGGGGGGGTAGGGGGGAGGGGGGAGAATAGGGCCCACTGCCGAGGTGCCAAGTCCTTCTCTGCTGTCGCTGGTTCTCCGGGGCTCACACGGGGGGGGTGCGGGGGCTCCACTCCGGTGCTGTCATAGGCAGTCCAGTACCCCCGTGTAGCCCCCTACAATTTAATTCCGCTGTTCCGCTGGTCCTCGAAGCCTGGGATCGGGCACGGTCTTCATGGGGAGGCAGGGGTGCCCTCGCAGCAGTGCTCTCTGCGCCCAGCGCGCCGCCGTCCGGATTTTGCACTAGTGCGGCTATGGGGGCCAGTGCCGGGGCCCACAGCGCCGGTCCCAGTGAAGCAGGGCCCCGCCGATGATGACCAGGCACCCCACTGGTTGCTCTCAGGCGGGCCGGGCGGTCTGCCCTCTACTCCTCACGCGTTATCCCCGCTACCGCCTCACCTCCTAAGCACAGGGCCTCCGGGTCGGAGCCATCGACAGTTGCTGGCCGCCGCAGTGCCCCAGCCCAGCCTCTAATTTTGCCGGTGTCGCGGGATCCGCCGCCTGAGGCCCCAGCGTTCGCGGCTCCGTTCTCGCCGCTTGAGCGGGTTTCCACTTCCCGGGCTGTAGGCCCGTGAGCCGGGGTGTAGAGTTTGCCGCCCCCGGTCCGGGACTCCACCAGGCCTCCCGAGCTCCGCACCGCTGCTCACGAGGGCCGGATCCACTGGGGCACCAAGTCAGGGTGAAATCGCCACTCGCTCGGTCAAGGGTCCGCAATCTCCTTTCCGCAGGGCATTAGGGGAGATCTGTCGTTCGCCAGCAGCCGCCGGCGATTTCTCAGGCCGCCATTTTGCACCTCTCCGAGTCGCGCACTCCGCAGTCCGTTCCGCCCGTTGCAGTCGTCCAGTCGGCTCGCTACTCAACCAGAGCAGGCACAGATGGTCGCCTTGGGATCGACCCGAGTTTCACGGGGATCCCACGCCTGGTCACGGATGATTTCAGGATAACCGGGCTGAGGGTCGGGAGCCTCTCTAGGCTGTGTCCGTCCTCATCGGCTGCTAGCCACGCCCCCATGTGTAGGCCTCATGGCAGTTCACTGAGAAAGAATACGTGCCTTTACAATTTCACATGATATGGATTACTGTTGTTATAATTCAAAGTATTATTGATCATAGAACTGGAAATATACGTTTTATAGAAGTGTTTCATATAACCATTTGTGTGTAATAAGTTAGAATACTGTTTAGGCTGAGAAATAAAAGTTTCATAGTGTGCACAGGCCCGTTTCATGTAATTCTAGTAGGCCTGAAGAGATAAAGTCGTTTCTTTTGATCTGCATGTGCTAGTTAGAATTAGGTCGTGTTAAGCATAAATCGTGGACCATGCTCGAAGGTTTACGACTTAAGAGATAAGCTGGAGGCCGGAATTTGGGGCCCACTTCATGAGTGGATGTTTGCAGGTGCGAGGGGGTTCCAATCAAGTGAGAGATGAATAAGGGCTCTGTTCTGGGAGACAGGCACAGGCCTGGAGGAGGGTTCAGGAATTTCCTGGGGGGTCTTGCCGGAGAAGAGCCTGAGAAGCAAGGTCAACGCTAACAATGAGCCCAGAGGAGTATCAGCATGGAAAAAGCCAGAATCGACACCACGTGAGGGGTGAACGTGAGGGGCGTCTCTGAGAGGCGTTTTCTACTGTAATTTTGATTTTGTATTAGGGACAGCACCCCTGGGTGGAGTTAGAGCAGACGGCCTGAGGAACCTAAGAGAGCGGATGGGTAGGCAGATAGGGCATAACTGCGATGCACAGATTCACAACAAAGACTAAGGGAAAGTGAGTGATCTTCTTTGGAAGTCACCACGGCTGACACCTTTTTTAGGTTAAGATCTTGCTAAGTAGGGATGTCACTTAGTCTAGTGTAAGGACAGTCTAATTTGGATTTTCCTTCCCTTTTGTAAATGTCGCACAAGTTACAGCTTGTGTCCATTCTTGCAATTTTGATGATTTTTGAATTAGTTTTGGTGATATTCTTCTGTCGCCTAAGAGCATTTAGAAAATTCTTGTTTGTACTAATGCCAGTGTATCTTTTGAACCTTATATTGAGATGTTTGTATCTCCAGTTGTCTTTGGCTTTATAATAAACTTTTAAAACCTATTCGTAGTAAGTGGTTCTTCAGAGTTGTGCAAGCCTTAAAATTGATTAACCTAGTAGTGGATTGCTTTTTACTCTATGACAGGTAACAAAGGTTCAGTCGACCTGAGTTGGGAACTAGATCTATAGTGATCTGATAAGAGATCAAAAATCCCACCGTAACAGTTAGTAGCAGAGTAGGATGGTTACCTTCTAGAGGAAGGTGATCTAGACTAGGTTAAGATTACCCCGAAGCCCCTAGAGATTGAGAGATGAGCAGCAGAAGAATCGCCTGCCGAAGAAGGTGCTGACGGTGCGAGAGAAAAGCAGCAGGGTCGGACGAGAGTGAGTATAATAAGGGTCATGCGTTGTCAGATTGCGGTGTTTTGTGTTGTATCTGTATTGTAATGTCATGCATAGTTGAATGCCTGTAGTGTGATTGAGGGAGGGTTGTGAGCGCGCGCAACCTGGTGAAAATCTTAAGTTCAGAGAAGAGCTTAAGTGGTTCGGGTGTATCGAACATCCAGAGTAATTGTCGACCATTGTAAAGGGGGTCATGAGGTACCATTGATCGCCTGCAGGACCGTGATAGGGGGAACGCAAGAGTGAGTGTATGGGTAACGGACGCAGGTCGGAAGTTACTGTGTGTAAGTAACCTATCAGTTAAGTCGATTGTCTGGACGTTCACGGAAAGACATTTCGTCAGTTAAGGTGACAATTACAGTTAGACTGTGGGTGTACTGAAATAATTTTTCAGTGTATGAATGGGACTCATGCATGAACGGGAGACGAGCTGAGAGAGGAGGGGAACTGCTGCGAAGGGGAGACGAGTGACGTCAGAGAGAGCCGCGCTGTGATAAGCCGGTTGGTGTGAAGCTGTTCTGGGATAGGCCGGTTGACGCGAACCGCGCTGTGATAGGCCGGTTGGTGTGAAGCCGCGCTGGGATAGGCCGGTTAGCGAGAACCGCGCTGGGATTGGTGGATTGTCATCAGGAAGTAAACGAACACAGGGAAAGAGAAAAAATTGTAGATTTCGAACATGAAGTGTTTTAAATGTTTGAGAGCGATCTTTAAGAGAAAAAGGAGAGAATCTTATTACGGGGAAGAGGCCCCGCCAGAGGGTACACCAGCTCATTATATGGCTACGAATGTTGGGTTGCATACTATACTGTGGCTTGCTACTTGGAGTAAGATTACAGAATGGATGAGGAACTGACTTTTCCGAAATACGGAACGTTTAGATTAGAAGTGTTGCATCAGCTAAAAGCAGTTATGTCTTCATTGAGACCTTTGCCTAGACTGACCAACACAGTTTGAGGCCCTTAATGCGTGGATTAGGGCGGCGCACGACAGGAATCAGAACAGGCGTCAAGAGAGGGTGAGACCATCAGTAAGAGCAGTACAAGATGCCAAATGGGATGCGGAAACCAAGAAATGGAGGGTACAGACTATTGAAGTGGATAAGTTGTATACAATGAGAGAGGGTACAGGAGAAAAGAGAACCCCAGAGGAGGATGATGAGAGCGAGTCAGAGGATGACCTAATAAGTAGGTTGTTGATAGATAGACCGCCGCCGTACAATAGGGAGATGGAAGGTGTCGAACTCCCAAGGGAAGATAGGTTTGGCATAGAGGAGAATAGACCACTCCCTATAACGGATTGGGTAGGTACCAAAGGTGAGAAAACACCTCAACCTAGTCCTGTACAGAGGGTAGTCGGAAGGTTTGTGGTACAGAAGGTGCCAGCAACGGAGTGTGTTGAGTCTCATAGATTGCCAGATGCTCTTCAAGTACCCGTTACCATAGGTCCTATAGTGTCGGTTTATAACCCAGAGAAAGTGCGAGAGGAGGAACAGGTACAGCTAGGCAGAGAAAGAGCTGAAATAGAAAGAGGGAACAACATGACAAATGCCTGGAGGCAATTGCCAGGACCGATAAAACGGAGCACCCCATTGGATTCAGCAGTGGATCCCATAACGGATCAGGGGGGTCAGAGAGGACCGATGGATCTGAGAGGACCACGGCCGAAATCCTATAAGGAGTTGAGGGCTGACTTGAGGGAATGGGAGGCTGCCACAGAAACACAGAGTAACAGGTCAAGAGCGGAAGCTGAATGGGGAAGTCGAGGCAATGGGACATTGTCTCACTGCGGGGCTAGCGAAAGCGGTCAGGAGTGGGACGATAAGAGCCAGGAGAGTGGAGGAGCTACCCGTCATATCCACGGTGGAAGTAGACAGGAGCGAGAAGGTAGAAGTACAGAGTGTGGAGGGACGTCTCGTCTCATTCACAGTGAGGGAGACCGAAGGACGCAAGAGTACAGGGATAGCTTTAAGTGCACCCACCATGCACCTGACGATAGCGTACAGCCTTGGAATCGCAGGAACATGGGGAACCACGAGGTGTCTCACCATGCGCCAAGCGATCATGGGCTGGAGCGGAATCGCGGGAACATGGGGAGCCACGAGGTGTCTCACCATACGTCAAGCGATCATGGGCAGGAGCGGGATCGCAGGAACATGGGAAGCCACGAAGGGTCTTGCCATGCGTCGAGCGATCATGGACAGCAGGGGAATTGTGAAAGCATGGGGAATAATGGAGTGTCTTACCATGCACCTACAGAAACCAGGCAGAATGGGAAATGTGGGACTATGGGGAATAGAGAAGTGTTTCACCATACACCAAGAGAGGATAGAACTGCATGGGACCTGGAGGGATGGGACCATGGGAGGACTCCCCATAACACGCCTGAGCCCAGACGTAGGACTCGGAGCTGTGATGGGAGAGACGTAAATGGGCTCTCTAGAGACAGCACACTGAAAGCTGTGATAAAGGCAAAAAGGCTCGATGTGACCAGTTTAAAATCTGACCTGGACGAGATAATAGATGGTGGGTTGCCTTTAGAAAGGATTGACCTGTACGAGCAAGATGAACTGCTGTTTATAGCAAAGGATATTACTCGAAAGGCAAGAGCAACTCACGAGAAATTGTCTGAATTGGCAGACAAGTATATGGTAGATTTGTCGAGAACAAAGGCATTACAGGGTAACCATAGGTTGCATTATTCAGATCAGGACCTGGATGAGAGGAGGACAACTGGATTAAAAACACACATAAGGGAACTGATCACAGGAATAAGAGTATGGAGAGATCTGGACAAATGGGAAGAAAGGTGGTCCAGAAAGGGGACTGTCAGGCGGAGCGCGATTGTGAGGTCCCCGGAGGGAAGGCCACTGCAGATGGAGGCATTCCCTTTGCGAGAAATAGCGAATGGGAATTATGTACATGTGCCCTGGAGTAGGGGGGATTTGGCTGCGTGTACCAATTCATTTCCGAAGTTAAGAGAGAATCCTGTAGAATGGTACAAACAGGTAGAGAGGTTTGTCAAAATTTCAAAAGTACTGTGGATTGATTTGAACACTTTATTCGACATTGTGGTCCCAGGAGACTTGTGGATAGCATGCAAAGTTAGTGTTGAATGGCCCACAGCAGAACCAGAAAGAGATGCTTGTACTAATAGACCGTCAGAAAGTGTAATGATAAAATATGAAAGGGTGATGACATGGCTGAAAGAGAAGGTGCCACCGCAAGATATAGATTGGGTGAAAATAGACCGAACTAGACAGGAACCCAAGGAGACAGTCCATGAATTTTATGAGCGATTGCTGAAAACGTTCAAACAATACAGTGGATTAGATGTAATGGATTCCAAAGACATAGGACAGTTTGTATCGAAGTTTGTTTTGGGGTTGAGACCTGATATTTGTTTGATGATTCAGCAACACTTAATTTGCTGGCAAAACAAACCATTGGATGAAATTTTGAGATACGCAAAGTATTGCAGTGATGAAATAGACTCCAAAGCAAAGAAACTTAAGGAGAAGCTGATGATGGTTCAGATGCAGTCGGCTAGAAAGGGTGGACTGCAGCAACAGGGAACAGGGACGATGGGAAGGAGATCAAATAGTCAGAATAGAGACAACGAGGAAAATCCGAGACCTAGAATAGACTTTGCTACATTGAAAAAGACGACAAAGTGTCACCAGTGTCACCAGGTGGGACATTGGAAACGCGAGTGTCCCTATAACCCTGAAAACGGAGAACTGGAAATAGAGGAAGAGGAAGTTCAGACCGGTCCAGTCCAAGGGGTGACAGTACCAAAGGGTAAGGTGGCCAAAGGGGGGACTTCGGCTCCTTGAGCTCAGTTCCCGCAGCCACCAAGGATTACGACAGGGGGCAAGACCTATAGACAAATGCCTCTTTTAGTAGAAGGAGAAGAGTGTTACTATGTTGATCCACTGACTGGACGGCGTGTGAGTAGAGAGGAGGACTGTACCCTCGGGGCAGTTCTAGAGGTGGACCAAAGAGGACCGTTTGTTGAGGCTGAGGTGGCGGGGTGTCCTACAACATTCTTAGTAGATATCGGAGCTACTCGATCAACTTTGAGATCAGCCGCGGTTCCGGATCTGCCAATGTCGGGGGAAACAATTCAAGTGGTAGGAGTTGCAAATAGGAGAATGACTAACCCTTTGACGGAACCAGTGCTAGTGAGAATAGGAAACTACAGGGATGAAAATCAGTTTGTAGTATTTGATTCTAGCCCTGTGTGTCTGTTAGGAAGAGACTTATTGTGCAAACTGAATTGCACAATAAGCTGCACCCCTCAGGGAGTAGAGGTACAGACTAACGATGATGATGCCACCTTTAAAGTTGCAAATTCAAAAGTATGCGTAGAACTATATCCTACCCTGAGAGTGGAAGAGCTCCCTTGGGACTTAAGAGATACTGTGTCACCTGAAGTATGGGATTTCACTAGAGAAGAGATAGGATTGATTAAAGGAGTAGAACCAGTGAAAATCACGATAAAACCAAATGTTGAATATCCAAGAACGCCTCAATACAAGTTGACCCCGGAGACGATTGCAGGAATAAAACCCGTGATCGACTCCATGATTCAGCAGGGAATACTGAAGGAAATCGTGGGTAGTCCATGCAACTCCCTGATTATGGGTTTGCAGAAACCTAGCGGGAAATTTAGAATAGTACAGGATCTCCGAAAGGTTAATAACATAGTTGTTTCATGTTGTCCAGTGGTACCGAATCCATCAGTGATATTGTTTCAGATACCATTCCAAGATGAGTGGTTCACAGTGATAGATCTTTGCCAGGCTTTCTTTTCAATTCCATTAGATGAGGAGAGCCAGTTTCTTTTCGCATTTAAGCTCGAAAATCGCGTTTTAACATGGTGTCGTATCCCACAAGGGTATACAGAAAGCCCATCGATTTTCAACGAGCTACTGAAGAAAAATCTTGAAAGTCTAGTACTACCACAGAACTCGGTTCTAGTTCAGTACATAGACGACCTACTTGTTGCGTCAGGAACAGAAGAAGCTTGTAAGATAGACACCATCGCCTTGCTGAACCATTTAGCTGAAAATGGGCATAAGGTGTCTTCGAGCAAATTGCAGTACTGTCTGACAGAAGTACAGTACTTGGGTCACCGAATTGAAAAGAGAAAGTGGAAGGTGTCACCAGACAGGATAGAGGCGATCATGAAGATTAACTCGCCTACGACACAGAGAGAGGTCAGGATGTTCCTAGGAATGGTTGGTTATTGCCGACAGTGGATAGCTAACTTTTCCCTGAAAGCAAAACCCTTACAAAAACTGACGCACAAGGAGGTGAGTGATCCGGTACCATGGGACAAGGATTGTTGTCGTTCCAACAGCTGAGAGAGGACTTGTGCCGTGCTCAAGCTTTGGGAATGCCTGATTATGAAAAACCATTTTCACTTTACTGTTGCGAAAGAGAAGGATGTGCTTTGTCAGTCCTAGCACAAATTCATGGAAATGCCCGTAGACCAGTTGCATATTTTTTGGCTACTTTAGACCCAGTAGCCGCATCGTTGCCCGGATGTCTCAAATCCGTTGCTGCAACGGGTGTCAGCATTGAGAGGTGTGAAAGCATAGTGATGGGACATCAATTAGTGGTGTATGTACCTCATTCTGTAGAACTGTTGATGACCAGGACCAAGACACAGCACTTAACCAATAATAGGCTCACGCGCTACGAGCAAGTTATTCTTGCTGCGGAGAACGTGACCCTTAAAAGGTGCTCTGTTTTGAATCCTGCCACTTTTATGCCACTTCCTAATGATATAGAAGACGAAGAATGTGAAGATCACGATTGCCTTGATGTGACTGAACTATGCACCAAGCCAAGACCAGATATTGTGGATGAGCCGTTGACTGATCCTGATGAAATTTTCTTTGTTGATGGCTCATGTGTAAGAGACGATACTGGTCAGTTGAGAGCAGCTTATGCTGTTTGCACCATTACTGGAGTTGTGGAAGCCGCTTGCCTGGAAGGAGTACACTCCGCTCAGGTAGCCGAAATCATTGCATTGACACGTGCCTGTTTAGCAGGTAGCAAAATTTGAGTCACCATTTACACAGATAGCCAATATGGTTTCGGTGTAGTTCATGACTTTGGGCAATTGTGGTCTCAGAGAGGTTAAATGACTTCTTCAGGCTCGCCTATTCGAAATGGGGAGTTTGTGCGACTATTGTTAGAAGCGTTACAAGGTCCGGCAGCAATTGCCATTGTTAAATGTGTAGCACACACCAAAGGTACCGATTTTGTGTCACAGGGAAATTGCTATGCCGATGAGGTTGCTCGCTATTGTGCGGAGCAAGGATACTCTTTCACGGAACTGGAAGTGGGAGGGACTCAGGCAAAGACAGAGTTAAACATGATGCTAGAAACAGTTGATACTTGGGATGATTTAAAGGACATGCAAGAGAACGCATCAGATTCTGAGAAAAAGACATGGGAAACTGCAGGTTGTGTAAAAAGTGAAATGGATTTGTGGATTTCAGCAGATGGAAGGGCAGTATTACCAAATGAATTAGTGAGTCCAATGGCACGACAGATACATGGTCCAGTACATTTAGGATGAGATGCCATGCTGCGGGTATTTAGGCAGAGTTCGTATAACCCAAAGTTCAGAGTGGCCGATTACGTGCTGACGACGCGGGATAAAGGTGCCATCTTGGAGGGAGAAAGGGTTGGCGGTCCAGTGGCAGGACGCCTCCCGCCCTCCCGGATATTTAAAGAGTAGTGCCCTTCGTTCTGTGTACTTGTTTACTCTCCCCTGAGGCGGAAGCCGGGGGTTCTACTCTCTGTCCCTTTGACTGAATTGCGGTGTAATTGTGGTAACTTTTAAAACGCTGTAAATATTTTAATTGTTGCGCTTTTAAATACCACTGCATAATCACGCTTCTTGAGTGCAAGATTTGCTTTGCACCGAGGCGCGCTTCTCTCACCCTTTCATCCCGGCGTGGCCGATTACGGGCTGACGACGCGGGATAAAGGCGCCATCTTGGAGGGAGAAAGGGTTGGCGGTCCAGTGGCAGGACGCCTCCCGCCCTCCCGGATATTTAAAGAGTAGTGCCCTTCGTTCTGTGTACTTGTTTACTCTCCCCTGAGGCGGAAGCCGGGGGTTCTACTCTCTGTCCCTTTGACTGAATTGCGGTGTAATTGTGGTAATTTTTAAAACGTTGTAAATTTTTTAATTGTTGCGCTTTTAAATACCACTGCATAATCACGCTTCTCGAGTGCAAGATTTGCTTTGCACCGAGGCGCGCTTCTCTCACCCTTTCATCCCGGCGTGGCCGATTACGGGCTGACGATGCGGGATAAAGGCGCCATCTTGGAGGGAGAAAGGGTTGGCGGTCCAGTGGCAGGACGCCTCCCGCCCTCCCGGATATTTAAAGAGTAGTGCCCTTCGTTCTGTGTACTTGTTTACTCTCCCCTGAGGCGGAAGCCGGGGGTTCTACTCTCTGTCCCTTTGACTGAATTGCGGTGTAATTGTGGTAACTTTTAAAACATTGTAAATATTTTAATTGTTGCGCTTTTAAATACCACTGCATAATCACGCTTCACGAGTGCAAGATTTGCTTTGCACCGAGGCGCGCTTCTCTCACCATTTCATCCCGGCGTGGCCGATTACGGGCTGACGATGCGGGATAAAGGCGCCATCTTGGAGGGAGAAAGGGTTGGCGGTCCAGTGGCAGGACGCCTCCCACCCTCCTCGGCAGGGTATAAAATAATGGGGTCATTCCATCCGCGCAGCGGGCGGGCGCAGCGGGCGCGCCGGCGGCACGCCGAAGGCAAGCCCATCTGCGCCCGTCCGCGCCGGACACGGGCCTAGGGCCAACACCCCTGGCTCTGCCAAACTCACCCGCCTCCCACCCTATACTCACTCTTTGCTAACCGATCTACGTCCACAACCAAAGGAAGGATGTACCAGATACAGCCTGGACTCCATATCTTCCACCACTATTTTAAAATGCAAGCACTGTCAGGCTGCCATCCCCCTCCTAAACAAACCGGCGGGAAGCGACAATCAAAATCAGACAACACAAAAACCTATAATTGCTCTTATAAATGTTCGCTCTTTGGCTAAACATAGGCAAGAAATTGCTGATCTACTTCTAGACGGGAACATTGATATAATGTTCCTGACAGAGACCTGGATGGATAAAACATCGGATCCAGATCTTGTGATAGCCGTTCCAAATGGATTTAAAGCCTATAGACAGGACAGAACAGGCAAAAGAGGAGGTGGGATAGCTATAATAGCCTGGGATACCTTTAAAATTCGCATCACAACAGTACCTACCACGACATGTGAGGCGTTCCAGTTTGATATTTACCTGTCTCCTTCTTATAATTTTAGAGGCATTTTATTATACAGACGACCTGAGATTCGGTTGGGATTTCTTACAGAAATTGCCACCATTTTAGAATCCCTTGCAACTGAGAAGTCGATAACACTGTTAGGAGACTTTAATTTCCATCTAGACTGTAATGGAGATAAAGACACCATGACCCTACAGTCAGAAATGGAGGTCTGCGGCCTATCACAGTTGGTGATGGGACCTACCCATAATGCAGGGCATACTTTAGATGGTATATTTACCAATCTAGAAAATCTGCTAATCACTGACGTCCTCCCAATGACTTGGACTGACCATTACTTGATACTAGGTACTATAAAAAATAGCGAAGCACCCATTCTTAAAACACCCCCTCCCAGACAGGAACCTTTTAAGGTATGGAAAGATATCAACATTCCTAACCTCAAGGTATCACTAGACAACTCTAAGCCTACCTTGTCTACTGATCCAGAAATAGCTACAAAGCAATACCAAGCTTGGCTGGACCAGGCTACTAATAAATTAGTTCCAGTTAAACGAATGTCCAGGAATAGAAGTTCTCCTTCAGCATCCTGGTATACAGAGGAACTCAGAAAATAATAAACAGCTTTGTAGAAATAAAGAAAGGCACTGGAGGATAAACTATGACGATGAAAGCAAATATAAGTATAAGGAGCTTTTAACTCAGTACAAACTCTTGATCATGGAGGCCAAAAAAAAGTACTACAGGGAGCAAATTGAGAGCGCAAAAAATTCTAATAAAAAGCTCTATGACATAACCAAACAACTTGCAGGAGGTGCTCCTGACTTGAATCCCCCATTTTCACAAAGTTTCTGTGACTCATTAGCATCCTTCTTTTTCACTAAAGTGAATGATATCTTCTCAGCATTTACCTCCTCTGATAATCAAAGCACCAATGATATAATAATGCCACATACTGACAATATCTTTTCGCAGTTTGTGGAAATTTCAGAAAATCAAACCCAGGATATCATCAAATCCATTAAGTCCGGCTCAGCATTGGATCCTTGCCCCTTGAAAACTCTCCGCCCATTAATGGACACCTTGGTCCCAGTTATAACTCAAATTTGCAACTCAATGTTCCGCACAGGAATCTTTCCCACCCCATTAAAAAAAACCTTACTGAAGCCACTCTTGAAAAAATCCGGCCTAGATAAAACGGAGTTAAAAAACTACAGGCCTATAGCCAACCTCCCGTTTCTAGCCAAAGTAGCAGAAAAAGCCATGAATATTCAACTTGCGGAATTTATCGAGCAACACCATCTGCTCGATGAAACCCAATTTGGATTCCGCAAGTTTCATGGAACAGAAACGGCGCTTATCAAAGCGGCGGATGACATCCGATTAATCCGAGATCAAGGAGGCTCAGCACTGCTGGTGCTTCAAGACCTATCGGCCGCCTTCGACACGGTCGACCACAAGATCTTGGTCGACCGTGTTGAAAGGATGGGCGTGCTAGGCCTAGCTAAGAATCTACTGGCATCTTTTCTGGCGGATAGATCCCAGGCAGTCGCCCTAGGACAATTCGAGTCAGCAGAGTTGTCCTTGCCATGAGGGGTACCTCAAGGTTCATCCCTTAATCCGACACTATTTAACATCTATGTGTCGGACCTCGCTAAAACCATCAAAGCGCATGGGATGAACCTTACCTCATATGCGGATGACACCCAGTTGATTCTGACCGTCAGAAATGATGGGGAAACAGAAGCTGAGAGTTTTAAAGCAGGTATGCTGGCCATCTGACGGTGGATGTCAGCAAACTGCTTAAAACTGAACTCCGAAAAAACCGAGGTGGTAACTTTTGGTCACCTTAGCCCTAGTTGGTCCTCTGTATGGTGGCCTTCATCCTTTGGAGCCTTGCCTAAACCAACTCCGAAGGTGAGAAACCTAGGCGTCATCTTCGACGACAACTTGAACTTTATGGCTCATGCCAACCAGACGGCCTCTACGGCGTTTTACAAACTACGCCTGGTAAAAAAGATCCTTCCATTTCTCCCCAAAACCGTAGGCAAGACATTAGTTAGCGCCCTTGTCCTGTCTGCATTAGACTATTGCAATGGCTTGTTTGCCAATGCCCAAATCAGGGTCATCAAGAAAATGCAGACAGTACAGAACGCAGTGGCCAGACTTCTCTCGGGTATCCCTAAATTTAAACCTATAACTGATACCTTGAGAAACTTTCACTGGCTCCCTATCAGGAATAGAATTAAATTCAAGACCTTGTGTATCGTTTATAAATCATTGCACCAACAAGCCCCTCAATTCCTGAGAGATCACCTGACGCCATATAATCCTCCTCGGCCACTCCGTTCAGCCAAGCTGAACGATCTGGTAGTACCACGGACTAAATTAGTCAACTGGGGAGACAGACGTTTCCTGGTTGCTGCCCCGAAATTATGGAACACGCTTCCTCAATCCATTAGATCCAGCCCAAATCTCCTGTCATTCAGAAAGCAGCTGAAAACATGGTTGTTTAACCTCTAAGAGCCAGAAGCCAAGCATAGGAGAGTTCACAATAGTACAGCGCCGAGACGCCTGCGGGCATTTGTTCGCGCTCTATTAAATGTTAAAAAATAAATAAATAAATAAATAAGTAAATAAATAAATAAAAGAGTTGCCGCAGAAGCAGTGTGTCAAAGGTGTGTAACATGTCAGCAATTGAACGTAGGGAAAAGGACACCAGTTACATTGAGTCACATTGGGAGGTCTGGTGGGCCTTTCAACAGAATGCAATTAGACTTTATTGAGATGCCAAAAAGCAACCGCCTCAGGTATGTTCTGGTGGTTGTATGCATATTTTCCAGATGGGTCGAGGCATATCCTACACGCAGGTGCGATACACTCACAGTAGCGAAGTTGTTGCTTAGAGAGTTAATCCCGCGTTTCGGGGTGCCGACCTCTTTGGAATCAGATAGAGGGACACATTTCAACAGTGACGTTGTGAAGATGCTTTGTTCTGCATTAAATATTGATCAGAAGTTGCACTGTAGCTATCGACCAGAGGCTTCAGGGATTGTGGAGCAGATAAATGGAACTATAAAATCCCGAATGGCCAAAGTGTGTTCATCAACGTCCTTAAGCTGGCCTGATGCCCTGCCCTTGGTACTCATGAGTATGCGCAGCACAACAGACAGGAGAACAGGCCTCTCCCCACACGAGGTTCTAATGGGGAGGGCAATGAGACTTCCATCTGGTCCAACTACAGCTTTGTTGAATATCACAGATGACTTGATCCTGGATTATTGCAAGGGACTTTCTGATGTCATTCATTCTGTGTCTCTTCAGGTGCAGGCTGCTGAAATTCCATCTTCCAGAGACCTATGTCACGACCTGTGCCCTGGTGACTGGGTGTTGGTGAAGAAGCACGTCTGGAAGAACTGCCTAGACGTGCGCTGGAAAGGGCCCTACCAGATAATTCTGACAACGAATACTGCTGTGAAGTGTGGAGGGCTGCCAAATTGGATTCACGCCTCCCATACTCGAAGAGTTCCAGCACCCCTGGAAGAAACAGCTCCTCTCACAGATGAAAATCCAGCTGGGGACGGCGAACCACTAGAGGGGATCAGTCAAGCTGTGGGGGTGTCGGAGGAAGCTGAGAGTGCTTCAGATCAAGCGGAAGAAAGACAGGACGACAGTGAAACTGAAGTTGCCACAGAAGGAGAAAGTTGCTGTGAATACGGCTCAGACACTGACCAAGTAAAAAGTGATCCAGAACCGAGTGTGAGGACAAGAAATAGGAGAACAAGGCGTGGAGAAGCTAGTTGGCCTGAAAGGTAGAAGAGGCTGAGCTTGAAGCCAACTCCAGAGAGAACTCTTGCTCCTATATCTGAAGACTCAGATCTGGACGAAGGTGCACAGAATCAAGAACAGAAGGGTCCAAGAAGGTCAAGGAGGGTGCGAGTGCCCAGCAAAAGATACGCCACTCCTGAGTGGACCTACCTAGCCGCAGATGTCCAGTGCACGGAGATCCGGGAGAGTGAGGGAAGTGACAGTGACCAGTACTGACCCAATCATAACATTGGAAGTGGTGTTGTTGGTACCTGGAATTGAGATCGAAGGGTTGCTGACACTCACTGTCCCCAATCCTCCTTATCTGAGCAGAATAAGAGAAATGATTTTAAACAGAGTAGAATTTCTGACTTTTGGTCCAACGATACCAGCACTCGAGGAGATCATTCTTCGCTTAGAAATTTTAGAATACGTGATTAGAGCCGCTGGAGCACGCCTGATTACAGACTGCTAAAGACTTTGTAAATAAACAGATAGAGAGATAACCTAGCGCCAAGTGGAAGAATAAGAAATTTAGGGACTTTTCCATTTAGTGGACGGAGAAGGGCTAGGGTTGTCTGTTGCTACAATTCAAAAGACTGATCTTGCAAAAGGGATTATCAGCTTCCAGGTGTGGTTCGAAAAGACCGAATAAGCAAAGAAAACACCGTTGAAGGAGCAAAGAAAAGAGACTTTGTGGTGTGGCAGAAGAAAAATAGAACTACACTGTCTTGAGATCATGGAGGCCGGCAACCCGAACCGCAAGGCAAAATGCATAGTTGGCACACTTTTAGTGGGAGTAATTTTTCTTATAGTTTTAGTAGTTACTGTATCATATATAGTGGGACATGAAAGTGAAGAGAAGGCAACAAAAGAAGCAAAGGTTGCAGTGATACCGAAACCTACTACTGCTGGTCAAAGGGGGGACAATACAGAGAAAAATAAAGCTTTGCTAGCAGCAGAAACTCGTAGGTTGCACGTAGATGAATCACAAGGAAATTTCAAATCAAATGCATATGCTAAATTACTTTATGAATACATTGATGCTATGGATGCAAAGGACTGTTATGTCTGCATGCAATTGCCAGCCTCTGTAGACGCAGGTATTAGGTACCATCATCTTCCATTGACTTATGGAATCACATGTAGTTTGTTGCTTAGTATATTTTATGTACGCGATAGCTTTGAGTATTATTTTTCAAACTTTGATGCTGTTTTACCAGAGGTCCCGGCCTACAAGCACATGAACAAGTGGGATTATTATAAGAGTGAGGATCGATTAAGGAAATTTTTCATTCCTTGGAAAACGCTGGATACTTCATATGCCCGAAGAAATAATTTGACTTGTAAAGTGTCAGAAATTGAGAAAAAGTTTATAGGGCAGGTGGATGATCGATATAGGAGGCAGAAGAACCTAAAGGCTTCTGGCCAATGGAAAACAGATTGGACCGAGGAGGAAAAGTCACACAAAAGGAAGGATAGTAATGGTCCAAAAGCTTTAGATCGAGTGCAAAGAGGGAAACTATGTATATACAGGGGTAAAACCTACTATGAGAATGTGTTTGTGGGAGAAGTAAGTTGTGAACATGCTTTCCAAATAGAATACTATACAAAGGATTTCTTGAAGGGAATGCAGGTGATCCCGAATGTATATTTTGTCTGTGGAAGAAATGCATACGTGAAACTACCGGATAATTGGTACGGATCATGTTATTTAGCAATTGTCTTCCCCAAAATATACCATAATAAGGATCTAGAAATCATAGAGGGAGGAACTCAAGCCAGAGGGAGAAGGGATGTAAGCACTGATGAGGTAATTGGAGACGTATTTGGTGCTATGTTCCCTCTTTTAGGGATAATACTGAATGATGTCAAGATTAGGAGATTGGCAACAGTTTTAGATAGGTTGTCCGCCAGTACTGCTAGATCACTAATGCTGGTGGAGGGAGAGATGCAATCGATAAGGGCAATGGTTCTTCAGAACCGACTTGCTTTAGACGTTCTGTTAGCCAAAGAGGGAGGAGTCTGTAAGGCTTTGAAGGTCCAGGAATGTTGCACTTACATTCCAGACAATTCAAAACCTCTTGAAAAATATATACGGAACATCACTGAAATTCATCATGAGATTGAGGATCTGACACAGGTGAATGTGTGGGAAAAAGTGGGTCATGGAATGGGTAAAGTTAGAGGTTGGTTTGCCAACCTAGGGAAGAGTTTCATTTGGTACATACTGAAACCTATCATCATAATAGTGATTTGTATAATCACATTGTGGGGGTTGGTGCGGCTGTATCAATGGTATAGATCAAATAGGTTGCAAAGATCCATGAGAGAGCAGGAGCAGAGGTTAGCTGCGATGCAGGATAACCAGTACAGGAGTCAGAGGGCTCTAGAGATGATGAAGCGAGGGAGCATTGCAACGAGTTCTGTTTGATTCAATTCATACCCTCAGGGATGGTGTTGTGATGGTGATGACCTCTAAAGGTCATCAAAGGGGGGAAACTGAGAGAGCGCAAATCAAGTAAAATGTAGAGGTGCACCATATTTACAAGCACGTTGCACCAGCCTAGTTAAAAGAACATATAAGAGTGTCAAATTTATAGAGTGCATACACATAAGAGTGTCAAATTAATAGAGTGCATACATATAAGAGTGTTTAATTAATACAGAGTGCATATATCAGAGTGAAAAACTAATGTAGGAGTGTTTAGAGATGTTAAAATGATATTAAATTCCATGTTATGTGACTGTTGCAGAGGAGAATGTAATGCTGCTAAACGTAGAAATGTGTAGGCCTCATGGCAGTTCACTGAGAAAGAATACGTGCCTTTACAATTTCACATGATATGGATTACTGTTGTTATAATTCAAAGTATTATTGATCATAGAACTGGAAATATACGTTTTATAGAAGTGTTCCATATAACCATTTGTGTGTAATAAGTTAGAATACTGTTTAGGCTGAGAAATAAAAGTTTCATAGTGTGCACAGGCCCGTTTCATGTAATTCTAGTAGGCCTGAAGAGATAAAGTCGTTTCTTTTGATCTGCATGTGCTAGTTAGAATTAGGTCGTGTTAAGCATAAATCATGGACCATGCTCGAAGGTTTACGACTTAAGAGATAAGCTGGAGGCCGGAATTTGGGGCCCACTTCATGAGTATCTGTTTGCAGGTGCGAGGGGGTTCCAATCAAGTGAGAGATGAATAAGGGCTCTGTTCTGGAGACAGGCACAGGCCTGGAGGAGGGTTCAGGAATTTCCTGGGGGGTACCGTCTTGCCGGAGAAGAGCCTGAGAAGCAAGGTCAAAGCTAACAATGAGCCCAGAGGAGTATCAGCATGGAAAAAGCCAGAACCGACACCACGTGAGGGGTGTACGTGAGGGGCGTCTCTGAGAGGCGTTTTCTACTGTAATTGTGATTTTGTATTAGGGACAGCACCCCTGGGGGGAGTTAGAGCAGACGGCCTGAGGAACCTAAGAGAGCGGATGGGTAGGCAGATAGGGCATAACTGCGATGCACAGATTCACAACAAAGACTAAGGGAAAGTGAGTGATCTTCTTTGGAAGTCACCACGGCTGACACCTTTTTTTAGGTTAAGATCTTGCTAAGTAGGGATGTCACTTAGTCTAGTGTAAGGACAGTCTAATTTGGATTGTCCTTCCCTTTTGTAAATGTCGCACAAGTTACAGCTTGTGTCCATTCTTGCAACTTTGATGATTTTTGAATTAGTTTTGGTGATATTCTTCTCTCGCCTAAGAGCATTTAGAAAATTCTTGTTTGTACTAATGCCAGTGTATCTTTTGAACCTTATTTTGAGATGTTTGTATCTCCAGTTATCTTTGGCTTTATAATAAACTTTTAAAACTTATTCGTAGTAAGTGGTTCTTCAGAGTTGTGCAAGCCTTAAAACTGATTAACCTAGTAGTGGATTGCTTTTTACTCTGTGACAGGTAACAAAGGTTCAGTCGACCTGAGTTGGGATCTAGATCTATAGTGATCTGATAAGAGATCAAAAATCCCACCGTAACAGGCACTAACAGCATGTTGTTGTGATACAATAAACCTCGTTGTATTGAGTTATGTGAATCCTTTAACCAATCTTGAGGTGCTATTTGCATGTATGCATTATATAGATCTGTGATGAAATCCTTCTGTTGTACTGGTGCCAAAAGTTTTTGGGGAGGAATAATGGGTTCTCCTATTTCTTCTTGTTTCATGTCTGAGGTATGTCCGTATCTAGATAACACATCAGATTGAATTGTTGTGCACCTGGTCTATAGGTTATAACAAAGCCAAATGTACAGAAAAAATTTAACCAGCGCATCTGACGTGGAGTTAATGCTTTTAGTGATCCAAAGAACTGTAGGTTCTTATGGTCAGAAAAGATGGTAACAGGGTACTTGGCTCCCATTAAATGGTGTCTCCATTCAGAAAAGGCTACTTTGATAGCTAATAGTTCTCTTTCAGCCACAGTGTAATTTTATTCAGCTGGTAATAACTTTTTGGAATAGAAGGCTTTAGGATTTAATTGGCCATGCACTGTATCTCGTTGAGAGAAAACTCCTCATAAAGCTACTTGTGAAGCATCCGCTTCAATAAAAAATGGCAAGTCAGGATAAAGATGTTTCAGAATTGGGGCTGAAGTGAATTTTTGTTTCAGAAGTTGAAAGGTGTGAGCCGCCTCATCAGACCAAAGAAATCGTTGCCCTTTCCGCAACAAGGTGGTTATTGGGGCCGCAATGTCTGCAAAATGAGAAATAAACCTCCTATAAAAATTAGCGAAACCCAGAAATTTCAGAACATCCTTCACAGATGATGGTTCTGGCCAATCAGTAATAGCACTAATTTTCTTTTCATCCATAATTATTCCTTGTGGTGACAGGCAGTATCGTAAAAAGTCCACTTTGCTGACATTAAAAGTAAATTTTTCTAAATTAGCAAAGAGATGATTTTCTTTTAACTTTGATAATACTGCACGAACATGTTGGGTATGTTCTTCCGGGTTCTTAGAGTAAATGAGGATGTCGTATATGTATACTATGACACAAGCGTCCAGGAATTTGTGTAGGGCCTCATTTATAAAGAATTGAAAGGCCGCAGGGGCATTAGACAACCCAAAGGGCATTACTGTGTACTCAAATAGACCAAACTTTGTCTTGAAAGCTGTCTTCCACTCACCCCCCTCTTTTATTCGGACCAGGTGGTAAGCTCCCCGCAGATCTAGTTTAGTGTATACAGTAGAATGTCTTAATTGATCCAACAACACAGGTATTAGAGGAAGAGGATATTATTGTAGCCTTATTTAGTCCTCTATAGTCGATACACGCGCGCAGAGATTTATCAGGCTTCAGGATAAAAAAAAGTGGGGATGACACCGGAGATGTGGAATGTCGGATGAACCCAGACTGCAGTAGGTCGTCTAGGTAGGTTCTTAAATATTTGGTCTCTTCGTCAGTCAAAGCATATACTCTGTTATTAGGTAAAGGGACCCCTGGGATAAGATCTATACGGCAGTCATATGACCGATGTGGGGGCAACACACTAGCCTTCACTGGATCAAAACGTCTTTAAAGTCAAAATATTCAGGAGGGAGACTTGGTTCGTCTTGTGTAACACTAGCACAGTGTATTACTGTGCTCTGTTCTGTACCTGCTTCTTGATAGCAATTGGTTCTACAGAATTAGGAATCCAAAGTAACTGTTCTGTTCACCCAATCAATTTTTGGGTTATGAGTTGTTAACCAGGGTACCCCGAGAATCAAGCCAAAATTAGGGGTATCTATCAGAACAAAGCTAATCATCTCTGTTCTGCCTGTTTTGACAGACCATGACAAGGGGACTTGTTTGTTTTGTGATTAATCCAGAGGTCAATTCTGACCCATCCACTGCACATAGTGCTTCTGGACAAGGCTTTAGGCAAATAGGAAGACCTAATGCGTTAGCTAACTTATTATCCACAAAATTTCCTGTTGCTCCTGAGTCCAGTAGGACAGGGAGAGAATGTCTAACTTGGGTAGTAACAATTAAAAAGATCTGAATTATGAAATGTCTAGGTATATGCGGTACCATGAAGGCTGCAGAATTAGAGGTTTGATTAAGATGTTTTCTCGAACAAGTAACCGCCCCCCTTGTCGAGCTTAATCGTTTCCCGACTCAGTTGAGGAGATAGAGGAAACAGTATCCTTTCGTGAAGTTTTAGGTTTTACTGGACATTCTCTGACAAAATGTCCTGCCTTGCCACAATATAAACATAATTGAAGTTTTCTCCTTCTTTCTTTTTCCTCTGACGTGAGTAGACCTCTGAGGATCCCTATTTGCAAAGGCTCAGGTTCAGGGAGTTTATTATCTGTGTCTTTCTTCTCATGTCTAATAAAATTTAACGGCAATTCCAGTTTGGATTTATCTCCCTTTCTTTCTCCTAGTCTCTGTTCTAATTTCACGACTAAATCTACAAAGTCAGAATGGTCTTCTGGCAAATCAACGATATGAGCCAGCGTGTCTTTTAACTCGTCTCTAAAACCTTTATAAAAAAGGGAGACACGCTTTTCTTCTGGCCAACGTGTCTCAGTGAGTAAACTATTAAAACTAGTGAGATAGGTCAATAAATCCTTGTTACCTTGTTTAAGATTTAAAAGCTCATTATCACTTTACTGCATAAAAGTGTGTTTTGCAAAAAGGCTGGTTATAGTACGTTTAAATTGATTCCAATTATGGAGGATGGGATCATCTCTATCCACGAAAGAAATTGACCAATTGGCTGCTGTACCGCCCAAATAAGACAAGACGAATGCCACTTTTGTAGCATCAGTAGGGAACTGTTGTGGTTTACAAACGAAGTGTAATTGACATTGATTGATAAAAACATGGAATTTGTTACTATCTCCGTGAAAACGTTCAGGTGCTGCTAAAGGCACAGCATTAGGAACATTAACAGTAACCTCAACTGGGGGAGGGAAAGTTGCATGTTTTGCTCGCGCCCCTGTCTCTGAGGAGGTTTTAAACAAAGGCGTAAATGTTGTGTTCCACTGAGATTCACTAGGTTTATACCTGCTTAAATCCTGTTTTAAAAAGGTGTTTTCCAACTTTAATTTCTCTATTTTCTCTTGCATATGTTGCAAGATGCCAGACACTGATTCATTATGGGCCAAGTCCTCGTTTAGGGCCTGCGCCATATCCGTGGCGTCAATGCCCTCTGTTTCTTCTCCGGCATTCATCGTCCAACAGAACTGAATATTTTAAAGGCTTGTGCTTCTGTCAAAGCCCAGCTCACCTGAGTTTCTGTTCAGTTCTGATGGAGGTTCAAGACAGTCCGACCCCACCCTGAAACTGCTTGTTCCAGCACACTAGTTTTAAACAGTGCACTAAGAACCAGAAGCTCAAGGGAAGGGGGGAAGTGGATAAAATAAAAAAAGAGAGACAACACCGTTCTTGCGTTTCCACTGTAGAAGAGCTGCTAAAATCTGCGGCCCTCTCTGACTTCTGTAGAAACTGGTGCCTAATGAAACATAAACAAAGAACAGATAAGTGCAACCTATCCCTAAATGTGTCCCTGACTAAACCTTAATCTATTAGAAATTCTCTTCTAAAAGTACCACTTGGATCCTGGCCTCAAGCTTCCAGGTTTGGAATGTGTTCCTGTTCTGGGATGTGCTTTCTATTACTGTAAAACTTCTGTAAAATCAAACGAATATCATTATCAGAATTACCAACGTCTAACATGCACCTTAATATAACTAAAGCCTAAATTCTTAATAGCAAACTCACTTCTCACACATTTCCAGACTTTTTATAAAACAAATACTGTACTTTTACATCAAAATACAGCAGGTAATTTGTGCAAGTCCTTGATTTACTGTTTGCCTTGCTGTCAATGGTTTCCTCTGTTCGATTCTTAAAAAGTTCCATGTAAAACAATGTTTATTTCACAAAGTTCCACAAAGTATTCTTGTAACAAAGGGTTTGAACCACAAAGTTCGTGGGAGATATCTTGTTCCAAATTGTCTTTACATGAATCCAGAAAGCGCTGACAAAGTTCTTTCAGGTAATAAAAGATTTTGCACTTACTTGTTGCTGAAAAGGGATACTGATCGGTCTAACCTTGACCTTTTTCTCTTTTGCAGGTTTATTGCAGTGGACAGAAGAGGGGCTGAGGCAAGAAGAAGCCGGAAACCGGAAGAAGGAAGATCCAGCAGCCGCGCCCGTTGAAGCCAATGAAGGTCTGGAGAGAGCAGGAGTGCCAGCGCTGAAGGATCTGTTCTCAGGTAAGTGGGAGGTAGAGGAGCACAAGCACTGGGTGAGGCTCAGAGGCTGCCTTTTATAGACAGGGCTGGGTGTGGTTCGAAGAGCTGGGTGTGGTTCGAAGAACTGGGTGTGGCTCGAAGAACTGGGTGTGGTTCTCACAAGCAGGTGTGCAGAGCTTCAGTTATTATGCTAATGAGTTGAAGTAACACATGGCCTAGGGATGAATGCTCTAAATAAGCCTAGGTAAAAGCAAGGTCCAATGTGCAAACAAGACAGCAATGTCCAAACTTGTGAATACATTGAGCAACATACACAGAAGTCTTAGGGAGGGGCTGAGATAACAAGAAAGGCTTTCAGTAGTATGTTTAAGGAGAGCTATTACAGAGACCACTAGTGCAATGAGAGGGGACATGCTCTTTGCTGTGCACAAACCCCAACAGTCACACCTCCCTGGACTCCCCTGAGTGTCTAGTTTTCAGAAATGTCTGGGTTTGGTAGGTTTCCCAAGATGGCCGCTGAGCCCAGGACCAAAAACACTGGTGACTCCCTCACAAAACCAGGTAGTTTTGCGATCGATAATTTTGAATTCTCCATAGTAGGTTTTGGGTCATTACCTGTCACGGGTACTAGGCCTACCCACACAAGTGAGGTATCATTTTCATTGGGAGGCTTGGGGGATTCTGGGTGGTAGGAAATTTGTAGTGGGCCAATGATCGGACAACGTTTCCACATAGAAAAGTGAGGAAAAAGTGATATTTTTAGCTACATTTTACGTCTGCAGATGATGTGGGTAGGAAAATGTTAGGAGATCCACACAAGCCACACCTCCCTGGACCTACCTGGGTGTCTAGTATCCAGAACTGTTGGGTTTGGTATTTCCCTAGATGGGCTATTGCCTCATCTGCCTCCCGGCGGGGGGTGGGGGTCAGAAAGACTTTGGCAAATGTTTTAGAGGGTGGGAGCATTGGCAGCCCTCACCCTTCAACTTCAAAACATCAGTCCATAACTGCCTATTGGGCTTTCTGCCCCATCAGGGGTAATAACCCCCATTTTCCCCTTGAGGGGGCAGAAAGACTGAGTAGGATGTTTGGGGTGTGGGGTATTGGCATGCCCCTTTTAGGCAGCCCCCACTCCTATATACACAAATAAAATAAATCCCTGGTGCCAAGTGTACTTTCTGCCCCCACTTCAGGAGCAGATTCGGTGCTATTGCTCCATCTGCCCCCCACGGGCAGAAAGACGGACTGTATGCAAAAACGTTGGGGAAAGCAAAAGTCCTTGCCCAAGGGGACACTTTCTCCTCCCTAGTGCCGAGTGGGTAGATCCCTGCTTGGAGATCAAGCTCATGCAGCAATCCAAGCAGGGATCAACTGGGGAGGGGTACCATTGGAAAAGGGAGATTCTCCCCCATCTACAGAGTAAAAAAATGTGAAATCCCCCAACTGAAAACAGCAGAGGTATTTAGTACTCGTTTGCACATGGTGGAATGTTTCTGACATGCGCACACAAGCACTGTGACGCATGACGGCGGCCATTCTGTCATGCACACGAAAATGGTTAACCCAGAACTCTGACCATTCACTGCAACAGACACTTGCCTGTCACTTACTGACATTTGTTTTTCACTTTCATTTGTCACATTTTCCAATTCCAGCAGCTCTTGCCATATTCCACCATTGCCCATTTGAAACACGAACAGCTTTGCCTCTAACACTGATAACTCTAATGGGATCTCTATATTTCGAAGAGCCCTTTCTTAACAAACGGTGCTTTATTAGTGATCGAATGAGGCGCAGATGTATAAGCCAACACCTAATCTCGGATAGCTACTTCCCAATACTCTGTATTTCACAGCACTCTGAAAATGATGAGAAAGATAGAGCAGAAAAGAAAACTAAAGAGTTGAAAACTAAGGTCCTGTTACAGCAAGCATATCCGCCACGTGATGGTAGTGGCCAGAATAATGGTGGTCAGAATAACTATCAGAATGATTATCAGCAACCTCAACAGTTTCAAAAGCCAAGAGTAGAGTATACTCAGCCACGCGTTCCTGTAGGTCCCAATCAGTGTTCGTATTGCAAGGAAGAGGGTCATTTTAAGTATAGTTGCCCTATCCTGTTACAGCGCGCAAATGGTGTGTCAAACACAAGAGGTAGACGTGTTCAGCAAACACCTAGAGGTAGAGGACGTGGAAACATCCCTCAGAATGCACGCTCCCTTCCACCTCAAAATTCTATGAATAGGTTTGATCAATAGAATAACGCATCTGGTAGGACAGCTCAGTACTATGCTGATGACTACTATGCAGAAGATGAGTATATGGGAGGTGATAATTGCTAGGACAGCCATAGACAAAGAGAGGGAGTTGTTACAGTTCCAGTAGATCAGAGTGGACCATACGTTGAGGTGATTACATCAGGTGTGTCAGAACCTTTTCTGTTGGATACTGGTGCTACAAAGAGTTCTATGATGCACTCAAAACTCCCTGGCGCACCTTTGTCTGGCGAAATGAATGTTTCTGTAGGTTTTTCTGGCGCCCCGGTTAGGAACCCGATTTCATGTCCTATGTCCCTGTCTGTTGGTCCTTGTGAATTCGAAGCACCCCTTATTCTAACAACAGGTTGTGGTGAAAACTTGTTGGGATTGGATCTGTTAAAAAGATTGTATGCGACTTTGTACTGTTCTCCTTCGGGAGTACAACTTACACTAGGTAAGAAAGTGGTTTCTCCAATGTATTTGTCAAGGGATAAAATTCCGACAGAATTGTTGTCTCTACCTAATATTCTTTGGGCTACTGGTCCTAACGATGTGGGTCTCTTGGAAATACCACCGTATGTTGTGACATTGAAAGTTAATGTTAGGATGCCACGAATTCCCCAATACAAAATTTCTAGTGAAGGTGAAAAAGCGTTGTTAGCTATCATCTACGATTTGGTTGAAAAAGATGTGATTGAAGAGACAAGAGGCAACGTTTGCAATAGTCCTGTTCTGCCTGTTTTGAAATGAACTGACCCCTCTCAGCCACCTGTGTACAGATTTGTGATTGATCTTAGAGAGGTCAATAAAATAGTTGTGCCACCATTTCCAGTTGTTCCTGACATTACTGCCCTATTGACTATGATTCCAGCTTCTGCAACGTGGTTTTCGGTGATTGACTTGAAGAATGCTTTCTTCAGCATCCCGATTGCTAAGGAGAGTAGGGATATTTTTGGCTTCAGTTTAGGAGGACGAAGCTTCCGCTTTAAACGCGCTCCCCAGGGCTACTGTGAAAGTCCATCAATATATAGTCAAGCTCTAAAAACACAGCTTGAGACGATTGTTTTACCTGAAGGCGCTACCCTCATTCAGTATGTTGATGACTTACTTATTGCTGCGGATTCTGAAGAAATCTGTAAAAAAGCCACGTTGTCTTTGTTGCGTCATTTGTGTGATCTGCATCACAAAGTCTCTCTCTCCAAACTGCAATATTGTCGACAAGAAGTGACCTACTTAGGTCATCTCTTATCGAAGGAGGGAAGGAAACTGACCCCAGAAAGAATTCAGGCAATAGCAAAATTAAGTGTGCCAAGAACACAGAGAGAAGTGCGTGCTTTCTTGGGTATTACATCGTACTGTAGACAGTGGATTCCAAATTTTTCTTTACTGGCCAAACCATTGGTGGCATTAACGTGTAAAGATATACCCAATCCAGTGCCTTGGTCTGAAGAGTGTCAGAAAAGTTTTTCTGAATTGCGCACAGCATTATGTTCGGCTCCTGTGTTGGGTACCCCCAACTACAGTAAGCCCTTTACATTGTATGTCCATGAGCAAGAAGGTTGTGCATTATCAGTGTTGACACAGTTGTTTGGAGACAAACAGCGTCCATGTGCATATTTTTCGTCGACTTTGGACCCAGTAGCTAAAGCATTGCCAAGTTGTTTAAGAGCAACAGTGGCAGCAGCTGTTTCTATTCGACAGTCTGCTGGTTTAGTAATGAATAACACATTAATAGTAATGGTTCCACATGCAGTGGACACGTTACTGAATAGAACCAAGAGACAGCACTTAACTAGTGCTCGATTGTCTGGTTATGAACTAACTTTGTTAGCGAGCCATGTGCACATCAAAAGATGCAGCACATTAAACCCAGCCACGTTATTGCCAATTCCAGTAGAGACAGAGAATGCTGAAGAGCAGCATGACTGTTTTCTTAGAACAGAAGAAGAAACGAAAGGGAGAGTAGATCTCCGAGATACTCCTCTTGCTGAATGTGATGGTACATTATGGGTGGATGGTTCATGCTTCAAACTTCCGAATGGTGACACGACTGCAGCATATGCTGTCACAACTTTGCATACAATCATTGAAGCTGCACGCATTCCACATAACTCAGCTCAAGCAGCAGAATTGATTGCCCTTACAAGAGCGTGTGTGTTGTCAAAAGGAATGAAAGCAAATGTGTATACTGATAGCCAATACGCATTTGGGCGTGGCCCATAGTTTTGGACAATTGTGGCGTGAACGTGGTTTTTTAACTTCGCATGGAGCAAAAATCCAACATGGTCAGTTGGTGAATGAGCTTCTTGAATCACTGACTTTGCCTCTACAAGTTGCAATTGTAAAATGTAGTGCTCACAAGAAGGTGACTGATGATGTTGGTCGTGGAAATGCATTTGCTGATGAAGTCGCGAAAGAAACAGCAAGGAATGTGATGAGCAGAATGTATGTTGCAGGCCCTGCAAGATGGGTTGGCAATGTTGGAATGTGCGAAGACACAATAGAGAGTGTGAAATCGATCCAATCTGAGGCCACAGAGGAAGAGTTGAACATGTGGAGAGAAAGCACGGGTAGAGTGGATGCAAATGGTTGTTGGGTTGAATTGTCAGAGCATCAGAGATGGTTGCTACCCGACGCGTATGTGCTTGCAGTGGTTACAATGGCCCATGGAATGGCTCACATTAGCGTGAAAGGGATTTGCAAGCTGTTGGCTCCGGTATGGCAAAATGCTGGAATTCCTAAGTGTGCAGAGAATGTGGTCAAGAATTGTATGGTGTGTCTGAAACACAATCCTGGTAGGTGAACCCCAACTCCAGCTGGTCATTTTGCACCTCCTACATATCCGTTTGAGGTTTTGCAGCTAGATTTGATCCACATGGAGAGGTGCAACAATTTAAAATAAGTACTCGTTGTTGTCTGTGCCTTCTCAAGATGGGTAGAAGCATATCCCCTAAAGGACAATACTGCCTTGTCCACAGCAAAAGCCCTTGTGAAAGAATTTTTCCCCAGGTTCGGAATGCCTAGAATGATCTGGAGTGACAATGGGAGTGAATTTGTGGGTCAAGTGATGAAGAAAGTATGTGAAGGGCTAGGCATTCAACAGAAGTTCCATGCTGCAAATCACCCACAATTAGCTGGACTGGTAGAATGTTACAATGGCACACTCAAGTTAAAGCTAGCCAAGATCCAAGTGAGCACTGGTCTTAAATGGCCTGACGCTCTGCCCTTAGCACTCCTATCCACTAGAATGACCGTGCACTCACGGGTAAAACTCAGTCCCTATGAAATCATCTTCAGCCGTCCGGCCAACATATGGGGGGTGCCAAGACCCACCAAGTTTAGTGAGATTGAGCACCCTGTTTTGCTTGACTATCTGTATGAATTGACGGCTAAATTGTGTGTTTTACACCAACAGGTCCATGACTCTCTGCCTCTGGTCTCTGAAGCTCCAGGCCATCAAATCGATCCTGGATCCTGGGTGCTGGTGAAAAACTTTCAGCGAACAAAGAACGACCAGCCCAGATGGACCGGCCCACACCTCGTCCTTCTTTCCACAAGATCAGCTGTTCGAGTGGAAGGAAAGAAGAACTGGATCCACGGGATCCACTACAAACGGATCCCTCTGCCTCTGCCCTATGACCGGTGGGTCCAGGAGGGTGTCGCCGACTCAGAGACTGAATCTTTGCCACGGTTCATTCCTTTCAGTGATGCTTGTGTAAAAGGAACAATTAGTGAGCAAGAGAGCGACAGTATTTTGCAACCAGCTGTATCACCACCAGTCCAATTGGACACCACAGAACCTGAACTCTTGTTCCGAGACAACACAATACCGGGAAAACAACGGTATAATCTGAGGCCAAGAAATACGAACTAATAAAAGTAAACTAATAAAAGTTTTTTTTCCCCCAAGTACTATTTTTGAAAGCGCAGCTCTCCCATCTGAGGAACTTGCTCATTTTTGTTTTTCGAACCGCCACCCGGGTTCCGCTGCTAGGGCTGCGATTGCCCAAAGTCTTTGGGGTGCAGCTGGCGACGTTAGGTCGACAGTTCTGGTTGGTCTAAGGGAGTTGCCCTGGATCAACAGAAGCATTCCTTAGCAGAATCAACCTCCCATCCTGGGCAGCATTGTAGAGAGGATGGATTTTTCAAGATGGAGAGTCCTGCCAAAACTGTGAACTTTAAGGCCAAAATATGTGGATTAATGACGAAAAAACATTTTTTATTATTATGCATTTTCCTGTTATTCAGTGCAATAATGTTTTTAGTAGGATATGTATTATTTTCTTTACAAACAACATTGGCACCTACTACATCGCCCGTACCTCCTCCTACTGTTTCTTCACATTCTTTTCAACCCCTTCCTGAACATGAATCAGCTAGGAGATTAGAGTTTATTAATAACTCCTTCATTCAGCTCTTGCACCAACACCAACTAGTAATGAACACGACTAACTGTTGGGTGTGTGGTCTTATGCCCCACACAACGGATAAAGGTATTCCTTACTTGGTCCTGCCATTCAGCAACAATGGCTCTGTGTGGGCATACAGAACAATGTTCATTTATGCACATGAAGTCTACCCCCTACGTTCTGTAACAGACAATCCTAAGAATAGTGCTCTAGTTAAGGGTATAGTAGATATGATTAAGGAAGATATTTCCTATGAAACTATTCCAAGAGATGAGACACTAGTATACATAGGATGGAACGTGACCGGATATGGAACTACTCTGAGTGAGAAACAGCAAGCTAAGAGATCTTCCCCGATTTGGATTGTACCCCATCGGGGTCATATGTGTCTGCAAGGTACTGGCAAGAATCCCAGAGCTCAGTTAGGGAAGAGTGTCTGTACTGAAACGTATGTTTTTGCATCTCAGACTTCCCCTTCGTTCTTAGCAGCTAAGGGTACCTATTTCATCTGCCATGATAGAGCCTATACATGGTTGCCCCCTGACTTTTCGGGCACATGTTTTGTTTCATTCCTGTTGCCTCCCACCTACACAGCAGCGGCAGATTACCACAAGACAAGGATAGTTAGAGGTATCGTGAGCAAAGACGACACCGCAGGACAAGAATTTGGGGATTTCGTAAAGGGTTTTCTGCCGTTCTGGGGACCGATGGTTAACGGCAGAAACATAAGGCAATTAACAAGGGTGGTTGAACCCACCGTAATTGAAACTGCTGGTGCCCTTAGTAACTTGACTGCTGAGCTCCAGTCGGACCGTCTTATGACCCTTCAGAACAGGGTCGCATTAGATGTCATACTTGCAGACCGAGGTGGGGTATGTAAATTGATCCAATCGAGTTGCTGTGTTTTCATCCCAGATAACGCTCCAACAGTGTACCAGGGCATCTCCAAACTGCATAAGATTTCCGAATCTATTCATGTGGATAAAGGAGATTGGTCTGTCATGGGATGGTTCTGGGACCTGATATCCGGCTGGGGATGGAAAATTCTGATGGTCATTGGGATGGTCTTAGCCATTCTTTTCCTGTTCTGTCTGTGCGTGCAGTGCGCTCCTGCAATATGTGGCCTCTGTGCTACATCATGTGTAAGGAAGCCTGTGTAAAAAGACGAACTAAGTACCAGAATGATGTTACAGCAACATCTCAATGACTTTAGGAATATAGACCTGGACTCAGATTAGCATGAGATTAGGTTAAATTGCCTATGTAAGGGCAAAAGGAGGGTTTGTGGTTCTGAAAATTCTGGACTCGTGGTTCTGAAGATTCTGGACTCGTGCAAATAAACTTTGCCGTAGCATGACGATTTTCATGTCAAAATACCGATAATGGTTAGTACACTAGACCTGAGACTTAAAGCGGACAGGAAAAACCCATGTGCCCTGGTGCTGCTAGACCTCTCCGCCGCATTCGATACGGTCAAGCATGACCTATTGTTGTCGCGGATGTGGGATCTCGATATTCAGGGCACCGCCCATGCCTGGCTGACATCCTTCCTGGAGTCACGGGTCCAGAAAGTGCAATTGGCTAACCTGGTATCGGAGGCAGTAGGTATCACATGCGGAGTCCCTCAGGGCTCGGCATTATCACCTTTATTGTTCAATGCCTACCTGCAACCTCTCATCTCAACATTAAATCAGATGGACTGCAGTATATACAACTATGCCGACGATACGCAGATTATTATTCAAATCGACAACTGTCCACTGGCATACCAGAGAATGCAGAACATTCTAAAATTCACCGTGAACTGGATGACGACCAACTCATTAAAAATAAATCCCGATAAGACCGAGGTGTTGGCGATCACAACGGCATCGAGCCCCTGGAACGACCTCCTCTGGCCTACCGAATTAGGGCCATCCCCAATACCAGCTGAAGCAGTAAAAAGCTTGGGACTGATTATCGATGCAAACCTCACCATGTCTGCCCAAGTCTCAGCCGTAGTGGGTACTTGTGTGGGGCTAATGAGGCAATTGCGCAAACTATCCCCTATCCTGACGGTAGACACGCTTAGAAGAGCAGTATCAGCACTGATCCTGGCACGCCTGGATTATGGCAATGTTCTGTATGACAATATCCCTCAAAAATTGTCGAGCAGACTGCAGATAGTCATGAACGACGCCGCCAGACTGATCTTCAACAAACCTAGAAGGACTCAGGCTACTCCCCTCCTCCATAAACTCCATTGGCTGCCGGTGAAACAACGAGCCAAATTCAAGGGCCTATGCATAACGCATAAAGCACTGTACGGACAAGCCCCAAAATATATCAAGAAACGTTTAGTTCCATACGCCCCAAGCAGGAATTTATGATCAGCAGACGCTGCTCTACTGATTTGTCCGCGTTTTAAGCTATCCTCCTTTGGAGGGCGCACGTTTTCCCATACAATTCCCAGTGCATGGAACAAACTGCCAGAGAGCCTGCGCAAAGAAACAAACCTTTTATCTTTCAGAAAAAAGCTAAAAACGGTGCTGTTTCAGGAGGCCTGGGGTAATGCCTAACTCTCTCCCCTCTAGTATGGTGCTCACTCTCTGCAAAGCGCTTAGAGACCCCTGGGTGATAAGGCGCTATAGAAATCTAACATACAATACAATACAATACAATACACTATGTACAAGCATTTGCGTCACATTCGAGTGGCGACTTCACCTCGAAATCGTCATTCTCGTCCTGAACCCTTGGCTTCCATTTTGTGTGCGGCAGCCATTTTGTGAGTTGCCCTTCACATTATAACTACAGCTGAATTCGATATCAAAGGACACATACACCTTGATTGACTTTTCTGTGACCCAGGCAAGCTGGAACCATTGCCCCAGGCCAAACCTGTTCGGTCAGTTTCTCTCCCAGTGGCCGAGCGAGATAGCATCAACGCACAACAGGCCATAAACCCTTTTCATCGCACACACACCCTGCCAAATCTTGCTCACACCTGGCTCTGCTCCTTTCTCTCTTACTTGCTTTATGATGAGGAGGAGCCCGGTTATATTGGGGGTACACCGATATCTGATGAAAATGTTGGGCCTTGCCGGGTAATTGATCACGAACTGGACACACTGAAATGTGGAATTGTCATCATGACTCTGCCTTTTCTTTGTAGTGAAAATATGTGAATAGCCTACTGTGAATCTAAGAATGTTTTCACTGTAAATCTAAGAATGTTTGCCTGAAGCTTAATATTTTGTATAAAAAGAGAAGCCTGGCTCTGTAATGTGAGCAGTCTCCTGAGAATCTACACACTGTGTTGTTGTACTTCTAGGACGCTTGTTACTTGGTTGCAGCCAATAAATTCGATCTTTGACTTTACCTAGAAGACTCTGGTTTCTGTGTCTAAATCAGGAAAGTACTCGAGGTCTTTGGGTGTTGCCCCTGACACAGCTGGGTTACCGGATCAGTACCGGTTCTGAAAAACCCAGTACCTCACAAACTATACAATACTAGGCCCATATCAACAACAGAGCGACTGAATCATGAGGTGAATAGATCTATATATGTTGTTTAAACTATCCACAATAAACAAGACCAACTTGTCATTTAGTAAGTTTTTTCAAACATATTCAGAAAAACTTAGGTTTTGGAATTTTATTAAACAGGCATTTGAAAATGTTATAAAGAGAGGTTTATTTAGCATTTATAAAGAGAGAGCTTAATTCAAGAAATATTATTCATTAGCAGAAATAAGTAAAAATAAGCATTTCCAAACCCTAACTATTTCCCTGACTCTACCCTCATCTCTTGAAATTAAAGTCTTTAAAATTCCCCTTTCCTTACCTGTATTCCTCCATCAGCAGAACACGTCCCTCTGGAATCAAGAAGCGCAAGCCAAATGTCTGCTGTTTGAGCTAATTTTTATACCCTAAACTGAGCTAAACTAACTATTTTCACATTCCAAACAGTCGAATCCTAGCTCTCCATTGGCTGGGCCACCTCATGCCACAGTAAATTGTGACATCTCCTACTTCATGTCCGGGCTTTTTCACTAGCCCATTGTTCATGCACGAAGTCCTGGCGACTCTTCCTTAGGTTGCTACATTTTGTAGCAAAGATGTTCAAGCAATACAAAATTTGTCACGTCTCTTCCTTTCAACCTTGAGCTTGTCACATTCCGAGCTTCCCGTGGCACATTAGCAAACCTCTCCACAGAGTCACTTTTGGCAGTTCTTTTCAAAACCTTTCAAAATAAGAGTTCATAGGCTTCTCATCTTTTTCAGAATAATTTTTTGCTTGTGGCATTTTCATCAATAGGCCTCTTTTCAGAAAGCGTCAATTTTCTGCGCCACCTTTTTCTTGCGTCACTTTTTATAGCATTATTTTTCTCTGCAGCCAACTCTAAGCTTCATTTGTAAAACTATTATATAAACAAATATAAAACATGAATTAATTAAGGAATTGACATTTGTTCTGTTACCCACCCACCTTTGCTAATTAATTAACCCATTAGTCTATATTACCTAGCAGAAGCAAACAAATAAAGCAGCGTTTGTATCTACCATTCTTCATTTAGTCCAGCAGGATTCTCCACATACATGTATAAAATAAAAAGTCACAACATAGACAAAAGCATATATAAAATAGGCACATGCCATTAATTGAACAGCCGCAATTAATATTGACAAGACAATAGACAAACAAAACAAGGTTAGTTAATTATTTTTAAAACGTACTTGCTGCAACATAGAGCACATAATGTTAAACCCGCATGTTTGTGAATGCAATTTTATTCTAGGTTGGTTAAATAACATGCAGCAAACATATTAGTTTTATTAAACATTATGGAAGTTTGACTTCACAAGCCTGAACAAAATATTGTTCATTAACCTGCTCCATCATTTACACGTGTGTGCAAATGTTTGGAAGATATCATATCAGCTTGTACGGAACATAAAATGTTTGTATGGTCCCGTGTACAATGGTTGACTGAAAAATCAGGTCTAATTAAGTCGTAGAACAGTTTTACTCATTCTGCGTAATCCAAAATGTATGCTCTGCCAAAATTTTAAAAAATCCTAAAATGGATTGTAATCTTTTCAGAGTTGTTGGAGGTTGGAGAAGTGCACATTTTTCAGAAAAAATGTGCTGCCCGGCTTTTGGCTTCACTTGACAACTCATTTCCCAGAAACAGGATAATGAGGTGGGCAATTTTAGATTTTTGAAATTAAATTTGTAGCCCAGGTGAGCGAACCCAAAGGGTTATGTGGTTCACTCTAGCCAAGTGTTCCATAAGCTCATAGTACGTCAGATAAATTTCATCTACATAGGACAATGCTTGCTCAGCTAAAGTTTCAAGTAACTCCGTTACCCTGGCTGAAAACAGCCCCGGGCTGTTCTTATACCATTGAGGTAAACGACAAAATTGATGCTGTGAACCTAGCACAGAAAATGCAGTCAAATATCTGCTTTCAAGCGCTATATTCTGGCAGAAAAATCAAGTCGATATATCTAGGGTTGTTTTGTATTTATTCTGCACACTGTTATTCTTAGCATGGCACTATGTGCATTTTGTAATACAAATATGAGTGTGGAAGTGTTCAAATGTCTATAGTCTAAGACGAGACAATCTGAATTGTCCGGTTTCAATAAGGAAACAAGGGATTATTCACAGGTGAAGCACAATTTTCTATCCACCTTGATACTCAAGTTGTTCTAGGATTTTCCTAACTTGCATTTTAGGTTCATGTTTTATTGGGTATTGTCTCTGAGGCTGAGGAACTGGTTTTAATGGTATTTCGTGATGAGGAGACTCATCTTCCCACACAACATGATAGTGGTAAAATGTAGGCGCTAGCACTAATGCCCACTCCTGCGTGTATGAATGTTTAACTGATTCTGGAACGAAGTCAGAGAAGGCAGGTTAAATACCCTTTTCTCCCAGTGGGCATTCCATTACGAACTCAGGAGGCCAATCCTTTTCAGGAAAAAGAAAGTCATAACCATGTATCGTGTTCTCCCAAAAGAGAGCCTTTATCTTCCCGGGTATGTCCCCCTCTATTTGGAGCATTATTTTGTATAAAAGATGTGGGATACTTACCCTTGTATCAAGCATTTCCACAGTGATATACTCATTCAGTGTTACAATCACCAGAAAATCCATCAAGTTCCGGTGACCTATTGCAACTTCTGCCACGCTGTCCCTCTACCTTCTTCTATTTGAATTGAGATTTTTGAGTCGTTTGTTTGTCCTCTTTCAGTATGTAATCTGAAGTGGGATGCGTTTCCCTTTTTGGCTTCACATGCTCTTCTAATCTGCACTCTGACCATCAACCTCTCTCAGAACCTCTACCAGATGAATCCTGAAAGGAACAAGAGGATTGTGTATCAGGCTAGGTCGCCCCCACGCTCCACTGCTGCCTGTTTTGCCGCCTTCCTGCTCTGTTTCTGCTGTGGGCGACCCAGCCGCCGCTGAGCTGCCCGCCCGCCCCAGACTCTTCCTGCCGCTGCCTCCCTGCGGCCCCGCCCCCCGCCAGCCCATTCGCCGCCCGCTCTCGCCACCCAGCTGACCCTCCCTCCCGGCTCCTTACTTAAGGGGACCGCGCTCACCTGCGAGGGAGTGACCGCCGAGCCTGTTCCAGGCTAGGTCGCCCACGCTTCACTGCTGCCTGTTTTTGCCGCCTTCCTGCTCTGTTTCTGCTTCGGGTGACCCAGCTGGCGCTGAGCCGCCCGCCCACCCCAGACTCTTCCCGCTGCTGCCTCCCTGCGGCCCCACCCCCACCAGCCCATTCGCCGCCCCGCTCCCGCCACCAGCTGACCCTCCCTCCTGGCTCCTTACTTATGACGCCCACGTGTACGCGCAGCGGGCGCGCCGATTATGCGCCGAAGGCGTGCCAAAGGCAAGCCTGTCTGCGCCCGTCCGCGCCCAGCACCAGGACCCCTTGCCCCCGCCGCTGCAAGACCACCCGACGGACCTACGACGCCGCCACCCTCAACGCACTCAATGCGGCCGAAACACCACCTGCTACCGAGCCACCCCGAAACGCACCCACGGATCCTTCACCTGCAAAGCCTGCCGCTTCACCTGCCTCCGAACCTGCACCGCACCCACCAAACCGAGCACCAGCAACAACCACCTCAAGTGCATCCTGCTCAACACTCGCTCCGTCCACAAACACACCGTGGAACTCTGGAACCTCCTCGACACAACTTCACCAGACGTCGCCTTCCTCACGGAAACCTGGATGACCGCCTCCTCAGCCCCCGACATCGCCATTGCCATCCCAAACGGGTACAAGATCACCAGGAGGGACCGCGTCAACCAGACCGGAGGAGGCATCGCCATCGTACACAAGAACACCATCCGCATCACGACCAACTCCGACGACACCCTCACCGCCGCTGAACACCTCCACTTCCAGATACACACCGACCCCAAGACGACCAACAGAGGCACCCTCATCTACAGACCCCCGGGACCACGCACACAATTCAGCGAAGACGTCGCAGACTTCATCAGCCCGCACGCCCTCCCCTCCGCTGACTACATCCTCCTAGGGGACTTCAACTTCCACCTGGAGAACAACAACGACACCAACACCACCACCCTGCTGGATAACCTCGCCAACCTCGGACTCAAGCAACTGGTGAACACTCCCACCCACTACGGCGGCCACACGCTTGACCCCATCTTCTCCTCCAGCAAGCACATCTCCTTCAGCCACTCCACCGGACTTCATTGGACGGACCACAGCTGCGTCCACTTCAGCTTCAGAAGAACCACGACCCACCACCACCCGCAACAGGTTCCTCGCAGGAGCTGGAACAAGATCACCGCCGACCAGCTCACCACCTCCCTCAGCCAGAACCCTCCCGCCAGCACAACAGACCCCAACGAAGCAGCCAACAACTTCACACAGTGGATCACCAACTGCGCAGACAACATCGCACCACTGAAGACCCCTCCCAGCAGACCCGGCAGCAAGAAAGCCTCCTGGTTCACCGACTAACTCAAGTACTCCAAGAAGAACTGCCGTACCCTCGAGAAAATCTGGAGCAACAACCAGACCACAGACAACATGACTGCCCTCAAGCACACCACCCGCAAACACCACCAGCTGATCCGCACCACCAAGAAGACAGCATTCAAGGAACAACTGGACAACAACGCCCACAACAGCAAGGAACTCTTCAGCATCGTCAAAGACCTCTCCAACCCCAGCGCCGGAAACAACGACATCACTCCCTCGCAAGACCTCTGTGACTCACTCTCCTCATTCTTCCACAGCAAGATCACCGACATACACAACAGCTTCGGCGCACAGACCACGCACCCAACCACCGAGCCAACGCCCCTCACCACCACCCTCCGCGCCTAGACTCCGGTCAGCACCGAAGACACCGCCCGCGTGATGAACACCATCCACTCCGGATTACCAACCGACCCCTGTCCCCACCACGTCTTCAACAAAGCCGACTCCATCATTGCACCCCAACTCCGGGACATCATCAACACCTCCTTCAACACCGCCACCTTCCCGGAGAGCTGGAAGCACGCCGAGCTCAGCGCCCACCTGAAGAAACCAACAGCGGACCCAACCGACCTCAAGAACTACCGTCCCATCTAGCTCCTCCCTTTTCCTGCCAAGGTCATCGAGAAGACTGTCAACAGTCAGCTTGCCGCCTTCCTCGAGACGAACGGATCCCTCGACCACTCGCAGTCCGGCTTCCGAGCAAACCACAGGACCGAGACCGCCCTCATCGCAGCCACAGATGACATCAGATCCCTGCTCGACAATGGGGAAACAGTGGCCCTCATCCTCCTGGACCTCTCCGCAGCGTTCGACACGGTCTGCCACCGCACCCTAGTGCAGCGCCTCAACAACATCGGAATCCAAGAGAAGACACTGGAATGGATCATCTCGTTCCTCGCCTGAAGAACCCAGAGGGTTCACCTCCCCCCCGTTCAGATCCGAGGCCACCGAAGTCATCTGCGGCGTACCACAAGGATCATCACTCAGCCCCACCCTCTTCAATGTCTACATGAGCCCCCTCGCAGCCATCGCACGCCAACACAACCTCAACATCATCTCCTACGCCGACGACACCCAGCTGATCCTCTCCCTCACCAACGACCCCACCACCGCCAGAACCAGCCTTCACGAAGGGATAAAAGACGTCGCAGAGTGGATGAAGAACAGCCGCTTGAAACTGAACTCAGACAAGACGGAAGTCCTCATCCTGGGATCATTGCCCTCCGCCTGGGACGACTCCTGGTGGCCCCCTGCCCTGGGCTCGGCTCCCAAGCCAACGGACCACGCACATAACCTGGGCTTCATCCTGGACTCCTCCCTCTCGATGACCAGACAAGTCAACGCCGTCTCGTCGTCGTGCTTCAACACCCTGCGTATGCTCCGAAAGATCTTCCGGTTGATCCCCACCGAAACCAGGAAGCCGGTCACCCAGGCACTCGTCACCAGCCGACTGGACTACGGAAACACCCTCTATGCCTGAACCACAGCCAAACTTCAGAAAAGACTCCAACGCATCCAGAACGCCTCCGCACGACTCATCCTGGACATCCCCCGACACAGCCACATCCCCGGACACCTGAGAGACCTGCACTGGCTCCCAGTCAACAAGAGGATCACGTTCAGACTCCTCACCCACGCACACAAGGCTCTCCACGATCTGGGCCCCAGGTGACTCAACAACCGCCTGACCTTCTACACTCCCACCCACCAGCTACGATCCACCAGCCTCGCCCTCGCCGCCGTTCCACGCATCCGCAGAGCCACCACCGGAGGAAGATCCTTCTCCTACCTGGCAGCCAAGACATGGAACTCCCTCCCCTTCCACCTCCGACTGACCCAGGATCACCTTTCCTTCAGGAAGCAACTCAAGACCTGGCTCTTCATTCAAGCAGTAGCAGACCCCCCCCCAGTGCCTTGAGACCCCTCCGGGTGAGTAGCGCGCTTTACAAATGCCATGATTGATTGATTGATTGATTATCAGTATCCTGATACCTGTCAGGTATTTTAATGTTATAATTTCTCAGATTGTATTTTTTGTCAGTGGATTTCTGCTTAGGAGACCCACCCTGATTGTGTGTTATTTTGTTTAATTTTGTGTTTATTATATCATTTCTTCCTGGAAGAATTGGGTGCTTGCTTAGAATTATCCTTTTCAGAATTACTCTCAACTTTCTGGAGGAATCAGAAACTCCTGGTCGGCCAGAGATCTCCTGCTGCAACCAGATCATTTTCATTAAAAAAACGTACAATCATGCTTTCTCTGTGGCCGCTCCTAGAATATGGAACTCTCTCCCACCCGCCATCAGAAGAATCCCTTCTCTGTCACATTTCAAAAAGGATACCAAAACCTTCCTTATGGGTGAATTCCTCGTTTACATTTTGGCTTCAACTACCACTATGACCCTGATATACGTCTGGCTATTGCCTCCCTTCGGATTACCTAGTCACCCCACTAAGAAACCTGTTATGCGTTCTGCACCCCGGCACCTGCTAATGTGATTCTCAGTCTTTTTGCACAATCCTATAATTCCTGTAAAGCACTGTGATACCCTAACGGGTCAAGTTTGCGCTCTATAAAACACAAAAATAAATAAATAAATAAATAATTGTGTTTTCCCAGATCTGGCTCCCAAATTAACTCTGTCTAACGTAGCATAGGTTTCCTCGATAAGTCTCAGTAATTCCTATTCCTGCTGTGCAGCAGTGAATTCCCTCAGGCATTGTTGTACAGCTGCTTCCCCTGTTATGTTACTTAACATAATGGTCGATACTGCAGAAAAATTTCCATCAGTTTCATCCCTAAGTTCAGGGCAGGTCTTGCCCCGTACTCATTCTGTAACTGTTTCGGTACATCAGGTAGAACTGCTATTGAAGGGGTACTATGAGTTCTGGTGTAGCCTGCAGTGCAAACTGTACACCAAGTGGCACAATCTTCACCAGAGGGGGCCAATCTCATTGACAATCAAATTGCTAATATTCTGTGTTTATTCTTTGGTTCCGTATGGGGACAAAAAACTTAATGCTGGCTTGTTTTCTGTGCAATCCAGAATGTAATTTGCTCCTGACTGGTGAGAACTTTTCCTATAATTGAGGGCTGATCCCCATAGCAATCAATTGATGTTGTGCAGCTTTAGCCATCTGCGCAGAGTTAAATGTTCTCATGCTGTGCTGTGTGAGATTTCTGTAAATCTTTACTAAAATCGTCATATAGTGTTGTTATTTCTGCTGCATCTAAATTGACAAGATTAGGATGTGGTGTAAGAGCAGCTAGGTCTGGCCAAGTCACTCATTCTTTACTGAGCGGACCCAGTCTCACATATTCTATGGCATGGGGGAGGGCGCCTTTAAAGTTTTTAAACCAATGTATATGTTTTTGGTAAGTTAACAGAATTTCCATGTCCACATATGGAAAATGTTCCCATGGTATCCCAAGACTAGAATACCTCTGTTCTGAATGCTTCGTGTGCCTCGACCACAAAGGTAACGTCACCACCCGTTGCCAGGAGGCCTTAATGTAATAATTTCTGAGTAATTGAATGTCTGCAATTTTCTGGAATATTTAAAGTAACTACATCGTTTCCACTGGCTCATCCATTTATGGGCATTGTGTGAAGAGAGTAGAATTTTATGGAGACAAATTTATAGAGATAGTGTTTGCACAATAAGGGAACATTTTATCCTACAAGCTTGAATAACCTACGGTCAATAAATAGGGTATACCTACTCAGCTGAGGCAGATTTTCCTTATCACCATGTACGTCTCCGGTTTGGAGTTTACTAGTATTCACTGAGTAAAGCACAACTGAAATACTCAGATAGACTGTTAAATTAGAGCCCAACCAACATTGGTGGTGCCATGTCGTGCAGTTCCCACTATTCCGTAGTACCTGCGTGTTTGGACAACATGAATTTTGGGCGAGGTGCCTAGACTGATTCCGGGCACCCCCGCAGGATGTGTTGGCCTAGAGACCAGCTGGCTCACAGTGCCATCCTAAGCCCCCAAACCTTACCAGGGAATGAATAGTTTCCGGCAACCACTGAACATGACAACCCTGACCCCCTCAGGAAACAGATTAGAACCTTTCGCTCAGTCACTCGTGCTTACTCGTGCGCAGATAAATATAAAGAATACACAGTGGGCTACTTTCAATATATTTATTGAACCAGTGTTATTCTTGTATGGAATACACGAGCTACGATAATCAGTAGACAGAAGATCAAAGTGATTACAAGCACCAAAATAGTAAATAGTAGGTACAGTTCTACCATGGTGCTAAAACAGTGTATATATGCAGGATTATAAACAAGGCAGCAATCAGGCGCAATCCTCGTATGCAAAGCCCTACTCTAAGTGTACCTAGAGTGTATGTAGGTGTAGAGCCAAGAATCTTCCCAAGGAATGATCCAACCCCATTACCTAGAGGGAGAGAATGAAGGACACCGTCTTGGTCACAAACTGGACACCCCTTAGGAGATGTCAGGCTGCTGCGTGGTGCAGTCTCAGCATGCAGGGATCCTCGGTGTCAGATGAAGTGCCTCCCCTGCTCGTCTATCGGGATGCTCATTATTTATAATAGAAATCAGCCTGGCTATGTACATTGTAGATTAGCGATATTATGAATATGTAGATAGCCCCGTCGCCCCGTGGATGAACATTTGTACATAGTGCGTAAAGAGGCCTTGTACATGCTGTTTGAGGCATCATGAAAATGATGTGCAAAGCTAGATGTGTAAGAAAATAGTTTCAGAGAAACTAATCCAACATTGTTGTCTTTTCAAATATTTGCAAAAGTTCAGGACAGAAATGTTTGATTGAGTAGCTGAGCGCTCTATAAAACCCCGGATAACATAACATAACATAACATAACATAACATAACAAGTGGACAATATCAAAAATGAGCAGCTTTGCTACATGGGCCTAACCCAGGAACGTAGCATAAGGTGTTATACTATTTATTGCTCCCTTTCCTCCTGTATCGGAGAATCAGACTAGATACAACTTGCACTCCACATAAGGTGGCATACCCTGTTGTGTCATTAACACTACAATGAGGTTAGGGTCAGACTAGACACAACTTGTTTACCTCTTAAGGTGGCAATACTCTTGGTGTGCTACTTACTCCTATACGGGTTGAGGCTCAGACAAGACACAACATGCCCCCAATACAGGACGAGCTTCACAGTGGAGGTATCATGCCGGAAGGCACCCCAGTTTGCAGTGACAAACAGTTGGAGACAGGCTCCGGAAGAAGTGTCGAGAAGTGGCCTTCAGCCTTGCCCTGTTTATCATACCCAGGCAAAGCTGTGATAGAGAATAGCCACACACAGCGAAGGTGATTACAAGCATCAAAATAGTAAATAGTAGGTACAGCTCTACCATGGTGCTAAAACAGTGTATATATGCAGGCGTGTAAACAAGGCTGCAATCAGGAGCAATCCTCGTATGCATAACCCTACCAAGTCAAAGACTCACCTTCAACCACTGCACCCAATGGCTCCAGCCCCCAGCAGTTTGACCACCTGGAGTACCATCACCTCTAAAGGCACCCTCAGGATCAGGAAGAGCATCCACTCCAGAGCCCCCTCAGATCCATGCCCTCACCACATCTTCAACAGAGCCTGCACCTCCATTGCACACGAGCTCTGCCACACCATCAACTGCTCCATTGAGTCCGCCACCTTCCCTGAAGACTGGAAACATGCAAAGATCAACCCCCCTGCTGAAGAAAACCTCTGCTGACCAGACGGACTGCTAGAGCTACATACCCAACTCTCTGCTCCCAGCCAAAGTCATCGAGAAAGCCATCAACAACCAACTCTCAGAGTTCATCAAAATGAACAACATCCTGGAACTCACCCAATCCGGCCTCTGAAGCAACCACAGCACCAAGACCACTCTCCTCACCACTACAGACGATATCCACACCCTATTCAACTGAGGCGAGACTGCTGCCCTCATCCTTCTGAACTTCTTGGCTGTCTTTGACACCGTCGCCCACCACAACCTCTGTGCAAGACTCCATGTCGCCAGCATCCGCAACAAAGCCCTAGAATGAATCCGCTTCTTCCTTATGGCTGAACGCAGAGAGTCAGACTTCTGCCGTTCAACTCAGAATGAACAGAGATCATCTGCGGAGTTCCTCAGGGATCCTCCCTGAGCCCCACCCTCTTCAATATCTACATGGCTCGGCTTGCAGCCATTGTCAGAAGCCACAGACTCACCATCGTCTCCAACGCCGATGACATCCAGCAGATTCTCTCCCTCACAGATGAACCCACAGCCGCCAAGAGCAACTTCCACAACGGAAGGCAGTCGACACATGGATGAAGGACAGCTTCCTCAAGCTTAACTCAGACTAGATGGAAGTCCTAATCCTGGGCTCTTCTCCCTCCACCTTGGATGGATCTTGGTGGCCCGCAGCTCTCGGACTCCCCCCGCACCCAAAGACCACGCATGAAACCTCAGCATCATCCTGTTACCGTTCATAATTTATGCACTACACTTAGGTTTTATTACTACATATTTTAACGCATATCCCATGCTTCTTAATGCAATTTTGAGTGCTATTCACTTATGAAAGAGGGTTCGGAGTTTCACTTTGTCCCTGAATCACTTAGTGGGAATGATAACAACCGGAAAACACTTCCTGCACAGCACTGCACAGTGGGCAGTGTATGAACACAGTTCAATGTGGTTTACATTTGTATTGGTGCCCTGAACTGAGTCCGTGCCCAGGGAGTTTGAAATTCAACCCTTACGGGTCATTGGAGGGTGGGGGCAAGACTGTGACACTTTAATTCTTGGAAGTTTGAACTTTCAAAGCATCACTCGACTACGCTTTCCCACACACACTAAAGGGTACATTGGTCTGTCCAGCCAATGAGCCATAAGTTAGAAAATACACTCTGCTGTGCATTAAAACGATATTTCAAGTCACCTCTGAGTTCCATGACCTTAACACGGAGCTCTGATTTGGCCTAGATTCCGACTGGCCCATTTGACATCATCCTGACAGCTCCCTGCACACATAAAAGGCACCGACAAACATCAGGGACCACACTGAACTTGTGGAGGTGTAGCATGAGTGTCCCCACTATTGAAAGACTCTCCAGTGTGCCATGACCCACCCCGAGAGCCGCAGTCTCCCATGGATTGCTCTGGCCACCGGATGCCGTGGCCGGGCGGCAGTGGTAGAGGGGGAGATATCGCAGAGACGGGCCTGGAGGGCTGCTGGTCTAGATAACACTGGTCAGGCACCCCCAGAAGGAGATGCCCACTAAGAGACGGGCATGGGCAAGAGGCGCAAGCCCTCTGGTCAATCTGCAGGCTGCGGGCCTGGGGTACATGCTGTGCAGCACCTCCCCAGCCACCACAACAGGGTGTACCATCCTCCTATCGCCCTCGGGGGCTACTATGCGAAACAGAGGACCTGATCATTGGAAGAGGCAAGGAAGGCTGAGCATGATGCTTTCCCATAGCATAGCTGGTGAACACAAATTGTTGCTGTCTTTCTCAGTGCAGACTAACACCTTGGGATGCGTTGAGAACACCTTAAGCGAGCCTGATGCCCTGAGCCGGCGGGACCGAGGAGGATATGGAGCATTCAGACCGGCGTGAAGGGTTCCACATGTGAGGACCTTCCCCCGTACTAGAAGACAGGGAAACAATCACCACTCCAGCACAGAACATTGGACTCCTTCATCGCATGGGTGAGCAACAGAGGGGGAAGAGTGAGGCGTCAAAGGGGAGATTCCTTATGCCTACCACGCAGGAGTGGCTGCTATGGCGGACGCATCCTAGTGAATAGAGGGTTGCGCACTGGGCCCTCACAGCACTTCAGATGTGGACCACTCTTAACTCGCTCCTGCACAAAGATGGTAAAAAAAACGACAGCCCAAGGGGGACATGGACAGTGGGGGGAAGGAACCTTTCCATCTTCTAATTGAACAAGAGGCACTACAGACCACTGCCCCACAGAGTTCACAAGCCCAGGGAGAGCACTTTGACAAACATTTGCGGGCAATCAAAGATGTGAAGGCTACACTCAGACATAAACTGGACACTCTGGGAATAGAGGTGGGGCTGCCTCGAGCTGACCAGGTCAACCTTACAGTCAGGCTGGAGACGTATGATTGTGTCTTGGTAGGAATGTGCCCTACACTGACCGAGATGCAGTCACACTTCAATGCCATGCAGGTGAAGGTCACAAAGCTGTGAGACAGGGTGGAAGATGCAGAGAGTCTTGAAGAAACAACATAAGATTGGTGGGACTCCCAGAGGGGGCCGAGCGACCTAACACGGAGCTCTTCTTAGAACAATGGCTTCTTGACACAGTACTTAGCAGTAAGAGATTGACCTTCTACTCAAAAGAAATGGTGCATAGGGTCCAAGGTAGAGCCTCGTACCCGGACTCCTTGCCGCGGCCAGTAGTGGCACAACTCTTCAACTACCGGGATCGCAACCACACTCTACAAGTGGCGAGTACCAGTTGCCCCTGAAAAATTGATAATAGCACAGGGAATATATATCCAGACTCTACGGCTGAAGTGGAATGCTTCTGGGGTTCCGTCACGCAAGCAGAAGCTGCTTCAACTGGGGCTAAAATACTCGCTTATTTTCCCAGAGAAACAGCAAGTAGTAGATGCAGATTCCGCACTAATCTTTGAAACACCGTGGATGCCTGGGAATGGATGAAGACAAAAGGGGTGCCCCAGGTCCCAAGCTGTACACTCCCACAACAAGACTGGCACAACCCCTGTTATAAGAGAGGGCTGCGTAGGTCTTCCTATAGCAAGCCTACAAATGGGCAAGCAGCACACAAACAAGCCAGGGTCATGGTGGAACTGGAATCTTGCAGCAGCCTCACCCCATCACTCACACTTCAGGTGGGAGCCTTGCTGCACGGGGAGTTGGCCCTCGCCTTGAAGAACATCCAAGCAGAACTGTGAACGGGCCCTGCTCTTGCCCTGATGACAGAGGACAAGGTGATATGACCCCGGAAACACCACTAGGACCCTGCGTTGACAGCCTTAGACTGAACATAGTGAAGGAAAGCACAGGTGCTCTTGATGTGCAGAAGGGAGGGTGAGAAATGGGGTTACATGATGGCTTGAACTTCGATAGAACTAACGCCCTACAAAGCCAGTGTCGGTGTGGTCATCAAGGTTGCCATCCATGGTAGATGCATGGATCTTGTGCTGGGTAAGCACTGTGCTGCAGCGGTTCCAATGGCCTCCTCTTCTGTTGGCTCAGCAGATCTGTGGGGTGTCTGCAAGTCAGAGGATAGCTGATCAAAGCTGTCTGGACGGTTAGTGGAAGGTCAGGCATTTGTTGAAGTATGCTGGTCCTTCGTTGTGCAAGGCCATGTAGGCATGACTCATCATCTTGAACTGGCATCTCTTCTGAATCAGGAGCCAGTGTAGTTTCTTGAGATGGGGTGTGACTTGGATCCTTCTGGGAGGGTGACTATGAGTCTTGCCGCTGAGTTCTGTATTATCTGGAGTCTATCCTGGAGGTTTGCAATGACTCTTACGCAGATTGTGTTTCCGGAGTCCAGTCTGCTAGTGATGAGGGCTTGCATGATGGTCCTTCTGGTGTTTGCCGGGAGCCATCTGAAGATCTTGTGGAGTCTGCAAAGGGTGTGGCAGCAGGTGGATGAGACTGCATTGACTTATTTCTTCATGGATAGCTTGCTATCCAGAATGATGTAGAGGTTATGGGCATGGTATGTTGATGGGGGTATGCCGTGCTCCATGGGACACCATGTGTCATTCCATGGTGAGGTGTTGTTCCCAAAAATGAGGACTTCCATCTTGTCTGTGTTGAGTTTTTGACAGGTGTACTTCATCCAAGCCCTTGATACAAGCCCTAGCAATGCCAAGTATATAAGGTGGGGACTTTAATTCTGCCCATAACACCTCCCTAGATAGATCCTTTCCCCACCACAAACCGAGAATGCAATCAGAATGACCCATGCATTGTGGACTGGCTTATACTTACCCAGATGTGAAACATCTGGTGACAGAGGAATCCTCGTACACGAGAATACTCGTTCTCACCAGTACACTAACTGCACACCAGAATCTGCTTGCTCCTATACAATCCCTCTGTGGCTTCCTTGGCCTTGTGATCTGAATGTCTAGGCCACACACTTTCGGACCACAACCACCTCAAAATGATGATTCAGTGGGGCAGACGACATGCACCAGTACCTACTAGGAGGCTGTATGCCCCGGCCCTACAGGACAGAGTCTTCTCTGATACTGAAGGTACACATGTCACCATCTTTGAGACGAACTAAGGGACTGCCTCTACGACAGTGATAGAGTGGGATACCTTTAAAGGTCTCACATAATGACTGTACATCAAGATGTAGCATGGTGTAAAACACGCCTTACAAGCCTAGAACCTCTCTCTTGAACAAACAATATGAACAACAGAAATATATTTGGGGTAGCTGCATGAAACTAGAACATAATCACCCCTCTCCAGAAGAAGTAAAGAGGGGCGGTGGTCAGACTAGGAACACTACACTATCAGATACTAGCATAGCTACTAAGGTCGCTGAACCCAAAGATCCCCAGAAAGGCCAGCAGATCCCCGGTGGGAGTGATATTGAATGTACAAGCAGATATAAATCAGGCTTTCCTGTAGTACCAGATGTCTGTATACCAGGCTGTGTTGGGAGGGCAAGCGCCCCAATTAGATGAGTATTTGAATAGACTGTCGATCCCCAGACTTAACCCCCTTCAGGAACATACACCAGATGAAACCCTGACCACTGAGGAAATTGGCTTCATGATTGACTAGATCGCGTGCAACAAAACTTCTGGGATGGACGGGTTCCCGGTGGACTTTTACTTCACCTACAGAGCAGCCCTCTCTCCAAACCTACTCCAAATGTACCAACAGGCCCGGCAGGAGGGCTCATTGCCGGGATCCCTATGGGAGGCTATGATATTTGTCCTGCCTAACCCCAACTGGGACCCCCTGGAGCTATGCTCCTACTGGTCACTGTACACCGACCACAAGATTTGCGGGAAGGTCCTGGCAAACAGGTTGCTCCCCTGCCTCTCTACATTGGCACCAAGACCAGAATGATTTCGTACCTGGGAAAAAAATGTGCCTAAACCTACGGCGCCTCTCCGGCTGATGGAAGAGAATCTTCAAGAATTTGCCTCCATACACAACACTCTCACTAGATATAGAGAAGGCCTTCGACACCCTGGAGTAGTTTTACTTAACGAAAGTGCTGATGTGCATGAAACTAGGTGCAGAAATACTGCACTGGATAAATCGCTGGCCCGCATCCGGACAGGCAGAGATCTCAGTTTCTTTTTAAGTATGTGGCAAAGATGCCCGCTGTCCATTACTTTCTCCCTAGTCATGGACCTGTTTGCTGGCTTGTTTCGTTCACAGGACCCAGCAGTCGGTATACCAAGTGGGCCAAATTGGGAGGTCATTTCACTGTATGCTGATGACACATTTGTGTACCTCAGGAATGTGCAGGTGTATCTACTGCAGGTGATGGAGGTTCTAGACGATTTTGGTAGGGATTCTGGACTGAGGCTAAATTGGACCAAATCCAGCTTATATCCCATGCGCAAACTCACAACTTAGAACAGGAAGTGCTGGGGTGGCACCATGACATCTTCAGGTACATAGAGGTGAACTTCCCACACCGACGAAGAACTTATACAGGGCAACTTAGGTGATGTCCAATGTTTGCAGCTCCCTGTCGTTTTGGGGCTCCCTGCCACTATCAACCCATGGGTAGAGTGGCAGTTGCAAAAATGCGGTTAATACATTTATACTGCTTCTCGACCCCTGTAGTTTAACCGCCCCGGCGCTTCTTCAGGAAATTGGACTCGGTTTCTGTTCTTATGGACTTCATCTGGGGAGCGGGCCACAAGAGAGTCACGCTTCGCAAACTTTACTCTACCTTGGAAAAGGCTGGGTGGATGTACATTTAAAAGACTGAAGAACTACAAACTACTGTGTGACTTGGAAGATGATTATTTCTCGTTACAGTTCTCACATTATCATCCGCACTAGAAGAAATGGGAGCCTGGGGTGTCTGATCACAGAAACTCATTTACATACAAAGGGGGGTGAAAGCACAACACAACTTGTTTATGTAAAAGTTTGTACATTGCACAGGGATTGTGATTCAGGTAACAGTGTGAGTATTGTATGACAACAGCGAGCAGTCTTAGTTGCTGAGATATAAATCTCTGATGGGTGCATCTTTAGCTTTTTCAACTGTTTAAGACTGAGAGGGTGGCAGTCTCAAATTCTTGTGGCACAGATACCAACAGCTTCCCTCATAATCTTTACTTTTTGCATCTACAGTTGGTGCAGATGCCACCTAAGAGAGTAACCTTAGTGTGCTTTCTGGAGTCAGCCTGCTTTGCTTTTCCCAAACTTTGGTCAGCAAAGGTAAATGTGTCTTCTACTCAAGTGTTCTTAGCTCGCTTTTGGTAACGTGGCTTGAGCAGTATGGCCTAAGGCGCACTTGAAGGTAAAGAAAAACAGTAGAAGTCACAAATTTCAATACAGTTTATTAAAAATAGATAAGGAACTTTAAGATTCAAACCAAGTTTAGATCAAAAAGAATATTTAATAATTATTCAGAAGCAAAATCTAAAGGAGGGATGTGAATTAAGCATTATTAATTAGCAAAACCACTGTCAAAACCAAACAAAAAGGTAAATGAATAAAAAACAAGCAGTTCCACTGAATCAATCAGGAAGTCACCTACAAAATTGTAGCTGACTTCGGTAGCTATGCTCGAGAGGACAAAGATAAGTTTAGTGTCTGGTGATGATTAACACTGGAATTTGAAGCAAGGTTTTTGGCTGAATCAGTCTCAGAAGGTGACGAGCTGCACAGAAGTGGCTTGAAGTGCAAAATTCCCTCAGAGTAGAGTTGGGCTATCAAGTTGAACCTGAATCACCTCCATCAAAATGTGTGAAACTTCAAGCAGTTACAACAGCTGCGAAGTCTTCTGAGCTTCCAAGTTATGGAGATGGTTCAAGGTTGATGATAAGAACCAATGCATGGAACGTGGCAGGCCTGTGGCATGGTTAAGGGGATAGCAGATTCCATTTGAAAAAAAAGAAGATGGAAAGAGGCCACTCGTGTGGATCTTTGTAGTACGAGGCTGTGTCCTTTTGGAACCGAATCCATTAGGACTCTTTAGGATGGGGCCAAGAGTGGTTTGCATATGGCTGGACTTGTCTGTAGTTACACAAAGACTAGAGTATGATGAGGCGGGATGTTGCTGAGATTAACTACCAGTCCATCCATCACCTTTAGCTTTTCTTAATGATCAGCCCTACGTGGCACAGACATGAACAGACGTTGGTCCCATAGAGACCTACGACAAAGGGACTCCTGCTGCAGCCCCCTGGTGAGGCTCATTAAGGCTGGAAACAGTTCAAGGTTACTTGGATTCCAGATCCTAGGGGCGTGATCTCAAAATTCAGGATCGAATGGCCTTTGTGGGTCAGTCATTGCTTATAAACACTCAGGGAACAAAACACACTGAATGGAATGAGGCCACAAATAGTTACAAAAGAATAAGGTTAATTCAAGCATTTCCATCCCTCGCTGTGTGCTTTTCTCAGTAGACAGTTTGTTGGACAGTCAATACAGTGGTGTCTTTGTGGCTGCTTCATGTAAATGTTTTCGATGCTGAAAGCTCCTCCTCAGGGGTTACAGTGAGCACCATTTATTCTCCCACATTGTCTCTCTTATGTAGAAAGGTTACATTTACAACTGAAGTTTTTGACACATTGAGAGCACGGATCATTTTCTTTCATGTTGTGGGTTATCTCTTCTTGAATCAAATTGAATCTCCAGCAGACGCCTCCCAGGCATTTAGAACAATGACAAGGTTTTTTCCAGGTAAGTTCTCGTGGTTGAGTGAGACCAGATTTCTGACAGAAACATTTCCAGCATTCAGAGAGCTAAGAAGGTCTTTCCCCAGTGTGAGTTCTTTCATGTCTAGTGAGATTCTTTTTCAGTCGGAAGCTTTTCTGGCATTCAGAGCACTGATACGGTTTATACCCAGTGTGGGTTATTTCATGTGCAATAAGGCTGGATTTATGACGGAAGCTTTTAAAGCATTCAGAGCACTGATAAGGTTTTTGTCCAGTGTGAGTTCTTTGATGTACAGTAAGGCTGGATTTATGACTGAAGCTTTTACAGCATTCAGAGCACTGATAAGGTTTTTGGCCAGTGTGAGTTTCCTGATGTTGAATCAGACTGCAACTAAAACTGAAGCTTTTTTGGCATCCAGGGCACTGATAAGGTTTTTGCCCAGTGTGGGTTCTTTCATGTGAAGTGAGATTGGATTTGCTACTGAAGCTTTTCCAGCATTCAGAGCACTGATATGGTTTAAGCCCAGTGTGGGTTCTTTCATGCACAGTAAGTTTAGATTTCTTTTTTAAACTTTTCCAGCATTCAGAGCACTGATAAGGAGTTTGTCCTGTGTGAGTTCTCTTGTGTATAATTAAATTGGATCTCTGATTGAACCTTTTCTGGCATTCAGAACACTGATACGGTTTGAGCCCAGTATGGATTCTCTCATGTTGAATTAAACTGGATTTGTCACAAAAACTTTTCTGGCATTCAGGGCACTGATACGGTTTGAGCCCAGTGTGGGTCCTTTCATGTCTAGTAAGGTTGGATTTCCGATTGAAGCTTTTCTGGCATTCAGAACACTGATAAGGTTTTTGTTCAGTGTGGGTTCTTTCATGTACAGTAAGGCTGGATTTGTGACTGAAGCCTTTCTGGCATTCAGAGCACTGATAAGGTTTATACCCAGTGTGGGTTCTTTCATGTACAGTAAGGCTGGATTTGTGACTGAAGCATTTACAGCATTCAGAGCATTGATAAGGTTTTTGTCCAGTGTGGGTTCTTGCGTGCATAGTGACACTATATTTCCAACTGAAGCTTTTACAGCATTCAGGGCACTGATAAGGTTTTTGTCCAGTGTGTGTTCTTTCATGTAAAGTGGGATTATATGTGTTACTGAAGCTTTTACAGCATTCAGGGCACTGATACGGTTTATGCCCAGTGTGGGTTCTTTCGTGTACTGTAAGGTTAGATTTGCGAGTGAAGCCTTTCTGGCCTTCTGGACACTGATAGGGTTTTTGTCCAGAGCTAGTTTTCTCATGTTTAGTGAGGTGGAATTCTTGACTAAAGCTGTTCTCACAGTCATTGCTCTTATTCGAGTTTTTTGTTTCTCCAAGTTGGGTTTGTTCCTGGATATATGCCATCTTAAGACTGAATCTGATTCCAGAGTCTGTTCTTGTTTGTGTTACACTCAGCATTAACTTCTAAACTACACTGCAGATGCTCTTCTTCACATTTGTATTCAACTAATTATATTTTTTACCTAGAGATCATTTTCCCACCTTTAAAGGCACCGATCTAACTTGTCTTATTAACTTTCACTGAGGAGCCCCTTGTATTGATTAAGAGGCCTCTCATGGATTCATTTTCTCCAAGTTATGCCCGGGTGAATTTGCTCTTGTTTAATTAGTCTCATTTAGTGATTCTAGTTTATCACATTTGATTTAGGGGTTTTAAAAGCACTGATAAGGTCTTTGGGCTTTAGTGTTTGCCTGGTAGCTATGTTTGTTCATACAAGTAATGACAGATGATTAGAGCATGCCAGGGTGGTTTATGAATTATCAACAGCGTAACACTGGCCCCTTTTATACTTTCAGTGCCAGTATATGCTTTTTTGCTCAGTGGCTAAGACAGGTACATGATCCACTTTGGAGATACAGAACACTTTGAAACACTTGAATCAACCCAAGAGACAGAGTTGGTGGGGGAAAATCTTCCTATATTGGAAATGATAATCCAGCATCTTTGCTGTAACAACATCTGAGAAAGAGTATTTACAATGACTTTCTTATAAATAATCTTTTCCTTCCCCTTGTCTCCAAGAGACGGAGACAAAAGCTTGCACTTATAAACCAAGGATATTAGTATTTTTGACGGTTCTGTCACATCACAACACGTCTACGGATACTGATCTGTTGGGGAGGGTTTGGTCTCCAAAGCATTTCTCGTAAACCATCAAACAGAATTTACAGCACTGAGTTTTTTCAAGTGCACTGCGTGGGGATCATTTGTGGCCAATGTTCTCCTCAATCTCAGTTACTGATACTTGGTAAACATTTATAGTCATTTTACTTTAGGGATTTGACAACTTTCACATTCACCAGTTTTTTCCACTCCAACATCCTCACCATTCCTGGCACATAGAATGTGTTTCTTCTCTAGAGCTCCAGAATCTTTTAACTTTCCTTGAAATAATCCTTTTAGATGTGTTTCACTAAATGTAAACCTTCTTTTTTCTGTTCATGCTTCAATCACCTGTAAAAATGGAGTAAAAAATTGTAAATGAACTCAAAGAAAAACCATTTGTGACTTTATACTTTATACAAAAACAAGCTAGGAAATCAGTTGAGTATCATTTCTGATAGTGGTGAAACAGCTCTGGGACACTGTGTAGATCGGGAGCTTCAGGTTACTGGAGCTCATGAATGTGAGCGAAAACGTAATTAATATTTAAGAAAGAAACACAAGTTGCACATATATTGTGACACAGATTCTCAGAAGCAGCCAACACTATCAATTGTCAATTTCTGTGGCAAAGGCTGGCATCACAATGAGATATTTGTAATACTTTTAATGAATTATCAGATGTTATTTACTCCCCTGCCCACCTAGACTGTTAATCTATTCCTTTTTCCAGTGATCTAGGAAGGGACATTTTATTGAACGAAGGAAATCACCTTGTTGTAATCACTTCTTTAAATGCCACTGTAGACTGAAGCTGTGTCCAGTTAGCTCAGTGGAATTTAGTATTTCAAATTGTGCGGATGATAAGGACTTAGTTGGTGGCCCAGAACTCATCACACTCCTTCGATAGGACTAAGGTACTGCAACACCTGAAAAAGAGAAAAAAGGCTATCTTCTACTCTCATCACATGTTCCAGCACAAGAAACCGCCAGGAAACCCATGGTGTCAGTGCGCTTACAAATACCACTTAACATAACACATAACATAACTGTGAAGCAGATGCTTGTGAACCCATAAGTTATTTCTAAACACAGTGCCCCCAAGGTCAGCACCAGGTGCAGCTCCACCGGTTGCACCACCCTAAAGCAAGCCTTGTGTGCATGTGTGTCCACACACATATACTGTGTCTTTTGCTTGTAGTAGATAAGACAGAAAAGGATAGTTTAGGAGGACGTAAAGAGATGGAAGTCAGATCAAGAGAGAAAAGACGCCGAAAGAACAGTCAGAGGGAGGAGAGTATCACGTGGTGAAGAGGAGAAAACAAATGTGCCAATAGTTAAGGAACTACTGGGCAAAACTGACCTGAAAAGGAACTGGACCTGCACTACACTCCCAACATTTCCAGGAGGAAACATTATTATCAGAAGTTTGATAACAACAAGAATAGTGTCAAATGTTGAAGCTGAAGAGACAAAAACAAAACAGAGATCAAGAAAGGGAATAGAGAAAAGAGAAACAGGGGAAAAGGAAACTTAAGAGTTATAGGAATCCTTACATGACAGTTATATTATATTTTGTTCTCCAAGGGGGACAGCCACGCTGCACTGCCTGGTCATCCCAGAATACCTTGAAAGGAAGAAAAGAAATAGTTTTGCGTCAGACGACTATCACACTTCATCACATTTTACAAATAACCGTCCTGAACTTACAAAACAAAATAAACTCTTGTTCTCTGGAGGCCTTTGTGAAGCAACTATGGTTAATGAATTAATCTTTTTTTGGTTCAAGAGCCATGATCCCTTGCTGGAGAAAGTCTCTGTGAATATAGAGTGCACCCACAGTCTCAGAGAACAAACCCTAACAACCCAGTCCACTTCTTCATAACCCCCATCTTTCCATTTACAGACCATGAAACTTGGGAATCAAAACAATCTGGTTTGCAAAGGTATGTGAAAGTCCTTGTACATAATTCTGTCCACACTTCATAAACCAGTCAACCAGACTCTTAGATTTATAGAAACCATGCTCTCAGAGCAACTGCAATACAAGACAAGCTGAGGCAGAGTTTGAATGCTGAGCAATTGAAGCAACAAGGCATCAATGTGTTGGCGCTTTTTATCTATAAATGATCTGAAGGGATGATGCGGCGAGTCAGTGTCTTGTGAGCCCTATAGGACGGCGACCCAGGGACTGGAATTCAGAATAAATCCTTTGCGAGACAAAGCTTAGAACATTGAAATGTTGAGACCTCCATTGAAGACAATCGAGTAGCAGCAGCCTATACAACCTGATATAGGCCCGCTGCTCTCAACATTACAATGTCCTAATACACAGCCTCTGCCTCTCTGAAATATATGGATTGGACAGGAGAAGGCAGAAGATAGAGCCTGCAGCAGGGCACAGGAACCTCAACCCTTCCTCTTCCCATAGCTCGCAGTGTCACTGGCATCACTGCTCATCTCCTCTATCTCACTGGCTCACCTGCACGAGGAAAAGCAGTTTAGCTGAGCCCAGGGAGAGCCAGTGGCTGACTTCAGCCTCCTTTCACAGTTATTGCTGTGAATGTTCAACAATTAACCACTGTGGTCCTGCATGGTAACTCAGTCAGAGAAATAATTATCATAATATTTGCAGGAGGATCACATAAAGGTAACCTCTAAAGAATATCAAAAGCCAGAATCAGAAATAACTCTAGCTGTAAAGTCAGTAGACAGACCACCACAACAAATGTGTGCTAAGAAATAAGAAATCGTTTATCTACAATATCAAATAGCAAACTGCCATAGAATCTGCTTAATTAACCCGCTTAGTGCTGCCGTCGGCCGTTGAACGTCACGAGCACTACCTTCCTAGTGCTGCGCACGTTCAACGGCTGACGCGGCCCCGCCCGCGCAACAAAACGCCCGCACGCGGTGGAATTACCGCTGCGGTTAACGTATTAAAAATCAAGGAAAAGTTCTTACGTACAAAATCAGTAAGAGGACTCACATGTAGCCTGCCTTTAGGAAAAGTGCAAAATAAAACAATCCCAGCAAATATCCCGAAACCGTACATTTTATACGTTTTTAGACAGAGAGAACACATTATTGACATGGTTCATGATGAAGTAAAAATGACAGCAATCAATGAATGTTCAAAAAAACACGGCACAACAAAATGTAATTTAAAAAAACCATACTTACAAAATGAATAATAAATTGTGACTATTCCCCTAAAGGCCACAAGTCGTTTTCCAAGGTTATTCCCTAACAAATTAACTGGATCTTAATCACGGTTTAAGTTTGTGGCCTTTCATCATTGACCCAATTTGTACGGAAACATTTGCTGACAGCTTATTAGTTGTTTATTAGAAATGCCTACAACTTGGACTCCTTTCCCAAGAGGGGTGGGTTGGGCGCTCCCGTCAGTCTGACTGTCTAACGGGAGGCACATTTATTGATTAAAAGTGATGCTGAATTCTCATTTACTTCGTCTACAAAAGAGCCACTCTGGGTGACCTCTAGGACTGCACCAAGCATGCAATCCTTCTCCCATCTCAGTCACCATCACTGTGTCCGATTCAGTCCAGTAGAAACTCCAAGTGGAGAGGAAAGTAGTGGAAAATCATTATTAATTAAAAAAGGATTTTGTTGAAATCTTAAATGTGTTGAGAATTTGGCGTTCTAATCTGCGCTTGGCTGTGGGACCATCGGGACTGAAGGCATGTTCCAATTTATCTGCCTTTGATTTTGCATGCTCGGCACAGAGGCCAGTTGGGCTGGGACCATTGGCTGTGACATCCCATTCTGTGCCATCTGATTCATGTTCCAGTTTCCCAGGTTCCTGCAAACATCGCACAGATCATGTCTTATTCTGCACACTATTAGTGTTTGAGGCATTTAAATTGCCACTGTCAGTAAAACCTATACCCTAAGCAGGGCCGGACTGGCCGCAACGGGCTTCAGTGTTTACCCGGGAGGCTGGAAGAGTGTCGGACGATTGTTCAGTGCTGGGAAACGTATTTGTTACTGGGGGAGGTTTTGCTGTGGTGATGCTATATCGCCCCCCCCCCCCCCGGCAACAAAAGAGGCAGGGATCTAGTCCGTCAAAATTGTCAGGCCTGGTTTGGGTTCCCAGTCCGGCCCTTGACCCAGAGGAATAACATTTCCTCCTTGCACATACTGAATATCATTATTCTGCACACCAACGCCGTGCATATCCAAATTCACACCAGCAACAAACCCAGAATCAAAACGAGAATACAATCCATGAGAACCACTGTCTGGAAATTTTTTGTCTGAGCCATCATTATTTTTTCTCTGATATTTTTCTGCTAAGTAACAAAATTGTCACTACAGTACTTTGGTTACAACAAAATCTCATTCAGAATGTAAGCCCCTCACATTTTGCAACCTCTGGATGCAACGCTAAAAGATGCGCCCTCTTTTACTGGGTCTTTGCCTTTGCAATATTACTGTAAATCGGCATTAATCTCTTGTAATATATTAAAATATTTTGAGGCGGTTCACTCTGTGTTTCTTCAATTGGCCAGTTTACAAGCAACTTACACTCATTCCACAAATCTCTTGGGACAACAACTAACAAACTTAAACTCATCTCTCGACCACCCCGCCTGGACGAACAGGCCTCAAGCACAGGACATGCTTCATCTCCTCTGCAGCTCTCAGGACAGAAGAGGCCTCACCTCCTCTGCACCCGCCTGGACAGGCCTTATCTTATCTGCAACCACCTGGACAGGCCTCACCTCCTCTGCACAACTGGTCAGGCCTCTCCTCCTCTGCACCCATGTGGACAGACCTCACCTTCTCTGCCCCTCCCCCCTCTGGAAATGACCTCCTCGCCTCTGCATCCAACTGAACAGGCCTCACCTCTTTAGCACACCCCGCCCCCTTCATACAGGCCATGCCTCCTCTGCACCCACTCTGCACAGGCCCCACATTGTCTGCACCACCCAGTAAAGGACAAGCCTCACCTCCTCTGCCCCCGCTGGAAAGGCATCACCTACTCTGCAACACCCTGGACAGGCCTCAACTACACTGCAGCCCCCTGGACATTCCTAACCTCCTCTGCACCCCATTAAACAGGCCTCACTTCCTCTGCAACCCGCTGGACAGGCCTCATCTATTCTGCACCCCCAGCTCTGGACAAGCCTTGCCTCGTCTACCGCCCCCACTTCCATGTCAGGCCTCACCTCCTCTGCACCCCCTGGACAGGCCTCACCTCCTCTGCACTACCTTGGTCAGACCTCGCCTCGTCTGCAGCCCCCTCCTTCCCTGGCAGGTCTCACCTCTTCTGCACCTAGTGGACTGGCCTCACCTCCTATGCACCTCCTCTGCATGCCCTGGGGAGGCCTCAACTCTGCTGCACCCAGAGAACAGGTGTCTCGTCCTCTGCACCCTACTGGACAGGCCTCACCTCCTCTGCACCCCTGGCCAGGTCTCACCTCCTCTGCACCTCTGGACAGTCCTCTCCTCATCTACACCCCTGGACAGGCCTCTCCTCATCTGTACCCCTGGACAGGCCTCGCCTCCTCTGCACCCCTGGACCGACTTCTCCTCCTCTGCACCCCTGGACAGGCCTCACCTCCTCTGCAGCACTCTGGACAGAACAGGCCTCACCTCCTCTGCACCCCTGGACAGGCCTTATCTTCTCTGCACCTCTCCCAGACAGGCCTCACCTCTTCTACATCCCCCTAAACAGGCCTCAACTGCTCTGCACTCCATAGACAGGCCTCACCTCCACTGCACCCACCACAGAACAGGCTTCTTCTCACCTTACCTCTTCTGCACCCCCCTCCCCCCCACCAGAAAGGCATCACCTACTCTGCACCCCCTCTGTACAGGCACCACATATTCTGCACCTCCAGCAAAAGACAGGCCTCACTTCCTCTGCACCACCATGGACAGGCCTCGTCTCCTCTGCACCCTCAGGACAGGCCTCACCTCCTCTGCACCCTCAAGACAGGCCTGACCTCCTCTGCAACAACATGGACAGGCCTCCCTTCCTCTGCACCCCCCTCAGGGCAGACCTCACCTTCTCTGCACCCTCAACACCTGACAGGCCTCACCTCCTCTGCACTCCTGAACAGACCTCACCTCCTCTGCACCCCTGGACAGGCCTCACCTCATCTGCACTCCTGGACAGGCCTCACCTCCTCTGACCCCTGGACAGGCCTCACCTCCTCTGACCCCTGGACAAACCTCACCTCCTCTGTACCCCTAGACAGGCCTCACCTCCTCTGCACTCCTGGACAGGCCTCACCTCTGCTGACCCCTGCACAGGCCTCACCTCCTCTGCACCCCTAGACAGGCCTCTCCTCCTCTGCACCCCAGACAGGCCTCCCCTCCCCTGACCCCTGCACAGGCCTCAGCTTCTCTGCACCCCTGGACAGGCCTCCCCTCCTCTGCACCCCTGGACAGACCTCACCTCCTCTGCACCCCTGGACAGCCCTTTCCTCCTCTGCATCCCTGAACAGACCTCACCTCTTCTGCACCCCTGGACAGGCCTCACCTCCTCTGCACTCCTGGACAGGCCTCGCCTCCTCTGCCCCCTGGACAGGCCTCACCTCCTCTGCACGCCTGGACAGGACTCTCCTCCTCTGCACCCCTGGACAGGCCTCTCCTCCTCTGACCCCTGCACAGGCTTAACCTCCTCTGCACCCCTGGACGGCCTCACTTCCTCTGCACCCCTGGACAGGCCTCGCCTACTCTGCACCACCATGGACAGGCCGCACCTCCTCTGCACCCACATGCACAGGCCTCACCTCCTCTACACCCACATGGACAGGACTCACCTCCTCTGCACTCCCTCAGGACAGACCTCACTTTCTCTGCACCCCCAACACCTGACAGGCCTCATTTCCTCTGCACCCACATGGACAGGCCTCAAATCCGTTGCAACCCCCTGCACAGGACCAACCTCCTCTGCAGCCACAACCCCTCGCCAGACATGCTCATCTCCTCTGTACCCAAGTGGACAGGCCTCACCTCCTCTGCACCCGTGGACGGGCCTCACCTCCTCTGCACCCGTGGACGGGCCTCACCTCCACTTCACCCCTGGACAGGCATCTGCTCTATGCACCCCTGGACAGGCCTCTCCTACTCTGCACCCATGGACAGGCCTCTTCTCCTCTGTAGCATTGGGGAGGCCTCTCCTTCTCTGTACCCCTGGATAGGTCTCTCCTCCTCTGCACCCCTGGACAAGCCTCACCTCTTCTGCACCCCTGGTCCTGCCACTCCTCATCTGCATCCCTGGACATGCCCCTCCTGTGCACCCCTGGACAGGCCTCCCCTCCTCTGCACCCCTGGACTTGCCTCTCCCCCTCTGCACCCGTGGACAGGCATCACCTCCTCTGCACCCCTGGACAGGCCTCTCCTCATCTGCAACCCCTGTACAGGCCTCGCCTCCCCCTGGACAGGCATCACCTCCCCTGTACCTCTGGACAGGCCTCACCTCCTCTGCACCCCCTGGACAGGCCTCGCCTCCTCTGCGCCTCTGGGCAGGTCTCAACTCTGCACCCCTCTCCTCCTCTGCACCCCTGGACAGGCTTCACCTCCTCTGCGCCCCTGGACAGGCCTCACCTCCTCGACACCCCTGGACAGGCCTCTCCTCCTCTGCCCCCCTGGACAGGCTTCTCCTCCTCTGCACCATTGGAGAGGCCTCACCTCCTCTGCCCCCCTGGACACGGCTCTCCTCCTCTGCACCCCTGGACAGGCCTTACCTCCTCTGCATCCCTGGACAGACCTCACCTCCTCTGCACCTCTGGACAGGCCTCACCTCCTCGGCACCCCTGGACAGGCCTCACCTCCTCTGCAACCGTGGACGGGCCTCACCTCCTCTGCACCCCTGGACAGGCCTTACCTCCTCTGCTTCCCTGAACAGGCCTCACCTCCTCTGCACCTCTGGACAGGCCTTACCTCCTCTGCATCCTGGGACATGCCTCACCTCCTCTGCACCACTGGACAGGCCTCTCCTCCTCGGCACCCCTGGACAAGCCTCACCTCCTCTGCAACCATGGACGGGCCTTACCTCCTCTGCATCCCTGGACAGACCTCACCTCCTCCACACCCCTGGACAGCCCTCTCCTCTCTGCACCCCTGGACAGGCCTCTCCTCCTCTGCGCCCATGGGCAGGCCTCTCCTCCTCTGCACCCAAGGGCAGGCCTCTGCTCCTCTGCCCCCCTGGACTGGCCTCTCCTCCTCTGGACAGGCCTCTCCTCCTGTGCACCCCTGGACAGGCCTCTCCTCCTCTGCCCCCCTGGACAGGCCTCACGTCCTCTGTACCCCTGGACCGGCCTTTCCTCCTCTGCACCCCTGGAAATGCCTCTCCTCCTCTGCACCCCTGGACAGGCCTCACCTCCTCTGCGCCCCTGGACAGGCATCAGCTCCTCTGCACCCCTGTACAGGCCTCTCCTCCTCAGCCCCCTGGACAGGCCTCACATCCTCTGCACCCCTGGACAGGGCTCTTCTCCTCTGCACCCCCAGACAGGCCTCACCTCCTCTGCACCCCTGGACAGGCCTCACCTCCTCGACACCCCTGGACAGGCCTCTCCTCCTCTGCCCCCCTGGACAGGCTTCTCCTCCTCTGCACCATTGGAGAGGCCTCACCTCCTCTGCCCCCCTGGACAGGCCTCACCTCCTCTGCACCCCTGGACAGGCCTCACCTCCTCTGCACCCGTGGACAGGCCTCTCCTCCTCTGGACCCCTGGACAGGCCTCTCCTCCTCTGACCCTGGACAGGCCTCTCCTCCTCTGCACCCCTGGAAAGGCCTCTCCTCCTCTGCAACCGTGGATGGGCCTCACCTCCTCCGCACCCCTGGACAGGCCTTACCTCCTCTGCATCCCTGGACAGACCTCACCTCCTCTGCACCTCTGGACAGGCCTCACCTCCTCGGCACCCCTGGACAGGCCTCACCTCCTCTGCAACCGTGGACGGGCCTCACCTCCTCCGCACCCCTGGACAGGCCTTACCTCCTCTGCATCCCTGAACAGGCCTCACCTCCTCTGCACCTCTGGACAGGCATTACCTCCTCTGCATCCCGGGACAGGCCTCACCTCCTCTGCACCACTGGACAGGCCTCTCCTCCTTGGCACCCCTGGACAAGCCTCACATCCTCTGCAACCATGGACGGGCCTTACCTCCTCTGCATCCCTGGACAGACCTCACCTCCTCCACACCCCTGGACAGCCCTCTCCTCTCTGCACCCCTGGACAGGCCTCACCTCCTCTGAACCCCTGGGCAGGCCTCACCTCCTCTGCACCCCTGGACATGCCTCTCCTCCTCTGCACCCCTGGACAGGCCTCACCGTTGCACCCCTGGACAGGCATCACCTCCTCTGCACCTTCTGGACAGGCCTCACCTCCTCTGCACCCCTGGACAGGCCTCTCCTCTGCACCCCTCTCCTCCTCTGCACCCCCGGACAGGCTTCACCTCCTTTGCACCCCTGGACAGGCCTCTCCTCCTCTGCACCCCTGGACAGGCCTCACCTCCTCTGTACCCCTGGACAGGCGCCTCCTCCTCTGCACCCCTGGACATGCCTCACCTCTGCACCCCTGGACATGCCTCACCTCTGCAACCCTGGACAGGACAGGACTCTGGGTGTAGGATTCTCATTATGGAGAGAGGAGCCTAGAGTTCATTCCACCCCATACAGCGCCTCTGACTCGTCCTGAGCTTCGGGGCGCTATGCACAGGCCCTGAAGAGAGACACTGCTCCCCTGGACAGGCCTCACATCCTCTGCAGCCCTGGACAGGGATCTCCTCCTCTACACCCCTGGACAGGCCTCTCCTCCTCTGCCCCCTGGACAGGCCTCTCCTCATCTGCACCCCTGGACAGGCCTCACCTCCTCTGCCCCCTGGACAGTCCTCACCTCCTCTGCACCCCTGGACAGGCCTCTCCTCCTCTGCCCCCTGGACAGGCCTCACCTCCTCTGCACCCCTGGACAGGCCTCTCCTCCTCTGCACTCCTGGACAGGCCTCTCCTCCTCTGCACCCCTGGACCGGCCTCACCTCCTCCGCCCCCCTAAAAAGGCCTCTCCTCCTCTGCCCCCCTGGACTGGCCTCTCCTCCTCTCCTCCTCTGGACAGGCCTCTCCTCCTGTGCACCTCTTGACAGGCCTCTCCTCCTCTGCACCCCTGGGCAGGCCTATCCTCCTCTCCTCCTCTGGACAGGCCTCTCCTCCTCTGCACCCCTGGACAGGCCTCACCTCCTCTGCACCCCTGGACAGGCCTCTCCTCCTCTGGTCAGGCTTCACCTCATCTGCCCCTCCCCTGGACAGGCCTATCGGTGATGGATTCTCATTAAGGACAGAGGAGCCAAGAGTTCATTCCACCCCATACAGCGCCTCTGACTCCGCCCTGAGCCTCGGGGCGCTATGCACAGGCCCCAAATAGAGACACTGCTCCCCTGGACCTGCCCAGAGGCGCCCCCCGGGGGCAGGACTGTGGCTCGGACCGAGGCACTTTAATACCACACACCAGACTCGAGGCGCTACACACAAGGCAAGTGTTCATCCCTCAGTTATGCTGCCCCTCCCCTCCCCCCAATGTTCCGTCTCCAAAAAGTGACCTTAAGCCCTGAAGTGTACTCTCTGGAGGGGGCAGATCTCCGAGGGTATTTCTGTCTTGTGGTGATGATCGGGTCTTGTGCAGCTGACACTGCCCCCCACTGTACCCGACTCCTGATGTCTGTCCCTCTGGGGGTGTTATACTGGCAGGGTCGCTGGTGGTTCCCAGTCCCGCCCGAGTAGCAAGGACCATGCGGAGGCACAGAGTCCTATATCACTACCACTGGAGCGGGGGTGTCACTTCTTCTTGCCCTAAAAATCCCCCTGCTTTCTGCCCCCCCATCAGCAGAAGTAATGTCACGGTGTTGAAGAGGGACAACTCTCTTTTGCTGCAGGGACTTGCTGCCCTGCGGTGTACACTACAACGTCCGGTGCTTAGTTTGTAAAAGAATGAGAGCCGGCCCAAAGTTGTGCTCAGAAACCCACAGCAGGCGCTATTGAATGTCAGGTGCTGAATACCAAGGCTGCGCAGTCTGGATTCCAAATCATGGCTCTTTAATCCACCACCAGCCACTCCCGGCTCCTTTATCTCACTCTTGATTCCACCTCATGACTCTTTAATCCACCTCCGACACTCCCAGCTCCATTATCTCACTCTTGATTCCACCTCGTGGCTCTTTAATCCACCCCCAGACACTCTCGGCTCCTTTATCTCACTCTTGATTCCACCTCATGGCTCTTTCATCCACCCCCAGATATACTCAACTCCTTTATCTCACTCTTGATTCCACCTCATGGCTCTTTAATCCACCCCAGACACTCTTGGCTCCTTTATCTCACTCTTGATTCCACCTCATGGCTCTTTAATCCACCACCAGCCACTCTCTGCTCCTTTATATCACTCTTGATTCCACCTCATGACTCTTTAATCCACCCCCAGACACTCTCAGCTCCTTTATCTCACTCTTGATTCCACCTCATGGCTCTTTAATCCGCCCCCAGACACTCCTGGCTCCTTTATCTCACTCTTGATTCCACCTCATGGCTCTTTAATCCACCACCAGCCACTCTCTGTTCCTTTATCTCACTCTTGAGTTCACCTTGTGGCTCTTTAATCCACCCCAGACACTCTTGGCTCCTTTATCTCACTCTTGATTCCACCTCGTGGCTCTTTAATCCACCCCCAGACACTCCTGGCTCCTTTATCTCACTCTTGATTCCACCTCATGGCTCTTTAATCCACCACCAGCCACTCTCTGTTCCTTTATCTCACTCTTGATTTCACCTTGTGGCTCTTTAATCCACCCCAGACACCCTCGGCTCCTTTATCTCACTCTTGGTTCCACCTCATGGTTATTTAATCCACCCCCAGACACTCTTGGCTCCTTTATCTCACTCTTGATTCCACCTCATGGCTCTTTAATCCACCCCCAGACACTCTTGGCTCCTTTATCTCACTCTTGATTCCACCTCATGGCTCTTTAATCCACCCCCAGACACTCTCGGCTTCTTTATCTCACTCTTGGTTCCACCTCATGGTTCTTTAATCCACCCCCAGACACTCTTGGCTCCTTTATCTCACTCTTGAATCCACCTCATGGCTCTTTAATCCACCCCCAGACACTCTCGGCTTCTTTATTTCACTCTTGATTCCACCTCATGGCTCTTTAATCCACCACCAGCCACTCTCTGTTCCTTTATCTCACTCTTGATTTCACCTTGTGGCTCTTTAATCCACCACAGCCACTCACGGCTCCTTTATCTCACTCCTGTAGGTCCCTGCTTTCTCTCTTTGGCACTTTTTTCATCTTTATCCCCCCTTGAGTGAAAAAGAAGTGCGGCCCCCAAAAAGATAGTGCAGATGTGCCCCACCTGCGACCACCAGCTCGAATTATGCGGTACCAAAGTTTGGCAGGTCCAGGGTACTGAGTCATTACATCGTGCTTGTTTAATTCCATCACAGTTGATATTTTTGAATGACATGGTGCAACAAACTACATGTCTTGGTTTAGCTACTACTAAAAATGTGAATGCTCCCTCACTTCGCAATTGGCTGCATAAGGCGCATGGCCACACTACAAAAATTATTCTACGGCCTCCCTATACGACATGCTTCTAAATGATACTATTAACTTCTCAGACAGTAATCAATGTGGCTAGTGGATGTGGCCAATAAGTACCAATGCGTGTCAATTATGCTTTTCTAATGCTTCCACCGGGTTTACGCTCTGTATACCTGACCCTCGCTTCCATCAGTCACATATCGGCACTACGTACTCAGTAGGTAAATTATGCCTTCAGTGGTTGGGAAACTCCACATTATCATCTGTCAAACAATATTTGTCTCTTTTAAATGGGGACACATATTTGTCCGACTTCCTTTTAGGGCCAAAATCCTCTCGTAAGAAACAATTTATGTATGTTGCATATAATGAATTTAGTAAATTGTCCCAAATGGAAGCTGCTTTCCGCTTAAGACAACTTGATCAGGATAGGATTGTGATCGATAATTTTCGAGGCGGAGTACATGGTTGCCGGCTGAGCAGTTCGGTCGTGTGTGCCTTCCGTTTCTAGGCGAGGAAACAACATGAATTGGCCACCATCAGAATGACAGACCGGGAGACTCGGGGAGAAATTGTGGGAAAGCGCGCACACAGAGGCGGCGTGTGGGCAGCAGCTAAAGAGCTGAACTGGTCATGGAGAGCCGCTACTAAGATCGCTTACAGGGGGCTCACAAGCGGCTGGGAAAATTACATTTTGTTTTATATGAAGGCCTTCACCCACCAACCTAGTTGGTGGCATGCTTCATCATCGATCCACACCAAGGGCACCAAATGTGCCTCGGGTGTGCTGGGACGTGTTTACAGCGGAGCGGACTGTGTTAGGTGAGTGTGCAGTGATGGTGTTGGGAGTGTGGAATAAAAAACTATCCAAATGGTCCCACGGTCCTCAGGGGGGGGTTTATTTGTGGGCTCTTCGCAGTATTTAAAAGCAATGCTATGGATGTGATTTGGAGGTAATCATGGGCTCCCACATGCAGTGTGGTCAACTAGTTTCAGACAGGCCTTGTGGTAAAACTGGCTTTCATCAGGACCGTTATTTGAGTTTGTGAATTAAAACAGGAGTCTACAGAGTGTGTACAGGCTGCTATGTGACGCACAAGCTAAGGTGCGAGAAGTGTAAGAGGGTGGTTTCCTCTAGAGTTTTACCTGCAAAGGTAAAAAATGGACAAACACACATACATCAAGAGTAAGAAATACGATAAGGCACTGTAAATTTCAACGTGACTTAGTATCGTCGTGCCTTTAGTCGGAATAATGCGGTACGTGTCGGCATGTGATACTGAGTTGCCGTTTTGGAATTATGGGGTACCGTGCTATCACTATGAAAATGTCAATGTGGTCAATTGGTGACTTTAGTGCTGAGGTTCTTTAATTTTGACTCCATTTTACATTCCACTCCATTTTGTGTTGCCTTTACACAGGCTGCATGATTCGCGAAGTGTCTCTGCCCCTTGGACTGCAACGTGTCAAAAACCCCCTCTGTCCTTGGTCTTGAAACCCATCTCAGACACCAGCCGGCCTAAACTAATTCTTGTCTGGACTACCTAATCCCTGTATCAACTATCTGTTAGCCTTTAGTATTCTTCTCTTGTCGTATCTCATCTTTTGGCCTTCGCTATTCTCTCCCTGTGTTTTCCTATTACACAACCTTTCTTTTGAAGCATACAGACATGTCTGCCATTACTGATTGACCTATAGGTGCTGTGATTGATTGACTTATGGTGTTCGGCAAAAACACGACTCAAGGGGGATGTTCTGGTTACATGATGCTTTGTTTTGAATGTTTTCCTATTGGCTAATATTTGGCAGATCTTTCATGTCCATATTAGGCATTTTGCATGCTTGCAAAAGCTAGGACTGCCCCTTACTTTTATGCTGAGTTTGTAATTCTCACATATATATAAGACCCCAGTGTTCTGTACTCTTTAGACTGCCTCATTCAGTTGTTAAGGCTTCTGTGTGACATAGTCTCACTCATTTGAGTTTAATAAAAATGTTATTTTATATTCCAGCTTCTGTGTCAAGTTCTTTGTATTAGTGAGACCCCTGAGAAGGAAGATTTGAGTTCTTCAGTGCTCATGAAACATGGAAAACAAAAAGGCTTACTCTTATGTTCAAATAGTCTGACTCCATGAGCCCCTGGGGTGGGTCCGGCTTACAGTCTCACTCTAGTTATGATTAAAAGGTAATGATTAAAGGGGGGGGTGGAGAGAGGAATGTGACCGTGTGGTAGTCACCAGTGCAAGTCCCGCAGGTTTGGGATTGGCAGCGGTGTCCCCCCTTTCCCTACTTACTTGATCACAGCTCAGGACCTGCAGCTCCACCAACTTGGCCACTACAGGAACTCGATCGGTGTTTGTAATGGTGTGGGCCGGGTTTAAATGTCTTCCTGGCGCCGCAGCTGAAGTTGATTTCCGGGATTAATGCGGTTTATGTTGTGCTATCATTTGGCTGATGGTGGTTTTAAGTGGCATGCAGTGGCAAGGTTCCAAACAGGCGGATTTGCTGCATGGAAAACAACTTTTCAAAATAAAACAAAAAGTATGGCCTCTTGCGCTGCCCCCTTTTAAGCCACTGTGTTGGGCTCATGCCTCCTGAGAAGAAAAAGTGAAAGCGTGCCGAGCCCGCAAAGCAAACATGAGGAGACGGCAAAGAGGAGTCCAGGAGCGTGCACATGCCCTGTCCGGGCGAGTGCAGGCATGGCAAAGAGGAGTCCAGGCGCATGCACATGCCCTGTCCGGGCGAGTGCAGGCACGGCAAAGAGGAGACGGCAAAGAGGAGTCCAGGCGCATGCACATGCCCTGTCCGGGCACGTGCAGGCAGGGCAAAGAAGAGACTGCAAAGAGGAGTCCAGGCGCGTGCACATGATATGTCCGGGCAGGGACGCCGAAATAGACGCTGAGGAAGCGCTGCTCCAGGGCTTTGGCAGAAGACCTGTTGCACTGCCGGAGGACTTGGCTGCACATGTGGGACACAGCGGTGAATGTGCGGCGGCCTGGGCAGGCTGCGGGCATGAGGGCGGACTGTGCTAGGAGACTGCCTGAAGGTCCTGTGTTGCCTTAATGCCATGCATGAGCAGAATCTCCAGTCAGGGTGGGCAGGGCCTAAAGGAGACAGGGTGGACACAAACCCAGCTTCCAAAGAACACAGACAGAAAAACAACAACTAAAGCTCTTGCCAAGGCGAGCAGCGCATGCACGACCTAAAGAGTAAGGTCATGCATCGAGGATTGACTTTTTCCTAATAGATAAAATCTTAAATAATAATGCTAAAAAGGTTGAACATATACCCTTACATTTATCTGACCACTCCCTGGTCTACATGGCAATAAAAACAGGGAAATCCCAGGTAACATCCAGATGGACCGTAGATGCACCCTTTTTCTAGATCAGCAGATCATAGACAAGCTGAAATCAATAACTGAAGAATACTTTAAAATTCATATTAACAGCCAAACCCCTGAACAAAAGTCTGGGATGCCTATAAAGCAATCATTAGGGGGGCTTTACTTGGTTTGGCTGCTTAAGGAATAAGGTGGTTAGACACTGTTGGACCTGGGGTAGCCTGGCCTAGGGCAAGACTAACATACAGAGGCTCTGTGTAAAGGTTGCAGACCACCCAAAAGTAAAGCTACGCAATAGCACACAAAAGAAAAACACTACACCAAAAATTGTGAGAAAATACGTACTGTTTTATAAAAATAATATTTTCTTTGTGGTCAAAATTTACAGTTTATGACAGTTCAGATTATTAACGTTTCAGCAATTAAACCTTTTTACTTCTAGCAATTTATCAGTTAACTTCTCAATTACAGTTCACACCGTTTTTTTAGAGATCAGAACAACCCATTCTTCAAAGATGACCTGCACTACAGTACACTTTACAATAGAGTAATAATTACACTTCCAATTAGTTATCTAAACTCAAGGTTCAGCATTAATTAACCCTCTCAACAGACTCTGAGCTTAGCTTCAATAGGGTATTACACGATGCCCAATACTGGACACTCACAGCACCAACCACCCTCAGGGTTAACTCTTGCAGTTGAACTAACTCAGGCTTTACAATTTCCCTCTGTGGGTTACCTCCACCACCACTGGGAGCTTATAACTGTCCCTTCTCTCACAGGGAGGTAGCACCCACTCTGGAAAGAACTTTCCACTCCCCCCTTCCTGGATAGCTGTTCCCCTTCCCTTCGGGTGTCACTCCTTACTTGTGGCAGAGTTATCTGCGTGGTCCAGGGGAAGAACCTGCTTTTCAGGTCAGGGGAGACTCAGTACTGTGGTCACACAGCAGCCACTCGGTATACTTTCCTCTCTTCTCCCGCTCGCGCTGTGTTTACTGCTAGCGCTCAAGTGGGGAGAGAGTTTACAACAGCTGACTGGCGACTGGGTTCCTCTCACTCGCCTTCCCGTGGAGCGCTTGAGATAAGCAGGGGAAACTTCCGGCGCCTCCTCACGCAATCCTCGATGAGCGCGCTGTTCTCCCGGGCATGCGCGTAGCTCTCCGACGACTCCGCCTCCGCCCTCAAGAGTCGCGCTGATCTCTGGAGCCTGCGCGATCCTAGCCGGAAACTTCACCTCACAGACGCTGCACTTCTGGGCCTGCCCGAACCTAGGCCCCTCCTGCCTCCAGTAGCGGTCACGCTGGGGACATGCGCGGAAGCGCTTTCTTACTTCCACTGACGCGGCCGGTGCCCCCGGGGTCCCGCAGACGATCGGAGCAGCGCCGCTGCTCTCCCTCAGTCACTTCCCTCACCGGCTCCAGGGGAGATATATCCTCAGGCGGCGCCCTCGCTCCCCAGGACGTTTATGGCTCCACAGACCCACGTCTTGACCAGAACACGTCAAGGAACTCCAGCCACGTCACGGGGCTCCCAGCTGTTCTTTCACGCTGGTAGGTGCAGCGCTGGGCATGGGAAGTTAGGGATATCCTCAATAAGAGTGTCCTGTCAGTTTTCACTGGGGTTCAGACTTAGAAGGGTCTTCCTTCACATACAGGTTGCTTTTCTTCTCAGCAGTTGATGTTTGGGGAGGGATTGGTCAGGGGCTGAAGGGGGAACGTCTCTCTGTAGTGACTGTCTGCCTCCAAGACAAACTAGCTGCTCCCAGTGCGTCCACCTCCTCTCACCACTGCCTCACTCCTCCACTCTTGGGTCAGCACAAAATGGCTGCTGGTCACTGGCCTTATATAGGGTGGCCTGAGACCTGCAGAAGTCTCTGGTTGTTTCTAGAAAGTTCCCTATGTTAGCCTATGGGCCTGTCCTCCAGTAGTGTCCGTTATGGCAGTTGGTGGACACCATTTTAGGTTTCTGGATGTCCCTAGATTTTCAAGGGGCTTGACTAGGCCTCACAGGTTATGAGGGAAAAATGGCGTCAAAGCCAAGGAACACCTAGCCCCCTGACAGCACTGAAAAATCCTGATGGACATATATATAAAAATAAAAATAGAAACTCTGGGAGGCTAAGGGGGACAAAAATAAATAATAATGGTTAGAACATCCCCAGAAGCAGACAGGTCTAACACGCGTCCCCCCCAGCTGAAAGTGGGGAGAACTACCCAACCCCTTGGGAGTCCTCATCACTAAGGCGGAAATACCTGGATAGACCGTCTGCATTGGCATGGTCCGTCCCAGGTCGGTGTTCCACCCTAAAGTCCATTCCCTGTAGGGAGATGGACCACTTTAGCAACTTGGGATTCTCCCCCTTCATTTGCATCAGCCAACGAAGGGGGCGGTCGTCAGTCTAAACTAGGAAGTGTGAGCCAAACAAGTATGGCCGCAGCTTCTTCAGAGCCCAAACCACCGCAAAGGCTTCTCTCTCAATTGTACTCCATCTCCTTTCCCTGGGGAGTAGTCTCCTGGACAGGAAGACCACGGGTTGATCCAAGCCCTCATCATTTAGCTGCGATAACACTGCCCCAATGCCATGTTCTGACGCATCTGTTTGGACAATGAATTCTCTAGCAAAATCAGGGGCCTTGAGAATGGGAGCGGAACACAATGCTTGTTTCAAGGTCATGAAGGCTCGCTGGCAAGCCTCCGTCCAGACTACCCGTCGGGGTTGTTTCTTGGAAGTAAGTTCAGTGAGGGGTGCCACAATGGTGCCATACCCCTTCACGAAGCGACGGTAGTATCCAGTGAGGCCCAGGAAGGCTCGGACCTCAGTTTGAGTCTTGGGGGGCTCCCAGGCGATGATAGCCTCAATCTTTGCCTGGAGGGGCTGCACCGTCCCTCTGCCCACCAAGTGACCTAGGTACACCACCGACCCCTGTCCGATCTGGCACTTGCTGGCCTTGATTGTCAAACCAGCCTGTTGCAGGGCATGAAGAACAGCTTGCAGGTGCTGCAAATGGTCCTCCCAGCTGCTTCTGAAGACAGCAATGTCATCCAGGTAAGCAGCAGAAAAAGCTTCCATTCCAGAAAGGACCCTGTTCACCAGCCGCTGAAAAGTGGCAGGGGCGTTCTTGAGCCCAAAGGGCATCACACGAAATTGGTAGTGTCCCTGAGGTGTAGAGAAGGCTGACCTTTCCTTCGCCTCCTCGGTAAGGGAAATCTGCCAGTACCCCGAAGTTAGGTCAAAGGTACTTAAGTATTGGGCAGCTCCCAGCCGGTCAATAAGCTCATCCGCCCGGGGGATGGGATTAAGCATGGGCGAATTTTGCGGATCTCGCGTTCGCGAATTTTGCGGATTTGCGGATTCGCAATCCGCAAAATCCGCGAATTCCCGCGAATTTGCGGATTTTTTTTTTTTTTTGTGTTCGCCCGTGTTTCTGCCAGTTCGCGAGGGTTTTTACAATTTCGCAATTTGCGAACTTACCTGTCGGGTCGCAAGTTTTGCGAACTTGTTGTTTCTACGTGTCCAGCCTGTTTGGGACACTCTTCTTCATCACTGCCACTCTCTGTCACCACTGCCACTCTCTGACTACTCATGCCACCCTCTGGCCCACCCATGCCACCCTCTGTTTCATCACCACACCCTCTGGTTGTCCAGTGTACATTATTTTCGGCAAAGCAAAGCACACCTTCCCTGCCTCAAGTGACCTGAATTAATTTGGGGCTGATTAATGTGTCACAGAATATTTTTTTAGCTGGCACCTGCTTCCTTAGTGCGCCCTGATTAGTGATCTTTTGCACTTGCTAAGTGCTTTCATTGTTGCAAAATTAGTTACAACACCTGCCCTGCCCCAACTGACAATAATGAATTAGGGGCTAATTAATGTGTCACTGAAAGAATTTAAAGTTCCAGCCTGGCACCTGCTTGTCTGCTCCTTTAGCTGTAAATCAGGACCTTTGTGGCATACAGTTAAGGTCAGAGCAGGGTCACACAATAGTTGCAAGCAGGCAACCGAATTCTGGAGGGCCCCCTCAGGAAGCAATACAAAGAATCGTTACAAATCATGAGGTTGACCTTTTGCACCTGCTCATTGCTTTTGCTTTTGCTGAAATCGTTTTGCGGTTTTTTTCGCGCTATTCGCGGGGCGCGGCGTCGTGCGAAACCGACCGCGGAAGCCGCCAATTCGTGCGAATGAGCATTTTATTTTTTTGCGGCTTGTTGTTTCGCGAGTTTTTTTGCAGTATTCGCGAGCCGCTTGCAGCGCAACACGCGAATTTACCCCAAGGTCGAGTACGGGCGCGGCCATTTTGTTTGCGTGACGTATTTCCGTTTCCGCCCGCTATGTATAATCTCGCGCAGTAAGCGCATTGCGAGTAGAGGTTCGCACGAGATCGCGCGGGAAATCTAGAGGTTCGCACGAGATCGCGAGGAAAATCTCGCGCGAACTGACTTTCGCGCTCGGAAACGGGCGCCGGCCATCTTGTTTTTCATTCATTTCCTGTGTCTGGGCATGGTGTTTAATCCTCTTGATATCTTTCCCATCCTTTGCTTGTTTTCAGTTTTTTTTTTACGATTTTGCTTCTTATCTATCCCTCTCTTTTCCTAGCTGTATATTTTTGTCTTTTCTGCTATTTTTCTTTACTTTTAAACTACTTTTGTAAACTCTTTTCTTTTCTTCTTCCCTATCCTATTCTTTCTTAATTTTCTACTTCTTCCTACCTTACCTGCCCAGACCATGGTCAAGCCAGGCGCCGTGAAGCTGCCCAGGCACTTGAGGGCCGCAGCGGCGGCGGGGAGTAGTGCTGGACCCAGTGGCAGGACAGCAGGCGTGAGATCGAGGGGGGAGCAGGTGACGCGCCGGGAGATATTCAGCCCGGAGGAAGTGGGCGCGCTGGTCTACTTCGTCCAGCGCCGCCTGCCCAGGACCATCGCGGGAGGCGGCAGGATCGCGGCAGGCGGCTATAACATGCGGGAGCGCCGGAAGCGGTGGGAGAAGGTGTGCTGGGCCATATCCCACCTCTACGGGGTCCAGCGCACCTACAGCCAGGTCACCCATCGCTGGACGGACCTCCTGGACCGCGAGCGCGACCTGCTGGACCAGCTCGGCTTGGAGATCCCCGGCCTTGGTGAGTAGTAGTAGCCATTGGCATTTAATCACTCACTACTATGATGTTTTCTCCTGCTCTGTGTTGTTGTATTGCAAATATTTGTTTTTTACATGGAGCAAGCCAATAATGCCGCTGATGACGATTACATTGTAGTTAAATTATATTTCAAAATCTTCTGTGCATTTCAGGTGCACTGCTCTCCTTCTCAGTGGGGTTGCTACTATGCTTATTTGTTTTCTATTTCGTGGTCTCATTGGCCTGAGTAACTATTATGTATGAGTGTACTTAACAGAACTGCGTAATGCTAGACACTAGGGGGCAGATTACATTTACAAGCCCCTTGCGCCACGTTTACGTTGCCTTGCGTGACGCAACAGCGGCGTAAACGTGCCGCATCCCTGCAAGTCATTTACAGCATGACGCATCTAGGGAGATGCGTCACGTTATAAAGCCATGGGCCTGCACCACAATGGGTGCGTTCCTAGTACGCAGGGTGGGCGGTCCAGCGGCTGTGCGCCTCGCAAAATTGCCTGCGTGAAATCTACAAGATTTAACGCAGGCACTTCTGCGACGCTGCTACGTCAATTCAATTCCTTATGTCTGCTCGAAGCAGGCGAAAGGACTGACACAGCATGTAAAGTATTGGGTGGCCCTGAGCATTACTGGAGTTGCATTGCGTTGGCGACGTGACTCCAGCGATGCGCCGCTCTTACGTGACGAGATGCGTCACGCAAGTGCCTACCCTTGCGCCAGGGCGCGCCGCATTGTAAATGAGGCACATCTGCCGTGTCGCAAGGGTAGTTTTGCGTGACGCATTTGATCTGGCGCATCTCTGGAGATGCGCCAGAACGCGTAAGTAAGTATGCCCCTAAGGGGCAGAATTGCAATTACCGTCGCATCCCTGCAAAGTAGCAGGGATGCGCCATTAATTGTGCGGCCCGCTACCACCACCAAACATGGTGCGCCGTATTTGCAATGCGGCGCCCCATGGGCCCAAAACGTCACCGAAGCTTTACTGCTGGAGTTGCGTCGCAACGATGGCGCAGCTCCATCAATGCTCTGGGGTACCCTATCTCCCCAATGCTGGGTCAAGCCGTACGTCTGCTTCAAGCAGGTGCAGGGTTTGTGTGACGCATCATTGTCCTAAAGGTGACTGATTGATATTTTGTAGATTTCCCTCAGCCACTATTAGGATGTGTTCCAGCGCAGGAATGCCCTCCCTTGCGCCGGAACGCCCCCTGATGGCGCAGGGCTTTATAACGGGATGCATCTCCCAAATGCGTCACGTTGTTATAATATTATACGCCGCACCATGGCGCCCTTTTTTGTTTAGCTGCTGCGTCACAAAAGTCACGCAAGAACGGCGCAAAAGAGCCGCAAGGGCTTAAATCTGCCCCTTCCTTTGTAACCCTGACAATAAGAAAAATAGTGGCGGTGGATTGATAGTTTGACTATTTAAATGACTGGTAATGTAGCAGGCAACTGTTAGTGTTGTCACTGATCTGACTGAAATCACAATGGAGTTTGTCTGTCACTTTGCGTCTTGCCTGCGGACTGCTGCCTGCCAGTCCTAGGTGAACGTTTCAGTACTTTGTTTAGTGAGTTACGTGACTTTCGAAGTCACAGGTCCGCATATAAATGAAAAGTAACCATAATCAATATAATTTCGCAGAAATATTTTGTTATTGTTCTTTTGAAATGTTTGATTTGGTTGACATTGACAAGCAACAATCATCCATGTTTTCTGTTCTTTCTTTCATGTTGTACGTCAGCTCCCCCCAGGGGTGAGAGGAGGACACAGGAGCAGCAGGCGGCGGATGCTGTTCATCAACAGGGCCAGGATCGGGCAGGCGAGGGCTCCTCTGCTGGCCCCAGTAAGTTTTCATTTTAGACTAGTACCTATTTTTCCTAGCGTTCCTCATTTGACTTTTTTCAAAATTGTCTTTGCTCTTCTTGTAGACTGTATCTAAATTCTTATCCTGCCTCTACTATGACTCCCTGTGGTATTACTAGATTATTCTTATTAGTCTGTCTGTGTAGCTAACTAAGATTGCACGGTTGGCGAAACTCCCATGATTCTAGTCAGCAATAGCTCTATCAACTTAGTGCAGTCCTCTGGGATTGTCCATAATGTCTTTTGAAGTGTTCTATCTGGACTCATGCTTGCAAAAATTGCAAAACCTTTCGCTCAGTCACTCTAGTCTGGACCAAAAAACACAGATTGTATTTAACTTTAAAAGCTTTATTAAAAGTAAACACATTTATTAAAATGAAGTCATAATAAAACTAAACGTTTAACTGATAATGGAAAAGTGGTTAGTGCTGACGATTAATTGAAGACATTTCTTGTGGTCGAGCCGAGCTCTCACCTGGTTTCAACTTGATCTTGTTGTTAGAAGTCCATCTTCTGTCTGTGTGGAGAAAAATGGTGCGTGTTAAAAAAACAGCCTTCATCAGTTGTGCCAAAAAGTGCAGCAAGACAACCTTCCCTGGAAAAAGGGACATTTTTTTTTAACTTTAACGACAGTCACAAATTACATTGTTTTCACATGTCTTCATTCCTAGACCAAATACTAGTGACTGCTTTATTCTAACATTCTTAAATGTACTTTGTAGGTGGAACATCTGGTGGCGGGGCCAGTGTGGAGGTGGTGGTGCTCGACACCGAGGCGGAGGGCGAATCGGGCGATGCTTCAGGGGAGGAGGCGGCGGCGGCAGCTGTGAGAGTTGAGACGGTGGTGGTGGCGGCCAGAGGTAAGCTCTTATATATTCCTTACTTATTGAGATTGAAGACTAGCTGGGAAGGCAAGAATATGAGATGCATGGCTGGGTGAATGATGAAGCAATGATGGGTGGAAGGACAACAGCCTGGGTGGGTGACACAGAAACTGTATGTGTCCATATACCTGGATCATGCTACTATCTGACTCTTAGATAGCATATGTGTATCTAGAGCAGGGGTACTCCTAGTACGGCCCGCGGGCCGGTGGTGGCCCGGCAAGCCTTCGTTGGCGGTGCGCTGACCTTGCAGACAATCACTGCTCCCCCGGCCCCCACAGAGCAGAGGCTTTTTTGTATTTCACCTGTTAGCGCCCCTGCATCTCCACTCTGACAATCACTGCTCCCCCGGCCCCCACAGAGCAGAGTGGAGATGCAAGGCCACAAAGAGGTGAAATAGAACTAAGCCTCTGCTCTGTGGGGCCGGGCAAGCAGTGATTGTCAGGGTGGAGAAGCAGGGGCGCTAAAACAAACAAAGCCTCAATAATATGTTAATGGTCTTTTAAAGACCTGTTAAGTACTTTGGTGTTGTTGTCTGTGTGTGCGCGTTGAGGAAGCGGTCTCAACCCGGGCTGAAGGCTGACACAGATAGACACACACACAGTGAGATGACAGAGGGAGAGGGAGGGCAGGAGGGAGAGAGAGATGGAGGGAGGGCAGGAGGGACAGCAGGAGGGAGAGAGATGTATGTAAATGCTGGGTCTGGTGGCTCAGTGGATGAGGGCATCTGCTGCAGGGACCTGTGTGCAACCTCATGGTCACAAGTTATCGTTTTGCTTTAGCCCCGCCCCCTCTGACTCCGCCCCCACCAGTGCGGCCCTCGGCCCCAAACTACACTGTAAATGTAGCCCCTGAGAGAAAGTTTGTGGTACCCATGATCTAGAGAGAGTAGACGGTCAGTGGATGAACTAAGTGTAACTTTGAAGAGCATGTAACACTAACACTGCACCCGCACGTCCGTTCCAGTGTAGGAAAGGCAAGGAAAAGAACTTTTAATTTTGTCCAAATACTACCATAAATAGTAGCAGTAGTTTGTATTGCAAGCACTGCATAGATCCGGTTATTATGGTGGCCACTCCCTACCTCTCTTAATAAGTTTAGTAGTACTCAGTCATTCATGTGTGGATGTATCACTGCCTGTCACTCAATAAAAAGCAAAGCACCTAAAGTCATCCCATATATAAGCAAAAACATCCCATGTGAAGTGATAGATAATCAGATTATTTATCTTCTTCAATTTTCCATTTCTAGTACTCATTTCCACTGTAGGGTGAAAGTTAAATTAATTAAGCAGTAGCCCTTGAGTTGTAACAGAGTATTCTCAGTGCCACCCGTAATAGAAAAGTAAGAGATTCACCACCTGCATGTACTGGACGGGTACAGTAACGCAACGGCAACGCAAGTCTAGGTCACTCCTCATGGCGTGCGTCTCTTTTTCTCGGGTGCAAGTTTACCGCGCTGGCATTATGCCGGCTTGCAGAAAATAACGTACCAATTTTCCAAAACAAGAGACAAGAAGAAGAATAAGACTGGTGTACTTTCATAGTCGACTCCAATGGAAGTCCACAGTGCTCATAGAATTTGTTCCTTAAACTCCCACTAATGTTAGAGCAAGGATGAAGAAGTGTGAGGTTAGATAGATACTGGCCTCAATAGTTATGTAATGCGCTTGCAAGTTGCTAGTTGTACTGCAGCACACATTTCTGCTGAATGATTGAGTTAATCTTAAAGAGCATTGGTTACAGACTATGTCTTTCTTTCTTCATATAGGTTCTCCTTCCAAACGAACAAGGAGGAAGGAGCTGGCTAGAGCGGCCCGGCAACGGAGAATCGAGGCCACTGTTGCGGAATATCGGCGGCTGGTGGCCCTGGAGGACGTGGAAAGTGTGCGGTCGACAACAACGACAACGTCGTCCTCCGTGGCCTCACCGGCTGCCACCGTGACCCAGCACAGTGGTCCACCGAGACTGAGCCGGGCTGCCAAAGGCAAACGCCACCGCCGAGCAGCAAGGCCAACAGCTGCTTCTCACAGGCCTTGCACCTGCAAGGCAGTGAAGGCACGCCTGCGCCGCACCACCCTGATGGTGTCCCGCCTTCAGCAGGAGCTCGCCTTGCTCCGCGAGGAGCATGATGCCCTGGCCCAAAAAGTGAACAGCATCCACCCATAGTGTCCCTTGCCCCTTTTTTAGAGACTTTTGGGGGGTGGGAATTGGGAGTTGGGTTTTTGGGGACTTTTGAAGGACAATCGTTGGGGTTAGGGAGGGTCTTGCGGGAGATTATTTTGTTAGGGATATAAATATACTTTTTCAAACTTTATCTGAGCATACCTGTTTTTTACTGCTTGCCTGGTGGGTGGGGGTTTAACGTTGACTGTTTTCCTGAAAGTTTAGTTCCATTTTCTTCCTTTAAGTGTAAATGCCCAAATGTTTTCAACACTAAGTGCCTCTCACAGACTAAGTGAAGTGAATCCAAGAGTCCTAGGACTTTAGTAGTACTACCTTCAGGCTCTCGTCTCTCGTACTAATACTCCATTATACCCCCAAACCACCAAACGCTTATCTTACCTGTAATTTGTGTTTGAAAGTAGGGCTAGGCCCAGGGCTGGCTCCACGGGAAACACCGAATAACGTTGGCAATCTTGGTCGGATAAAATTTCCTCATAGCGGTGGTAGTAGTGGTGTGACACAGTGGCAGTTGCATGCCTATGAAAAAAAAGAAAATGAAATCTGGTTTGTCCTCCTGAGCAATTCAACGGTACAACTGAGAATATAGCAGGTGACAGAAGTACAGTAGAGCAGTGCCACATTGTAGCCTAACAAATGGTAAAGTATAACTACTAATTCGGTTGAAGTTCTTTCACATTAGCAATGGTTCTTTGTCAAGCAGAGTAAGAATATATCATCGACAACTGTGGAAAGAAAGAATGCGACAGTACAGGGCCTGTGTGGAATTATTGATAACTATATTCAACATAAGGTCTCTGTAGCCAGATACCCGAGAGCCTTGCTGGTCACTATAAATCCATTCACAACAACACTCAATGGGGTTGGTCTGGAAGGTGTCACGTTTACTCCCCGTGATCCAGTCGATGCAAATATGGTTCCACCTCCAAATGTCACCAACACCCAGAAGTGTAAACACAGGGTGTTCGAGGCATTAGGCGAGGGAGAAAAATAACAAACTAAAATAAAAAATGTGGGATGGGTAAAGGTAGGGTCAGCAGGGAAAGGATACCTGTAAGAGAAGACAAGACAGGCATCAGTGAAGTGATGTCCTAACATACAAGGGTACTCTCATATAGTCTCACTAAATAGTCTGCAAGTCTCCCGCCTACTCATGGGAAATGTAGTTTCATAGTACGGTAGGCGCTTAGGGGCTGCGTAACCTGACAGAAGGTATAGTAGATAAAAAAGGAGAAATTGCTTTTTTTCTAGGTGTCCCCTCACTCACCAGGGTTGCCCCTTGGTGACATGCTTCATCATTGGGGCCATCCCAGTCCTCTACGGCCTGGGGCGTGCTGCGACTTGCGAATTACGTAGGAGCACTTACAAATGACTATGTGTGGTGCAGATAGTGGAGTGGACTAAGTGATGTGTTAAGGGATCAATGTAGAAGCCGAGAGAGAGCAAAGAAATGCAGTCACAGTCAGAGAAAAAGGCAAGGGATACTGTATCTATGTGGTTGTAGTGGTCCTGTTGGAAGTGGTAAGTAAGTTGCCCGCAGAAAAAAAATCCTCCTATTAGCGGCACTCCTCCATTGCAGCCGACGCTTCGTCCACCGATGTTGGTCACCAGAAGACACCCTGTCCACTGCCTGCCTGATGCTGAATTGTGGCTCGCTACTGTGAAGCCTGACTCCATCCTTTTTTCCCCATTGCAGAGACTGAAACCCGGCCTGTAATTATTCAACGAAAAACAGGAAGTGATATAATATTACAACACCACTGATAAATAAATATAAGGTATGTAGGCTGTGGAGTGCAAAAAGTCACAATTTGTTTTTCCTAGTAGACAGACAGTACAATGTTTTTGAAAGTGCGTACTCTGAGTCACCTTTTGAAGGATAAGTAAGTATGGGCAAATTAATGTAGCGGATCTTGCCCCTCAAGCTAGGTGTACTGTAAACTGTGTTTTAGAACAAAAATAGATCTTCCTAGCAGTGCTCCCACCCAAAAAACGAGGCCTAGCAGAAAACTGGAGACAAAACTTACTTTGAAAGTAAAAGTAGGCCGAAGTACCCTAATTACCCATTACCCCCCGTGGATTGTATTCAAACCACTTGCAAGCAACCAAGCAAAAGTAGCCATAGCCAGCATCGCTCCAAGACTCAAAATCCCCCCCACTCAAACACATGCAATAGAAATACTGCTAACTCTAACGAACCCTAAGTTAAGAATAGTGGCAAAGGCTTTCTTTAACTATGCCAAATCCCCCCTTTCCCACCATGGATTTTCTTCAAATGACTTGCAACCAAAATTACACATTCTCACGAGTGCTCTAAGACCCCAGAACTCAGTTTGAAAAATCTAGAACACCCCGATACACATGCAATCCTGCTGCTAGGGCTAACCCTAACGAACCCTAAGTTACAAAAAGTGCCAAAACTAAAGGCTTTTCCGCGCGGATTTTGTCCCAACCACTTCTACCCGGTATTAGACCTTCCCAGGAATGCCCCAAGACCCGGCAACCCACCCGCCAAGAAGCATAACACCCCCAAACAGGCCAAAAGCAAAATCTCATACTTGCAATATTTCTGGGCCTTCGGTCCAAACGCGCTGCGTAGCTAGGCCATAAGTCGGGGTTGGCACGACGGATTTCCTGAAAAGCAAATGCAATCAAGATTAGAGTGTCCCAGCAGTGCTCCCAGACCACGAAACTCACCCGCAAACAGACGGAACCCCCCCTAAGAGCACCTCAAAGGCAAGCAAGTCATCAAAAACACAAAAAAAATTCCGCCTGGGATTTGGTCCAAAACACTTTTATCCGGTATTAGAGCTTCCCAGCAATGGCCCCAGAGCCGTCAACCCAGGAGAAAACGAGTAGAAGACCCCCAAACAGCCAAAGAGCAAAAGTACAAAAATGGGGACTTAGTCACTTTTTCACAAATTTCCCAAATCACTCCGCGCGCGCTCTGCAGCTAGGCCCTAAGTCCCCTCAGCCACCATGGATTTGCTTCAAACCTCTTGCAAAGTAAAGTATATATAGCCAGCAGTGCTCCCACACCACGAAACTCACCCGCAAACACCAGGAAGCCCCCCAAACAGGCCCCCGAAAACGCTACATAGAGCAAAATGTCTGAAATAGCCCAAAAAAAATCGGCCTGGATTTTGTCCCAACCACTTCTACCCGGTATTAGACCTTCCCAGGAATGCCCCAAGACCCGGCAACCCACCCGCCAAGAAGCATAACACCCCCAAACAGGCCAAAAGCAAAATCTCATACTTGCAATATTTCTGGGCCTTCGGTCCAAACGCGCTGCGTAGCTAGGCCATAAGTCGGGGTTGGCACGACGGATTTCCTGAAAAGCAAATGCAATCAAGATTAGAGTGTCCCAGCAGTGCTCCCAGACCACGAAACTCACCCGCAAACACCAGCAAGCCCCCCAAACAGGCCCCCGAAAACGCTACATAGAGCAAAATGTCTGAAATAGCCCCAAAAAAAATCGGCCTGGATTTTGTCCCAACCACTTCTACCCGGTATTAGACCTTCCCAGGAATGCCCCAAGACCCGGCAACCCACCCGCCAAGAAGCATAACACCCCCAAACAGGCCAAAAGCAAAATCTCATACTTGCAATATTTCTGGGCCTTCGGTCCAAACGCGCTGCGTAGCTAGGCCATAAGTCGGGGTTGGCACGACGGATTTCCTGAAAAGCAAATGCAATCAAGATTAGAGTGTCCCAGCAGTGCTCCCAGACCACGAAACTCACCCGCAAACACCAGCAAGCCCCCCAAACAGGCCCCCGAAAACGCTACATAGAGCAAAATGTCTGAAATAGCCCCAAAAAAAATCGGCCTGGATTTTGTCCCAACCACTTCTACCCGGTATTAGACCTTCCCAGGAATGCCCCAAGACCCGGCAACCCACCCGCCAAGAAGCATAACACCCCCAAACAGGCCAAAAGCAAAATCTCATACTTGCAATATTTCTGGGCCTTCGGTCCAAACGCGCTGCGTAGCTAGGCCATAAGTCGGGGTTGGCACGACGGATTTCCTGAAAAGCAAATGCAATCAAGATTAGAGTGTCCCAGCAGTGCTCCCAGACCACGAAACTCACCCGCAAACACCAGGAAGCCCCCCAAACAGGCCCCCGAAAACGCTACATAGAGCAAAATGTCTGAAATAGCCCAAAAAAAATCGGCCTGGATTTTGTCCCAACCACTTCTACCCGGTATTAGACCTTCCCAGGAATGCCCCAAGACCCGGCAACCCACCCGCCAAGAAGCATAACACCCCCAAACAGGCCAAAAGCAAAATCTCATACTTGCAATATTTCTGGGCCTTCGGTCCAAACGCGCTGCGTAGCTAGGCCATAAGTCGGGGTTGGCACGACGGATTTCCTGAAAAGCAAATGCAATCAAGATTAGAGTGTCCCAGCAGTGCTCCCAGACCACGAAACTCACCCGCAAACACCAGGAAGCCCCCCAAACAGGCCCCCGAAAACGCTACATAGAGCAAAATGTCTGAAATAGCCCAAAAAAAATCGGCCTGGATTTTGTCCCAACCACTTCTACCCGGTATTAGACCTTCCCAGGAATGCCCCAAGACCCGGCAACCCACCCGCCAAGAAGCATAACACCCCCAAACAGGCCAAAAGCAAAATCTCATACTTGCAATATTTCTGGGCCTTCGGTCCAAACGCGCTGCGTAGCTAGGCCATAAGTCGGGGTTGGCACGACGGATTTCCTGAAAAGCAAATGCAATCAAGATTAGAGTGTCCCAGCAATGCTCTCAGACCATGAAACTCACCCACAAACAGACGGAACCCCCCCTAAGAGCACCTCAAAGGCAAGCAAGTCATCAAAAACACAAAAAAATTTCCGCCTCGGATTTGGCACAAACCACTTTTAGTGCTTCCCAGCAATGGCCCCAGACCCGTCAACTCACCTGCAAAGAGGTAGAACAACACCCCCACAAGTGCTGAGTCTTTCTTCATTGGGCGTAAACCAGCCCTCTGCTTTGATGGAAATAGGAGTCTGGAGGAGGAGGATAGAGGAGCATGTTCTTCTGAACTTGTGAACCTGAGGAATGCAGACTGCGGCACCTTCAAATAAATTAGCAAACAAGTGAAGACAGTTCTGCTGATGGGCTTGTCTTTGTGATAATCTGATTAAAGTTTGAATTATATTAACTGTGCACAACAAAGAAAGACAGACACACAGGAATAAAAGTGAATAAGGATGAAAAAGAAAGTTATTGATTCGTTGTCTCATTTTCAGGGCTCGAAGTCGGAATCACGGTCCAGGAATAAGAATAAGGCTTCGTCATCATACTCTGCGAATTCAGCCCGGGTGAGGTCAGTGCCACCTGACAGAGTAGAAATTCCCTCATCTATGGTGCTGGCCACCTCCTCTTCATCCGGCACGCTCTCTCGTACTCTTATATCTGGTGGTATGAGGTGCTGATTCATCTTGATCATTGTTAACCTCTCCACATTTTTGGGCGAGAGGCGGCTCCGTTTGGGAGTTACAATCCCACCAGCCGCACTGAAAACCCGTTCAGAAGACACACTTGCGAGTGGGCAAGACAAGTAGTTTAAAGCCAGGTTGGTGAGCTGTGGCCACAATTCTTTTTTCCCATGCCAATACGCCAATGGGTCAGAATTAACATAGACCTCTGTGGAGTCATTCAGATAGTCCTTCACCATCGACTCAAGGTCCTCCTCCAAGGTTCCTCCACTTTGCGTAGCTCTTGCTGTGCCTCTGGCCTTTTGAGAACCAAACCCACGCAGAGCTAGCCAATCCTCTTCAGCCTCCAATGTTTCTGCTGTCTTTCGTGCAGATGATGCGGTTGCCGGTGTCTTTAACGGCTGAGAGGTCACTTGTGCCACAGCCACAGGTGCAGAAGTGGATTGTTTTGACTGGGGATGGCCTGCTGATGTACTGCCATTTCCTTCAATTTCCAGCCGTTCTGTTTCAAACTTCTTGGCTGACAAGGCTAGCCAACGTTTGTACTTTGTAACATCTTCATCAGCAAAAGCAAAGAATGCTCTGCCTGCCAGCGCCTTTTTGTAGCGTGGATCCAGAATAGTAGCACAAATGTAATGCTGTTCTGAGTGGATCTTTTGAAGACGTTCATCACCTTGTAGGAGCTCTAATAATTTCTCAGCCAGAAGCAAAGAGTCTTTCTTTTTGTCATCTTTTCGAAACACAGAACACACCTCCTTCAGTTGGTCCTCCAGCATGTACAACAATGGGATAGCTTTTCCCAAATTAGAGTCCTCCTTGCTGACTGCACGTGTGAAGACCTCAAAAGGACGAAGCATGCGTGTTAGGCTTTCAACTATGTTCCATTGCGGCCCACCCATCCTCAGCTCCTCTATACCCTCTTTCAAGAAATATTGATCGAGTTGCGTATACTGCTCATACAGACGCTCAAGCATGTAGAAGGTTGAGTTCCAACGTGTTACCACCTCCTGGATGAGTGCTTTCACTGGCATTTGACTTTGATATAGCATGCTCCTCAGCTGCTTGCGGGCCTTAAAAAAATGCCTGAAATGCTTGCAAATTTTTCGGCAGTTGTCCAATACAATGTACGCTGCACTGTGTTTATTACCCAAGAATTTTTGGACAACCAGGTTTATACAGTGCGCCAAACACGGCACTCTGAAATAGTAACCGTCCCTCATGGCCTTAACTATATTGGAGCCATTGTCTGTGGAAACATAACCAACCTTGCGTTTTAGTGGGGACAGACAGTTAAGGACCTTTGTGTTAAAGACATCCAAAATGTTTTCTGCTGTGTGACGTTTCTCCAAACCAAACATGGCTAGTGTTGCATGTTTCCGAGCACCTTTAAAAACAATGTTAGTGTCAACACCTGAGTTTAGCTTTGCTTTAGCCCCTGAAAAAGAGACCCAGTGTGCAGTGATGCACATGTAATCAGCGCCTGCGCCACTGGTCCACATGTCTGTTGTCAGATGTATAGTGTGAACAGCACTCTTCTCCAAAGCTGCCCCAATCAACTTCAGAACATCTTCATGTAGTGCTGGAACCGCAACTCGGGCAAAATAGAACCGGCTAGGAACCTTCCATTTAGGGCAGAGCACTGTCACTAATTCTAGAAAACCAACCCCTTCTACAAAAGAAAAAGGGAGAAGGTCCAGAGCTAGCATTTTAGCCAGCTTAGTGTTATACAGACGGGTCATTGGGTGGTTGCGTTCATATTGCGCTTCTGTAAACAACATCTTTTTAATGTTGCCCTGGACCAATGATTTACGGGATGATGATGATCTCTTCGACCCAGTTACGCTCGCTGATGAACTTTTCCGCATTGATGTCTCACTCTCTCCCACACTCTTAGTGTGGCTCCCATGGGGTGTGCTGCTGACATGGGAACTGGGTGTAAGTGAAGTGTTTGAATCGTCTTCTTCTACCTCCTCGTCATCAGCAGATGACAAATCAACGTTTTCATTACGTGCAATTCCGGCTTTCTTGACCGCCTCTAGGTGCGGAAACCATTCAACAGGGTGCCTTCTCTCAAGATGACCTCTCTGGCCTCCGGTACCATAGTTAGAACCAAGCTTACCACGACTATATCGAAGCTTACAAAGGCTACAAATGGCTACGTTTTCCTTTTTTGGGCAAACACTAAAGAAGTCCCAAACTGGAGACTTGAAATGTCTTCGGGGGCCGCCGCCGGAGGAGGCGTCGATACTGGTGGTGGTGGTCCTGCTGCTAATGACAGATGAAGTGGAGGATGTGGATTGCCGAACTTCAGTACGTTTTGCACTTTCACCACCACGAATTGAGGTCGAGGACGAGGTGGGTACCTTCTTGCGAGGAAGAAATATGGAAGCGGTAGGTTTTGGTGTACTACTTAACTCCAAATCTAATGATTCCATTTCCATTGCCTCCTCGCCGACATCATCATCACGCTCAGCAGCTTCTCGGGATAGGGTCAAAATGTCTCTTTGCTGCATGCCCGGTGGGGCTGCAGTGACCTTTGTGATGACTGCCTCGTCGTCATCGTGAGAGGCTTCATCACCAGCAGTATCTGTCACTTCTTGTTGAGCCTCATCACACTCCATAGGTTTGAGTTTTTGGACGACCTTCCTTTTACGCTTAGGTACCGGTGGCAGATCATGGTGTGCCTCTGCCTCACTGTCAGACCGCAGTTGTCGTGGTTCCCAAGACAGATCACTTGCATCAGAACGAGGTGGGCTTGAAGAAGATGTAGACACCCCCCTTGATCTTTTCCTTGCTAGGGATGTGGAAGACAATGAATGATCATCAGGAGGAGTGGCTTCCAATGATACCTCAGCTTCATTGTCGATTTCCAAATGTGCCCCTACTTCGGGAGGAACAACTATTGTGGGCACTTGTGAACGTCCATGCACCTTTGCTTGCGCATCTCCTTTTGCTGCCTCTCCTTCCACATGTACTTGGGCGTGTACTTGCACATGGTGTTGTTGTTGCGGCTGTGGTTGTTCAACACTTGTCAGATGAGTTACAACAACCTGTGTTGATTCAGGGACATTGCTGCTACTTTCTTGCGATGAGCCAACATCACTGGTCGATGGTGATTGGAGAAGTACACTGACTGCCTCTGAAGCACTCAAGGGCTTTGACTTAAGTTGGCGTGGTGGTGGAGGCACTGAACCCAATGGAGCAGGGGTGCTGCTCTCAGGTTGGTCCCCAGCAGATCCTGCTGCTGCAGGCGTACTTTTTTTTTTGCTCCCAAAAAAAGTGGTGGGTGGCACACCAGCCTCCTTGGTAACTTGCTTCTTCTGCTCCTTACTAGCAACTTTCTTGCTAGAGGAGCTACGGAGACCTTTCTTTGGGGCCATCTTCTTCAGAGCAGGTCAGACAGCAGGCCGCAGTTGCACGAATTGTAGAGTTGTCTGAGGCCAGACGTGACGTCGCGTGACGTTATGCTGCACACACACACCGCTGCAGGACTTCTTCCTGGCACTGGTGGTTCTCTTGAGTCTTGTGCACCTAAAAAAAATGGAAGACAGAGGAACATCAGTTCAGTTATAGAGCACAAAAAAATCGAAAAACACTGCAAAATCAGCACAATCCCAATACATCCATGCCCTCCATAATGTTTAAATTCAAGACAACCCACAGAAAGACTAGGCCCATGCAAGACTCACTACCCCTGGGCATAAATAAAGGTTGAAAAGTAGGCAAAATGGTTGGAGGCCTAACAACAAAGCCTGCATTCAAAATGGCCACTTGCCTGCCAAGCACATGGCCAGTGCCTGTAGCTGCACTCAAAATGGCCACCAGCCACATGGCATGTCCCTCCCCATGAACACCCCCAAAAATCGAAAAACACTGCAAAATCAGCACAATCCCATTCCATCCATGATGTTTAAATTCAAGACAGCCCACAGAAAGACTAGGCCCCATGCACCACTCACTACCCCTGGTCAAGGCCCCAACAACAGGTCAAAAATCGAAAAACACAAAATTTTACAAATAAAAAAAATCGAAAAACACAGAAAAATCAGCACAATCCCAATTCATCTATGGCCTCCATGATGTTTAAATTCAAGACAACCCACAGAAATACTAGGCCCATGCAAGACTCACTACCCCTGGCATAAATAAAGGTTGAAAAGTAGGCAAAATGGTTGGAGGCCTAACAACAAAGCCTGCATTCAAAATGGCCACTTGCCTGCCAGCACATGGCCAGTGCCTGTAGCTGCACTCAAAATGGCCACCAGCCACATGGCATGTCCCTCCCCATGAACACCCCCAAAAATCGAAAAACACTGCAAAATCAGCACAATCCCATTCCATCCATGATGTTTAAATTCAAGACAGCCCACAGAAAGACTAGGCCCCATGCACCACTCACTACCCCTGGTCAAGGCCCCAACAACAGGTCAAAAATCGAAAAACACAAAATTTTACAAAAAAAAAAAATCGAAAAACACAGAAAAATCAGCACAATCCCAATTCATCTATGGCCTCCATGATGTTTAAATTCAAGACAACCCACAGAAATACTAGGCCCATGCAAGACTCACTACCCCTGGCATAAATAAAGGTTGAAAAGTAGGCAAAATGGTTGGAGGCCTAACAACAAAGCCTGCATTCAAAATGGCCACTTGCCTGCCAGCACATGGCAAGTGCCTGTAGCTGCACTCAAAATGGCCACCAGCCACATGGCATGTCCCTCCCCATGAACACCCCCAAAAATCGAAAAACACTGCAAAATCAGCACAATCCCATTCCATCCATGGCCTCCATGATGTTTAAATTCAAGACAACCCACAGAAATACTAGGCCCATGCAAGACTCACTACCCCTGGCATAAATAAAGGTTGAAAAGTAGGCAAAATGGTTGGAGGCCTAACAACAAAGCCTGCATTCAAAATGGCCACTTGCCTGCCAGCACATGGCCAGTGCCTGTAGCTGCACTCAAAATGGCCACCAGCCACATGGCATGTCCCTCCCCATGAACACCCCCAAAAATCGAAAAACACTGCAAAATCAGCACAATCCCATTCCATCCATGATGTTTAAATTCAAGACAGCCCACAGAAAGACTAGGCCCCATGCACCACTCACTACCCCTGGTCAAGGCCCCAACAACAGGTCAAAAATCGAAAAACACAAAATTTTACAAAAAAAAAAAATCGAAAAACACAGAAAAATCAGCACAATCCCAATTCATCTATGGCCTCCATGATGTTTAAATTCAAGACAACCCACAGAAATACTAGGCCCATGCAAGACTCACTACCCCTGGCATAAATAAAGGTTGAAAAGTAGGCAAAATGGTTGGAGGCCTAACAACAAAGCCTGCATTCAAAATGGCCACTTGCCTGCCAGCACATGGCAAGTGCCTGTAGCTGCACTCAAAATGGCCACCAGCCACATGGCATGTCCCTCCCCATGAACACCCCCAAAAATCGAAAAACACTGCAAAATCAGCACAATCCCATTCCATCCATGGCCTCCATGATGTTTAAATTCAAGACAACCCACAGAAATACTAGGCCCATGCAAGACTCACTACCCCTGGCATAAATAAAGGTTGAAAAGTAGGCAAAATGGTTGGAGGCCTAACAACAAAGCCTGCATTCAAAATGGCCACTTGCCTGCCAGCACATGGCCAGTGCCTGTAGCTGCACTCAAAATGGCCACCAGCCACATGGCATGTCCCTCCCCATGAACACCCCCAAAAATCGAAAAACACTGCAAAATCAGCACAATCCCATTCCATCCATGATGTTTAAATTCAAGACAGCCCACAGAAAGACTAGGCCCCATGCACCACTCACTACCCCTGGTCAAGGCCCCAACAACAGGTCAAAAATCGAAAAACACAAAATTTTACAAAAAAAAAAATCGAAAAACACAGAAAAATCAGCACAATCCCAATTCATCTATGGCCTCCATGATGTTTAAATTCAAGACAACCCACAGAAAGAATCAGTCCACCCACCACTGAGTACCCCTGGGAAAAGGCCCCAAAACAGCAAAAAAATCGAAAATCCCAAAATTTTAGTTGCAGCAACTGTAATGCCCCAAACAAACTTACTTGTAAAATTTCTAATCCAACAGTGATCCAAAGAAAGTCAAAAAGGCCTCAAATCCAAAGATCCAGCAGCATCCACAAAAGGTAATCCTTCCAGGTCCACATCCGAATGAAAAGTGACCAGGAGATGGACAAAGCACTGGGAGGAGCCTGCTGAACAGGAACAGGAAGTTGAAGACTATGGGGCACTTCCTTCCTCCCACCCCCCTGCCCCCCTCCCCAAAATGGACTCCTCGCTAAAAAAGTGCAGGCAAATGTCAAACTAAGGAGTTATTCACATAAAAATCATCATTTCTAGAAGGTTTATGCTGCTTGCTGGTGGATTTCTTGTGCAGAATTGCAAATTTATATTTTCGCGCGCCGCATCTCAAATCTCGCAATTTGCGAAGTACCGCGAGACGTGATCTCGCCGTACTCGCGTTGACAAACTCTCGCTGGCAAGCCGCGATGACGTAATCGCGCTCGCCAATTCCCGCGGGATCACACAGCAAGATCCAAAATGGCGCAGCACTCGCAAACTATCGAAAAAAACAACTCGGCAAACGATGATAAACGCCGCGCGCCGCAAAAATTGTATCACCAACGCCGCGCGCCGCCAAAAAAATCCGCTGCGTGCGAATTTGCGGATTTTGCGGGAAATCCGCAAATCTCGCGGATTGCGGATTTCCCGAAAATCCGCAAAATCCGCGAGCGGAACGGATTTTCCGCCCACGCTTAGATGGGATGTGCGTCGGTCTTGGTTACTGAATTTAAGCCTCGGTAGTCCACACAGAATCTCAATTCAGGTGTGGTGCCTGGTGGGGCAGCTTTTGGTACCAAAACCACCGGGCTAGACCAAGGGCTACCAGAAGGTTCAATCACTCCTAGCTCCAGCATCTTGGCGACTTCACTTTTGATGCTGGCCTTCACCTTGTCCGACAGCCGGTAGATTTTAGACTTCACTGGTGGGCTGTCTCCTGTGTCCACGTCATGGGTACACAGGTGGGTCCTACCCGGGACAAGGGAGAACAGAGAAGAAAATTGCTCCAAGATCTGGCGGCAATCACTCTGCTGTTCAGGAGTCAGGGATGGCGAGAGAATCACTCCCTCCACCGACCCATCCTTTTCTTGGGACAAGAGAAGATCAGGGAGAGGTTCACTTTCCTCTTCCTCTGCTCCATCGGTTACCATCATTAAGACAACCTCGGGCCTCTCATGATGTGGCTTGAGGCGATTGGCATGCAGCACCCTGTGGGGCTGCCTCGGGGTCTTAAGATCCACCAAATAGGTGGACTTCCCCTTTTTCTCCAAAACCTCAAAGGGGCCTGTCCAACGGTCCTGGAGGGCATTTAGCTCTCCAGGTTCCATTACCCACACTTTCTGTCCAGGCTCCAGTTCCACTGGGTGAGCGTTGTGGTCATACCACTCTTTCATAACTGCTTGGCTGGCCTCCAAGTTGTCTGAAGCTTGCTTCCACAACTTAGCCATTTGGCTCCGGAAGGCCAGCATGTAGCTCACCACGTCCTGGGGAAGCTTCCTGGGAGTCTGTTCCCATCCGTCTTTCACCAGGCTGAGAGGTCCCCGTACAGGGTGCCCGTACAAAAGTTCGAAGGGGCTGAAGCCCACTCCCTTCTGTGGCACTTCTCTGTAGGAAAACAAGAGACAGGGTAGGAGGACGTCCCATTTCCTCCGCAGGCTCTCAGGTAGACTCCGTATCATACCTTTCAAGGTTTTGTTAAACCTTTCCACAAGACCATTGGTTTGTGGGTGATAAGAAGTGGTAAACCGATAGGTAACGCCGCACTCCTTCCACATAGCCCGCATGTATGCTGAAAGGAAGTTAGTCCCCCTGTCGGACACAACCTCCTTGGGGAAACCCACTCGGGTGAAGATCCCCATCAGGGCCCTTGCCACTGCAGGTGCAGTGATGGTCCTCAGAGGTATTGCCTCTGGGTACCGTGTGGCATCATCCAGCAAAACCAGTATGAACCGGTGACCAGCTGAAGTTGGTGGATCCAATGGCCCTACAATGTCGATGCCCACCCTCTCAAAGGGGGTGCTAACGACAGGTAGTGGTTCCAGGGGAGCTTTTAGCTTCACCCCTGTTTTCCCACTGGCTTGGCAAGACACACACGTCCGACAATATGTATCAGACGCCACTTTCATTCGAGGCCAGTAGAAGTGGGGGACAAGCCGGGCAAAGGACTTGTCCTGTCCTAGGTGTCCTGCCAAGGGTATCTCATGAGCCAGTTCCAAAAGAAAGGCTCTAAAGCATTGAGGGACCACCAAGGCCCTGGATGAACCATGTCCAGGTGCCTTGGGCTCACTGTAGAGGAGTCCATCCTCCCAGTAAATCTGGTAGCTCCCTTCAATGTTCCCTGCTGCCTGGGCTTTGGCCTGTTGCCGCAGCCCCTCGAGAGTAGGACACTCCTTCTGAGCTTTGCAGAACTCTTCCCGGGAAGGACCTCCCTCCACATGCCATTCAGTAGGGATGGGTAGGTTCTCTAGGGAAGCAACATTCTCCCCTGTGGACTCCAGATCCACCCCCTCAGGTGGCCCGTCTGTCTCACGAGGTGGAGATGTCGAGATAGGGTCCTCCGGCCTCCTGTCCTTCTCCTCTCTGGCAGCCGGCTGGGCCATTGTTCCAGGCTCCAGCGTAAGTGACCTCCCCCTTCGGGCAGTCGCGGGCCTTGTGCTGACACAAGTCCAGTCAGGGGGTCCCAGCATCTCAGAGTGAGTCTGGTACTCCACCCTCCTCCAAGCATTGTGCTCCATATCATTCCCTAACAGGCAGTCAACAGGCACGGCAGGGCTTACGGCAACTCGAAGTGGACCTGCAACCCCTCCCCACTCAAAGGGAACCTCAGCCACAGGGTAGTGGCCCACTCTGCCGTCAGCCATTACGGCGGGATGGAGTACATCTGGGATGACCTGCTCTGGAGACACTAGCTGACTCCTTACCATAGTCATGCTGGCTCCTGTATCTCTCAGAGCCTCCCCTCTACGGCCATTGATGGTGACCCACTGCTCATACTTAGTAGTATTAGAGGGCAGTTGGGTCTTGGGAACCATCTCCTTATCTCCCAGGGACACTAAAGTGACACCCGCCCGCTCCCCTCCGTTACCCAAAGGCATCTCCTCCCCGAGCACTACACTAGTTATTCCCGGGGCTTTTCCTCCAGTGGGAGGGGGTGGTCTTTTTGGGCATCTCACATCTCCCTTATAGTGTCCCACACCACCACACTCAAAACAATGAACAACCCTTGGCTGCTGGCTTTGGCCAGGGGTAGGGTTGCGAGGGGGGTTACTCTTAGGGATGAATCCTCTGCCCCTTCCTTGCGAAGTATTTTGTGGCCCTTTAGAGAACTCCCTCTTATTTTCCCCTCCCTCTTTCTTCTGGGGGGCGCCCTGTCCATGCTTCTGGGAATCCCCTCCAGTCCCCTTAGTCGACACCCGGGTACTAACCCAGATGTCCGCCTCCTCAGCAAGCTTCCTGGGGCTGGTCAGCTTGCTGTCCACCAAATGCTGTCGTAGTTCGGGAAGACATTTCTCGAGTAGGTGTTCCTTGAGTATGAGGTCATATAGTCCCTCATAGTCCCCTACCTCGCTGCCTCTCACCCAACCCTCCAGGGACTTCCTGGAGTAATCCAAAAAATCTACCCAGTTCTGCGTGCCTAGTTTGTGGCTGCCCCGGAACTTTTGCCTATACTTCTCAGGGGTCAACCCAAACTTTCTTAACAGCGCTGACTTCATAGCCGGGTAGTAGGTCTGTTCACTTTGATCTAGGGCCAACAAGGTATCCCTGCCAGTGGGGGGCATGTATTTATATAACCCACCCCCCCAGTGGACTTCCAAGATCCCATGGGCCCTCAGTGAGACCTCGTAGGCGGCTAGCCATTTTGCAATGTCATCACTGGGTACATAGCATGCCATAATATCTTTTGGTAGGTAAGGTCTGGGTTCCCTGATGTTGGTCTGGGTATCGCTGCCACCATTCTCTGATTTGGGGGTTCTTAGGTTTAGGGCTTGTAAATCCATCTCTTTGATGGTCCGCTCATGCGCCAACCTCTTGTCCTCCCTTTCCATGTCCATCCTGGCTAGTTCTATTCTCATCCTCCTCTCCTCCCTCCTATCCTCTAACTCGGCGTCGGTCAAACCCCTCTCCGAGACACTACTGCCCACTCTGGAAGGTGTCCTAAGGCCTGTTAAAAGGTTCCCCCCTCCCGCCTGGTACAGTGTTGCGGTCTCCAGGACAGTGTCCCTGTCACTCCCCTCAGGATCTACTTCCTCCCCGGAATGAGCCTCCACCCATGCCCGGATACTGGTCAGCAGCTCAACTTTCCTGGCGCCTTTCTTAAAAAACACCCCCTGCTGCTGACACCATTCCTTCAATTGGGTCACGGTATAATTTTCCAGCTCTTCCACATTTATCTCCATTTCTAGTTAGAGTATAAACTTCTACACAGGAGAATTCCAAAGAGTGACCTGGGGTCAACCTCCACCCACCGCCAGAAGTCAATTTAGAAAAATTAAAACACAAATTAGGAGGGCCGCAAGGAGAAAACTCCTGGTGTAGGTTTAGTGTATTGCGTCGAATTACTAGTGAGTAGCTGCAACCAAGTCAGGATCCCACCGCTAGGCACCAATATGTTGGACCTGGGGTAGCCTGGCCTAGGGCAAGACTAACATACAGAGGCTCTGTGTAAAGGTTGCAGACCACCCAAAAGTAAAGCTACGCAATAGCACACAAAAGAAAAACACTACACCAAAAATTGTGAGAAAATACGTACTGTTTTATAAAAATAATATTTTCTTTGTGGTCAAAATTTACAGTTTATGACAGTTCAGATTATTAACGTTTCAGCAATTAAACCTTTTTACTTCTAGCAATTTATCAGTTAACTTCTCAATTACAGTTCACACCGTTTTTTTAGAGATCAGAACAACCCATTCTTCAAAGATGACCAGCACTACAGTACACTTTACAATAGAGTAATAATTACACTTCCAATTAGTTATCTAAACTCAAGGTTCAGCATTAATTAACCCTCTCAACAGACTCTGAGCTTAGCTTCAATAGGGTATTACACGATGCCCAATACTGGACACTCACAGCACCAACCACCCTCAGGGTTAACTCTTGCAGTTGAACTAACTCAGGCTTTACAATTTCCCTCTGTGGGTTACCTCCACCACCACTGGGAGCTTATAACTGTCCCTTCTCTCACAGGGAGGTAGCACCCACTCTGGAAAGAACTCTCCACTCCCCCCTTCCTGGATAGCTGTTCCCCTTCCCTTCGGGTGTCACTCCTTACTTGTGGCAGAGTTATCTGCGTGGTCCAGGGGAAGAACCTGCTTTTCAGGTCAGGGGAGACTCAGTACTGTGGTCACACAGCAGCCACTCGGTATACTTTCCTCTATTCTCCCGCTCGCGCTGTGTTTACTGCTAGCGCTCAAGCGGGGAGAGAGTTTACAACAGCTGACTGGCGACTGGGTTCCTCTCACTCGCCTTCCCGTGGAGCGCTTGAGATAAGCAGGGGAAACTTCCGGCGCCTCCTCACGCAATCCTCGATGAGCGCGCTGTTCTCCCGGGCATGCGCGTAGCTCTCCGACGACTCCGCCTCCGCCCTCACGAGTCGCGCTGATCTCCGGAGCCTGCGCGATCCTAGCCGGAAACTTCACCTCACAGACGCTGCACTTCTGGGCCTGCCCGAACCTAGGCCCCTCCTGCCTCCAGTAGCGGTCACGCTGGGGACATGCGCGGAAGCGCTTTCTTACTTCCACTGACGCGGCCGGTGCCCCCGGGGTCCCGCAGACGATCGGAGCAGCGCCGCTGCTCTCCCTCAGTCACTTCCCTCACCGGCTCCAGCGGAGATATATCCTCAGGCGGCGCCCTCGCTCCCCAGGACGTTTATGGCTCCACAGACCCACGTCTTGACCAGAACACGTCAAGGAACTCCAGCCATGTCACGGGGCTCCCAGCTGTTCTTTCACGCTGGTAGGTGCAGCGCTGGGCATGGGAAGTTAGGGATATCCTCAATAAGAGTGTCCTGTCAGTTTTCACTGGGGTTCAGACTTAGAAGGGTCTTCCTTCACATACAGGTTGCTTTTCTTCTCAGCAGTTGATGTTTGGGGAGGGATTGGTCAGGGGCTGAAGGGGGAACGTCTCTCTGTAGTGACTGTCTGCCTCCAAGACAAACTAGCTGCTCCCAGTGCGTCCACCTCCTCTCACCACTGCCTCACTCCTCCACTCTTGGGTCAGCACAAAATGGCTGCTGGTCACTGGCCTTATATAGGGTGGCCTGAGACCTGCAGAAGTCTCTGGTTGTTTCTAGAAAGTTCCCTATGTTAGCCTATGGGCCTGTCCTCCAGTAGTGTCTGTTATGGCAGTTGGTGGACACCATTTTAGGTTTCTGGATGTCCCTAGATTTTCAAGGGGCTTGACTAGGCCTCACAGGTTATGAGGGAAAAATGGCGTCAAAGCCAAGGAACACCTAGCCCCCTGACAGCACTGAAAAATCCTGATGGACATATATATAAAAATAAAAATAGAAACTCTGGGAGGCTAAGGGGGACAAAAATAAATAATAATGGTTAGAACATCCCCAGAAGCAGACAGGTCTAACAGACACAAAATTTGCAAACTAAAAGCCAGAATTCTAGACCAACAAAGAAAACTTGAGGTAGCGCTGTCTATACAAGATCAGGAAAAAATAGAAGATTTACATAAGAAAAAAAATGATTTGACTAATATACTAGATGAAACAATTAGGAAACAATGGTAAGCTATTGAACTACGAATATGTGGAAGGCAGTGGGAAACTCCTAGCATGGAAAATTAAAAGTAATCAAAATAGAAATAAGGTTGTAGCAATACAAAGAGATAATCTGGGTAAACAGGAAGTGATGACTCAGGGATCGAGAAGGTGTGCACTGATTTTTTTCTATCTCTATATAATGAGGTTCTGGAGGGGTCTAACAAACAAGTTGACTCCTACCTGAGCAAGTCGGGTGTCCCTAATTTAGAAGCAGAAGATAGGGAAACACTCAACCCAAAAATAACCACAGAAGAAGTGATTGAGGTGTTGAAAAAACTAAATAGAGGGAAGGCAACGGGCCCAGATCCACTACCAAACGAGTTACATATGGTCTTAACCCCTTCCCTGCTTATGATGGAACCCCCCCATCATGAGCCACGGGCGGCGTGTGGTCATGACGGCATGGTTCTGCCATGCTGCGGCCGCTTCGCTCACGTGTCACTGAATCCCCGCCTGTGTGGGTGAATTAGTGAGTGGGCGGAGTCGTGATGGAACCACGCCATCATGAGCACAGCTTGCCCGTGACTCATGAGGGCGTGGTTCCGTCACGAGCATGGCAGGGCTCTCACCCTCCAACCCTCCACTTTACTATTACTATTTGAAATAGTGCCATGCATGCTCATAGTGCTGCAGAGGCCAGGACTTCACAGCGCTTCAATCCATGCTCCTGGTCTCCAATGCATCCTCGAGGTCACACACAGACCCTGCAGGGATCCCCTTCAGCTTCCACCGCCCTCAGTGCAGCACGCGGGGTCAGAGGCCTCCCTCCCCTCTGCGTGAGCACCGACCCGTGGGGGCTGCAGGGCCTGGGGGAGAGGAGGGCAGCCTGCCTGAGTCCGGCACCGGGGGCTCGGCTGCCTGTGAGGAGTGTGTAGGGCCCGGTGTGTTATTCCCCACGAGCCACTATCGCACGCGCGAAGTAAACATCCATCACACCAGGCCCGCGCGCCACAGCTGCGCATGTGCGAAGCGAAGAGATTACTTCCGGGCGCCGAGTTCGGTCCTTGCACGGGGAACAGACTGTGAACAGCCCTGACGGAGGATACTCAGTCTCACTGCGCCTGCGCAGAGCAAAGACACTACCCCCACATAGAGGAGCTGAACCGAGGAGATTTGCACAGAAATACATCTCAGCGCGTGCTGTGGCGCGAGGCGCCTCGTGCTCCGTGGCCGGAGGCAGCTGTTGTCTCTCATTCATTGTGTCCCCGCGCGGACCTGTGCTGGCGCTGAGCTGTCGCCCTTTACTGAGCTGTGAACGAAAGAAAGAATCTTTCTTACCAGCTGTCTGTTCTCGGCGCATGCGCAGTTAATACAAGGTCTCTTTAATCTGGGAAGCAGTGTCTATCCTCAGCGCATGCGCAGTTAATCCAAGGTCTCTTTAATCTGCACTGTGGGAAGCAGTGTCTATCCCCAGCGCATGCGCAGTTGTCTATGATTAGGCCCCTTTTGAACCCCGCGCTCATGGTTCAGTCCTGGCCTCAGTCTCAGCAGGGAGCACAACAGGCCCCACATTGAACCCCAGGTGAGGTCAAGACCCACAGCAGGGAGCACAGCAGGCCCCACATTGAACCCCAGGTGAGGTCAAGACCCACAGCAGGGAGCACAACGGGCCCCACATTGAACCCCAGGTGAGGTCAAGACCCACAGCAGGGAGCACTACAGGCCCCGCATTGAACCCCAGGCGAGGTCAAGACCCACAGCAGGGAGCACAGCAGGCCCACATTGAACCCCAGGTGAGGTCAAGACCCACAGCAGGGAGCACAACGGGCCCCACATTGAACCCCAGGTGAGGTCAAGACCCACAGCAGGGAGCACCACAGGCCCCGCATTGAACCCCAGGTGAGGTCAAGACCCACAGCAGGGAGCACAGCAGGCCCCACATTGAACCCCAGGTGAGGTCAAGACCCACAGCAGGGAGCACAACGGGCCCCACATCGAACCCCAGGTGAGGTCAAGACCCACAGCAGGGAGCACAGCAGGCCCCACATTGAACCCCAGGTGAGGACAAGAGATACAAAGACTGTTTGGTGCTGGAGGGTTTCGAGCCTGCTCTCCGGGGTTCATTATTTGTTGTTGTCTGCATCGATCGATGATTATTTTGTATCCACAATGCTCATTGGCCCTCACTGCTGGAGTTGGGTCACTCTTTTCAAGGCCTCAGCAAACATTGACATTTTTTTCGCCTGAAAAGCCTGTGATGAGGAGCAGAGCTGCCAAGCTTTCAGACTGCTATGTGTGACATTTTCATAACTTCAGGATAATTATGAGTGACATTTCAATAACTATGAGTGACTCTTTCTTGCGAGCAAAAAAATCAAGCAATGAGGACGAGGGAAACGTATAAATATCAGAAATGAGACCTATTTGAGCAATGAGAAAGAAAGGTCTGCGTGGGTAACTCATAATTATAATGACATTATCAAAATGTCACACATAAGCTTGGCTGCTATGAAAGAGGGCGGGCATCACTTCACATGACATAGCATTGAAGACCGTGACCATTCTCCTGTTCTTGACACAGAGTCTTCTTTACTTACATATTTCATAAAAGTGATAGGAAGTATGTGTTTTATTGTATTGCTATTTAATTGCTTCTCTTGTACAATGCTGATCATATAATAAACTTGTGAATTTTGGATGGCACATAAGGCGAATAAGGATAAAAAGGCTGAAAAAATGCCAAAATAAAAGATAAGGAGCATGGTGAAACAAGGAGTATAAAACAAAACACTTTTATTGGGTGGTGTTTGTTGTACATGACAGGTCACTTGGAGTGGGGTGAACAACAGAGTTAGTAAGGCTGCCACTGCATTGGCAACCTTATTCATAGGCGAATGCTGTAAGAAGGATTAATGTAAGGCTTGTGAAGTAACTACTAATACCAGCCCCAGACTTCACCACTAGAAAACAATAAAATGCGGACATCTAGAAAGCAGGGCTCACATGGCTCCGCTAAGAATTACCAGCAAACAAGAGCAAGGACTTGTGTTTAGACGGCAGAATCACAGGACTATACAACAGGATGTGAGAGGCCTTAACACAGAGCTCAGTTGCGTCGGGCCTCTACCATAAATGAATTAGTCAGCTGACTTTAGGACTCTGGCCTACGCAGTCAGTAGTGGCATGGAAGCCTGATTTCTGGGCAAGCCTCAGGAGAGGCTGCGAGACACACACCGCGATCACAGCACGGCAGGCAGTATTACTTTAAAATGTCACACCAGTAAAGTGAGCAGCCACAGTGTAATGGTCCGGCTCACCCAAGCTACACAGTTAACTTATTTGCGACCGCCAGTAGGAGATAGATATACACACAATCATACATACACACCTGTGGGTAAACTCTTAAAGCTGAATTCGTAATCATATATATTAGAGCAAGTGTTCGTCACAGATGAAAAACGTCTTAAACACTACTTTACAGTTAAGGTATTTGGGTGCAGTGTGTTTATTTTCTAAGCAACCACGTTGAACAGCTGTGGTGGTTGACCAAAGCCAGAGCTTGGGTCAACAACTACAGCTGTGAATGTGGCAGCAAATGAGCCACATCTGCTCCCTCTCCCATCTAGAGCCGGGTGATGATCATTAGTTCCGAGAAGAGGAAGAATGCAACGAAAAAAACAGGGATCTTTGAGGCTAACTGATAGACGTGTAAGTGTGATTAAATATGGTCAAAGCCTATTAGGTAAGCGCAGCGAATCTGCTTTTATTAACTGCTCTCTGTGAGACACTACCAACAACGTGCAACCGATCACAACGCCGTAACATACAAATATAAAAAGCAACAATACTTTCTACACCTGCAAAAAAACACACAATAACTGCCATGCTTAGTCCTAATGCAGTTTGCAAAAAAAAGTACGAGACCATGCACTGCGTTCACTTACAAGCTGTCAGAACAAGTCAGCCTTATTTTGAACGTAATACAGCCACCGGCCCAAAAAAAACGGTCCATTCCTCCTCAGACTCTACGGTCACCTACCATTGCAAACAAATATGCGCAGACCCTGCAGGATTCACTCGCCTCAGATTCAAGTCCATTCCTCCTCAGGCTCCACGGTCACCTACCATTGCAAACAAATATGCGCAGACCCTACAGGATTCACTCGACTCAGATTCGAGTCCATTCCTCCTCAGGCTCTACGGTCACCTACCATTGCAAACAAATTGCGCAGACCCTGCAGGATTCACTCGCCTCAGATTCGAGTCCATTCCTCCTCAGGCTCTACGGTCACCTACCATTGCAAACAAATATGCGCAGACCCTGCAGGATTCACTCGCCTCAGATTCGAGTCCATTCCTCCTCAGGCTCTACGGTCACCTACCATTGCAAACAAATATGCGCAGACCCTGCAGGATTCACTCGCCTCAGATTCGAGTCCATTCCCCCTCAGGCTCTACGGTCACCTACCATTGCAAACAAATATGCGCAGACACTGCAGGATTCACTCGCCTCAGATTCAAGTCCATTCCTCCTCAGGCTCTACGGTCCCCTACCATTGCAAACAAATATGCGCAGACCCTGCAGGATTCACTCGCCTCAGATTCGAGTCCATTCCTCCTCAGGCTCTATGGTCCCCTACCATTGCAAACAAATATGCGCAGCTGCTGCAGGATTCACTCGACTCAGATTCGAGTCCATTCCTCCTCAGGCTCTACGGTCACCTACCATTGCAAACAAATATGTGCAGACCCTGCAGGATTCACTCGCCTCAGATTCAAGTCCATTCCTCCTCAGGCTCTACGTCACCTACCATTGCAAACAAATATGCGCAGACGCTGCAGGATTCACTCGCCTCAGATTCGAGTCCATTCCTCCTCAAGCTCTAGGTCACCTACCATTGCAAACAAATATGCGCAGACCCTGCAGGATTCACTCGCCTCAGATTCGAGTCCATTCCTCCTCAGGCTCTACGGTCCCCTACCATTGCAAACAAATATGCGCAGACACTGCAGGATTCACTCGTCTCAGATTCGAGTCCATTCCTCCTCAGGCTCTACGGTCACCTACCATTGCAAACAAATATGCGCAGACCCTGCAAGATTCACTCGACTCAGATTCAAGTCCATTCCTCCTCAGGCTCTACGGTCACCTACCATTGCAAACAAATATGCGCAGACCCTGCAGGATTCACTCGACTCAGATTCAATTCCATTCCTCCTCAGGCTCTACGGTCACCTACCATTGCTAACAAATATGCGCAGACGCTGCAGGATTCACTCGCCTCAGATTCAAGTCCATTCCTCCTCAGGCTCTACGGTCCCCTACCATTGCAAACAAATATGCGCAGACCCTACAGGATTCACTCGACTCAGATTCGAGTCCATTCCTCCTCAGGCTCTACGGTCACCTACCATTGCAAACAAATATGCGCAGACACTGCAGGATTCACTCGACTCAGATTCGAGTCCCATGCCACTTCTGACCAACCTCACTTCCTTCCTCCTGTGTCCCAGGACGTGAGGGAGCCGAGGCAGAGAGCATGTCAAATCCGGATATTCCACAGCAGGAGCAACCACTGGGACTACGGCGGTCACATCTGGATAATTATCCCGGCCACCCCCCACAGTGCCGCAGTGTGATTGACAGCCAGGAGCAACGACTGCTGAGGGTAGGCCCCGCCCCCGGTAATTGGCAGCGCACTGTGTGTCCGTTTAGCCGCGGGGCGCCGCAGGAGATAATTACAATGCAGCCTGCCTGGAGCCAGGCACGAGACTGTACAAGCTGCCTGGGCAGATACATTGTGGCGCTCGCAGCTGCCCCAGAGCTGAGAGCAGTCAGTGGATCTTCTTTAACTATTTATGAACTCTGACTCAGAGCCCAGCAAGCAGCTGCTGGCTGGCACCACCTCTCTCAGAGAAGCAGAGCCGGCGCACAGGTGCGTGCCCAGGCGCCGCCGGTGGCACACAGCTGGCGAGCTGTAAATGCGTGACAATGCATTTCAGTGCGGTGTTGCGGAACACCACTCTGAAATGCGTGATTGTCACATGTGATGCGTGATACTTGACAGGACTGGAGAAGATCGACTTGAATTCCGTTTTTGGCTTTCACCAGAGTAAAGGGGGGCAGCCCCGTCAATTGAAAATGAAAGAACACACTCCCAGGCAGCAGCGACTGCGCCTCATTGTACCTGGGCCTGGGCCTGCACAGCATCATCTGATGTGGCTAAAACTCCCCCTAATATGCCTCAACCTCACTAGGGCCTCAGTAACCAGGTAGCGGTCAGCCAATGCCCATCAGGTAAACAAGCATTGGCATAGCCAGTAGGTCTCGCCTCTGGGACCTTATAAGTGTTTAGTTATCCAGCACAATATCCTTGGTGAAACAACATCAATTGTTGCATGGCTAAACAATTATAAGGTCCCAAAGGCGCAACCTATTGGCTATGACAATGCTTGTTTTCATTGGTTCCTGTTTGTGCCTTTTAGAGATGCATGCTTCTGTTTTGTCCTCCTGTCTAACTACTCCCGCCTTTTGATGATCTAGGTCATGGGTACTCACAAACATTTTCCCGGGGGCCGCAAAGTTTGGTCTATGGTGTGACCGAGGCCCGCACTGATGCCAGAATGAAGGTGTTCCTAAAGTTAAAGGCCTAGTTACCTCCTTTTCCTAACTGCAATTAACCTTTAAAGAAGTGTTTGCTGTAAACATACGTTTTTTTTTCATGTTAGTGCTGAGTCGAGTAAACGGCAGCCCAGTGCTGGTGCTGCCCAGGCGTCCGCATGTAAAGACCTGGAGGGCCTTATGCGGCCCCCGGGCCGTGCTTTGAGTATCACTGATCTTGATCCTCCCGGCGACCGTCCCAGCTACATGTGTAGTTCCATGTTCTTCAAAAGGGGTCGGGGTTGAGCCGGGGCCGCTGTATCTCCTTTGCTCTCGGTGGTCCCATGGGAGTAGAAGCTGCTCATTCTGCTAATCCTTCCCTAACTTTCCAGAAGTGTCAGAGCAGTCAGGCTCGCTGAGTCATTCGAGTTACTAAGTGAGTCTGTTACATTTTTCAACATTTATTCAGCAAGTCTGTTTATTCCTAATGTATGGTGACAAGAGGCTCAGATCAGATTCTTCCTGTTTCTCTTGCTAAGCCGTAGCACGTTCATTGGGGGGATTGGGAGGGGTAGAGCTGGGGCTGCCCTTCAAGATGCCCACACCCTGCACAGCTCAAGAAGCTGCCATGGCTTAACAAGAGAAACAGGAAGAATCAGAGAAACTGACACAGGTCAGACACAGGGTACCGGAGAGAACTAACTGAGAACTTGCTTGTTTGCACAGTCTCTTTAAGCCAGAGTATTTTGAATGATTGAATGTATCGCTTTTAAAATTACTCTGAATGATTCTAAGACAATCGCATCTTAAATGTAAAGCTTTTTGAAACAAATGTTTTTTAGGTCTCGTCCTATTCCATTCCGCAAGGAATTAATAGGACGAGACTATTGGGGCTAAACTAAGAGCTAAACTAAGCTCTCAAAAATGCGGATTTCCAGAAGTGCATGTGTCCAGTGCACGCGCTTCTATCCGCCTGCCTGCCTGCCTGGCATCACCACATCAAAGCCAGCCATCTGTTGCTTCCCCAGCGTGGTGCCGCCAGCAGCTTCACTTCAATGGGATCCGCTCCGCCCCCTGCTGCATCAAAGGCTTCCATTTTGCGTTTTTTCTGCCCCTGTTAGGCTAGCTTTTTGTGCTTTTCTGCCCCTATTAGACTCGTTTTTTCCCGTTTTTCTGCCTTTCTGCCCTCTGTTAGACTCGCTTTTTTGTGCAGCTCTGGCCTTTCTTGTTTTTTCTTTCGGCGTCCGCATGTAAAGACCTGGAGGGCCTTATGCGGCCCCCGGGCCGTTCTTTGAGTATCACTGATCTAGATCCTCCCTGTCAACCGCCCCAGCTACATGTGTATTTCAATATTCTTCAAAAAGGGGTCGGGGTTGAGCCGTGGCCACTGTATCTCCTTTGCTCTCGGTGGTCCCATGGGAGTAGAAGCTGCTCATTCTGCTAATCCTTCCCTAACTTTCCAGAAGTGTCAGAGCAGACAGGCTCGCTGAGTCATTCGAGTTACTGAGTAAGTCTGTTACATTTTTTCAACATTTATTCAGCAAGTCTGTTTATTCCTAATGTATGGTGACAAGAGGCTCAGATCAGATTCTTCCTGTTTCTCTTGCTAAGCCGTAGCACGTTCATTGGGGGGATTGGGAGGGGTAGAGCTGGGGCTGCCCTTCAAGATGCCCACACCCTGCACAGCTCAAGAAGCTGCCATGGCTTAACAAGAGAAACAGGAAGAATCAGAGAAACTGACACAGGTCAGACCCACGGTACCAGAGAATACTAACTGAGAACTTGCTTGTTTGCACAGTCTTTTTAAGCCAGAGTATTTTGAATGATTGAATGTATCGCTTTTAAAATTACTCTGAATGCTTCTAAGACAATCGCATCTTAAATGTAAAGCTTTTTGAAACAAATGTTTTTTAGGTCTCGTCCTATTCCATTCCGCAAGGAATGAATAGGACGAGACTATTGGGGCTAAACTAAGAGCTAAACTAAGCTCTCAAAAATGCGGATTTCCAGAAGTGCATGTGTCCAGTGCACGCGCTTCTATCCGCCTGCCTGCCTGCCTGGCATCACCACATCAAAGCCAGCCATCTGTTGTTTCCCCAGCGTGGTGCCGCCAGCAGCTTCACTTCAATGGGATCCGCTCCGCCCCCTGCTGCATCAAAGGCTTTCATTTTGCGTTTTTTCTGCCCCTGTTAGGCTAGCTTTTTGTGCCTTTCTGCCCCTATTAGACTTGTTTTTTCCCGTTTTTCTGCCCTTCTGCCCTCAGTTAGACTCGCTTTTTTGTGCAGCTCTGGCCTTTCTTGTTTTTTCTTTCGGCGATGTTCTTGATCTGTTAAGGGAAACAGTGACGCATATCTCATTTGCATGCAGTAGCCAGCTGAGCACGCTGTATGAACACTGACACATGCTGCTTGTGTACATTTAATATTGTATGTGTTCAGATTGCGTGAACTACTTGTCCTCTTCGGGCCACTGCAGGCTGCGCCGCGCCAAGCACTTTTTTTTGTTGTTTAAGCACTCCATGAGTGTCCACCAGCAGCCCCCCACTTGTTTGTTTTATTTCTTTCTGCAGTCTGGCTCTCTTATATTCTACAAGGTCAGTAACTTCACTGTAGGGTAACGTAAAATTCACTTAAAACTTAACCCTAACACGTTCACAAATTTCTTCACTGTAAATGCATTTTCCAAGGAGCATGTTACGGTTTTTAAAGTTCTGCGAATACTTTCTTCCTCTTCGTGCAGCTGGTCAGTCTCAAGCACCTCGGTTGCTCCCTCACCCGCCGACTAACCATTGTTCCCCCCACCGTCTCCTTTGTTGCTCTCCAACACCTAGTGGCAATGCTTTTCCCCTTTCCTCCATGTGCTACTGCTCCCCTTCCTCCTCGCACTGCTGCTAGCCCTACTCAACGCTCTGCCCCCACTTCTCTTCTCCTTCGTCAACACACTACTGACCCTCCCTTGTTTATTCACATTTCATTTCTTTTCAAAAACTTCTCCAACCTCTCAGGACTCTGTTGGTTTCGTGGATGTTGTTAATCTCCTGAGTTTTATTTCTGACATTTTGCTACGATGGAGGTGCTCCAATTCACGATTTCTTTTCATGAATTCATCCTGTACCACAAGAGACAAAAATGTTAAGCGAAGCACTATGTAATGTGAAGAAGGGGACAACTTAATCACAAATGTCACTCTGGAAGCTTTGCTTCGCACGTGCCCCATTACCACCTCTGGGGACACTGCTTTACACATACCAGCTTTCCCACCTCAGGAAACCATCTCAGCGCATATTCAACTCATAAAGCACTGTCTGACAGGTACCCCTACCAACACCTCTGACTCTACCAATCTACTGCCCTCACTCTACCGCCCTCACCCTACCACTCTACTGCCCTCACTCTACCACTACACTGCCCTCACTCTACCACTCTACCGCCCTCACACTACCTCTCTACTGCCCTCACTATACCACTCTACTGCCCTCACTCTACCACTATACCGCCCTCACTCTACTGCCCTACCGCCCTCACTCAACCGCCCTCACTCTACCACTCTACCGCCCTCACTCTACCACTCTACTGCCCTCACTCTACCGCCTTCACTCTACCACCCTCACTCTACCACTCTACCGCCCTCACTCAACCGCCCTCACTCTACCACTCTACCGCCCTCACTCTACCATTCTACTGCCCTCACTCTACCGCCTTCACTCTACCGCCCTCAGTCTACCACTCTACTGCCCTCACTCTACCGCCTTCACTCTACTGCCCTCACTCTACCACTCTACTGCCCTCACTCTACCACTCTACCGCCCTCACTCTACCACTCTACCGCCCTCACTCAACCGCCCTTACTCTACCACTCTACCGCCTTCACTCTACCACCCTCACTCTACCACACTACCGCCCTCACACTACCACCCTCACTCTACCACTCTACCGCCCTCACTCTACCGCCCTCTCTACCACTCTATGGCCTTCACTCTGCCCTCACTATACCGCCCTCGCTCTACCACTCTACCACCCTCACGCCCTCACTCTACTGCCCTCACTCTACCACTCTACTGACCTCACTCTACCACCCTCACTCTACTGCCCTCACTCTACCCCTCTACTGCCCTCACTCTACCCCTCTACCGCCCTCACTCTACCCCTCTACCGCCCTCACTCTACCACTCTACCACCCTCACTCTACCGCCCTCACTCTACCACTCTACCGCCCTCACTCTACCGCCCTCTCTACCACTCTACGGCCTTCACTCTGCCCTCACTATACCGCCCTCGCTCTACCACTCTACCACCCTCACGCCCTCACTCTACTGCCCTCACTCTACCACTCTACCGCCCTCACTCTACCACTCTACCGCCCTCACTCTACCACTCTACCGCCCTCACGCCCTCTCTACCACTCTACCGCCCACACTCTACCGCCCTCACTCTACCACCCTCACTATACCGCCCTCACTCTACCACTCTACCACCCTCATGCCCTCCGCTGCTCTCTTCCACCCTGCCTCCTTCTCTAACTCCCTGTTCTCTTCTCTTTGCCTGTGCTGATCTGCTGCTCTCTTCCACCCCGCCTCCTTCTTTAACTCCCTGTTTTCTTCTCCTGCGCTAATCTGCTGTTCTCTTCCACCGCCTCTTTCTCTAACTCCCTGTTCTCTTCTCCTATGCTGATCTGCTGCTCTCTTCCACCCGCCTCCTTCTTTAACTACATGTTCTCTTCTGCTGTGCTGTTATGCTGCTCTCTTCCACCCACCTCCTTCTCAAACTCCCTGTTCACTTCTCTTCTCCAGAGCTGATCTGCTGCTCTCTTCAACCCGCCTCCTTCTCTGCCTCCCTGTTCTCTTCTCCTGTGCTGTTCTGCTGCTCTCTTCCACCCCACCTCCTTCTTTAACCCCCTGTTCTCTTCTCCTGTGCTAATCTGCTGCTCTCTTCCACCCCACCTCCTCCTTTAATTACCTGTTCTCTTCTGCTGTGCTGATCTGCTGCTCTCTTCCACCCAACTCCTTCTCTAACTCCCTGTTCTCTTCTCCTGTGCTGGTCTGCTGCTCTCATCCACTTGTCCTTGACTGCAAGCCAGAGAGCAGATGGTCTCTGTTTTACACAAGATAGTTCCTCTTTTTGACTCTTGTGGTTCAGCCAATTCCCAGAACCAGCAAGATAGTTCCTGTGCCAATCTTTGGAGAGGAGCTGTGTCTCCTGGAGGAGGCACACATCTGCCTCCATGTTATCCAGGTAGGAAAGGATGGACCTCCTTTTATTGGGATTGTTGAGACCTCTCGCATTGAGAGTGAGAATTTTCAGTGTGGGTTGGGAAATAGCGTGTCATAGTGAGTGCACTAGCTTTGGCCAGTATTTGGGTCCCTGTGATCCCTCTTCCCCCTGAGCTCCCAACGTCTGCCTGGCCTTCATTGCACTTTGATCCTCTCTTCAATGTCTTTAACCTGCATACCCGTTCTCCACCCTCCCCTCCCTAACCCCAACTTAGAAACCCATTAACCTCAAATTGTCCAGGGCCCGCCTTTCATGCGTGTGCGTCCTTGGAAGTCGGAATAGTTGGGAACGTGTGTGGCCAGTTCCCCGTGTCGCTACACTCCCCGTGTCTCTACGCTCCCCGCAGACTTCTTCGCCGCCCACCCAGCCTTACAAATGTCACTTATCTATCCCTCAGTCGTTCACGGTGTCATCATGAGAGAATGTCTCCTTCGGCAATGTCTCCAGCACTACCAGTCTTTCTTGTGCCATGGTCTTGGGGTCCGGTCTCGTCGCTCGCTCTGTGCTACGCCTCCTGTAGAGCTTATGCCATCTTTCTCGAGGAGTTTTGGTCTGTGGGCCCTCTGTCTCCTCCTGGATTGGTTTCTCGATGCCCAGCACCTGGGAAGTGTCCTGCATGGATCTGAGCTGGAGGAGTTTGCCCTGCCATATGAAAATCAGCCGGAAAGGGTGACCCAAAGAATACGGTATTCCTTGATTTCGAAGACGCGTGGTTGCCACTCGGAACACCCAACACTTTTGAAGGGGTATTAGAGCCAGGTCCTGGTACAAAGCTTTGGAGTCGGCCTAATATCTTAGTGTTGCTTGTCCCTGGCAGCACGTAGTATTCACTCTTTTAGTTGAAAGTCTGGAATGTAAGCCAACATATCCGGTGGGGGCACCCAGTATGCTCCTGAAGAGACCCTGCAGGTATTGTGTGATGTCTGGCCCTTCTTCTTTAGGGGGAACTCCCTTAACGCGGATGTTGTTTCGCCAAGACCGATTCTCCAGGTCTTCTGTGTGTGCCTGGAGATCGCTATATTGAGCCTTGAGCCCGAGTGTCTCTTGCTGTAGATGCTCCATCTCCTCTTCCCGGGCTTGCTCCTGATCCTCAATGGAGGCCACGCGGTCCCCAATGGCATCGACGTCCCGCCTTATCATAAGACGGGACGTTGATGCCGTTTGGTAACGTGTGGCCTCCATCGGTTATCTCCTTCATCTCCCCCGCTATGTCCCTTTTCAGCATCTGCAAGTCGCCTCGTAATGCACCAAATAGCGACTCTAAAAAGGCGCGGGTAACTGGGGCTTCAGAGGTGTCTGCATCTTGGCTGATTTGTGTCATTGGGGAGATCCTCCCTTCTCCTCTGCCGGTCATCAGGAGCTTGGTCAGCATATTTTTTAGATTCTGATCCTTCTTGCTTCTCTCTGAGGACATGGCTGCTATATCTCTTACCACACCACCAGACCGGCCTGCCTTGTTGTGGGGGTCCCAGCCCCAGTGGGTGGCTGTCATCGGGTTTTGTCCTCCCGCTGAGCTCCAATACACTGTTGCATGATGGTGAGGGCCAGAGGTGTCACTCCCTTTCAGTCTCGCCTGGGCCTTGCTGCCTTCGACCATCTGCTATTGCCCTGCTGGGCATCTGCTGCTTGTTCTCAATAGTCTAAGTACTTTGCGCCCGAACCTGTCGTAAATACCCCTGTAGGCCAGCAGCCCTATCTGAGCCTGGAGCACTAGATGTCTTCTTGGACCACTAATTCTAATTCCTGCACTTTGTGCTTGCAGGCCATGGCCTCCGGTTTCCTCTGACTTGGCAGTCAACTCCAGAGTGACTAATCCATGCCCGGGCCCCTCATCCATTGGCACCTTGTGATTCTTACAGCGTTACAGTTCATATCTCATTCCCCTTAATGGATTTTGTCATTTTAGTGTCATTTTGTTCAATACATTTTACTTAAATTTTTCTATTTCCGTTTGGGTTTTTTATTGTTTTGCATTTTGACTTTTACTTTTTTGGTTTCTGCATAAATATTTTACATATTACCTTAAGTTAAGCCTGCCTGTTCGGTGCTTAGGTACCAGGGGGTTGATCCTAGATTAATTGAACGGCTTTGAAAGTTCACTCTGACAATGGTTGTGATTGTTCCTCATCTACGACAAATAATAATTCAGTTTCTTACAGAAACTATCTGAAATTATCTGCAAAACAGGCAGTTGATAACCGACCAGGGTTGAAACACCATGTGGACAAACTGGAATGTGGGACTAGTATTGTGTGGCAATAGAACCTCTACAAAATATTCAGCTTGCAGATGAACCAAGAATCACGCTTGAATGTCACACCCTTTTAAAACAAGGTAGTCAGGAAAGTGTGAAGAATATATTACAGCTCTTTGTATTTTGACAGCCCCAAGCACATTTGAGAACAGAGTGGATGTATGTAGCAGAGATGAGTCTGTTCACCCAATGTGAGTGGTGATATCCGCTCTGCTGATCTGCCTGAAGTTATGATGCCGCTGACAGTAGCGTGTCTGCTAAAAGCGATGGCGTGACTGGTGGAACTATAAAGCCAAATAAGAGAAAGTTATCTTCCGACACCACCGTCTTCGTGACTGAGACCAGTAACACTGAAGACTCTGAGACTCACAGCAGTATTTTCTCCTTTCAGAGCGTTATCGCTGCAGATGGAGTGAAGCCAAGAAGTGAGCACATTACTAAGGTACCAACAAAGTTTAATATTGTTCATTTGTATTAACTCTTTTGCAGTATTTGGAAATGCATTTTCTAGTTTTGTTGCTTTTTGTTTAGTTTTTTTCTTGTAGGCTGTTACCTGTGGTTTAAAGGGAACAATGTTGTTGTGTGTGACCTTAATGCTGCAGTTTGCATTTCATTACCATCATTTGCTTACCCTGGAAAATCTCCAGGGTGGAGGAGGTTTGCTGTTTCACAGTTCTTTCTTCAGCTTCTGGGCAGTTGTCGCTCTGTGGCGATCTGTGGTCCTGTTTCTCTGCTCTTCTTGTAGTAGCTCCTATCAGAGCTTCATCCTCCCGCCAACGAAAATAAGATGCCAGGCATCACCCAGCACACAGCACAGCCTATGTTGGGCTAAGTCCATCTGCTCGGCGCAGTTAGAGCGAGGAAAAAAGTTCTCCGGACCCATCAGGCTGTGAATGTAACCTAAGGGCTTAAGATGAAATGTAGAGCCTACCTCCTTCCTGAGTGGCTCCAGTCTGCTGTGTGCAGACCCGATAGCTGGCAGCACCCTGGAGTATGTATGTATAAATCAGATTATGTTGGAAGTAACCTGCAATATAGTAGCAGGCAGCACCCCGCCATAGAGTAGGATTTCTCATAGTGTTTTATTTCCTGGCACATTAATGGAGATAGCCTTTTAACAGGCAGAAGAACAACACTGACCCTACATTTATCTGGGGTTGTCTTTAAAATTACGTACACATTAGGAATGGCATTTCGTTCTGCTGGAATAATAACACAAAATATCTTGCACTCTATGTTGTTGCTTGGATTTTTGGCTGCAATGCATTCAATGTTTCATTCAAACATGCTTTCTACAGGGCACATACATGATTTGCTGCTGTAGAGAAATAATGCTCCTGTGTACTGTTGCAGACTCCGAAATATTGAAAAACTTCATGATTTCTCTTTCAGCACTTCATAGTAAAACCTTTCAATTTTTGACTCATACATTTAGCAGAAACATAACTTAGTACCATTAAAATAGTTGTGATGGGGAACATTCATGTGGGTTAGGCCTGGCTCGACCAGAGTGCTTGCTGACTTGGAGGAGTATGGAGTTGACCACCTTGCCTGGTCTGGAGTGGAACCAAGCCAGCGATGCTTTGCTGCAGGCTCATTTGCCCTGATAGCTGGTCAACAGTTTGAGGAGGAGGAGGTGAAGAGCTGGCTAAGTGTGCCATGAGGCTGGCATTTCAGTACATCCCTGAGAAGTGAGCTTTGAGTCGATGTAGTGTTCCTCTTATACCACGTGCAATTCATCCTCTCCAAAGCCTCAAGAATTCCTGAGTGTGAAGGGCGGCTGATTCTGATTGGGTGCTTGATAGTTTTCCAGAAACTCATGTTCTTGATTGTACATGTTTGTCAGTAGTTAATGAAACACGCCCAGACGTTTTGTCTCTTCAGTTGACACAAGCTGCAATATAAGTTTCTTTGTCGTTGCAAAAAAATATGAATGGCCAACGAGCCGCTGTAGGTCAAAAAATGGAAGGGCTGGGGAACTGTCATTCATCTCACTGCTAAGCAGAGCCATGTCATGCTTCATCCTCCGTCAGGCCTCTGATTTTAACCAACATCGCTCCTTGGTCGTTACCTACCCAGACGGTTTTTAGACAGACTTCCTTTCGTCTCTACGGTTGTCTCTTCCCTTATCCTCACTTTCCCTCCTCCTCTACCCCCCACTACTTTCTCTCTCCTTTCTCTTCCCCCCTAATTGTATTGCTGATTGTTTGATATAATGTTTACTTGTTGATCTTTTCTGGTTTATTGTTGAACCACATAGTTACACTTCCTTTCGTCTCTCCTGTCGTCTCCTACCGCATCCTCCCTCTATTTATGTCTCTCCTTCCCTCCTCTCTCAATGTATTGAGACTGAACTATTTTGTCTGACGCCCGATGGAGCTACTTGGTTTAGCTATAGAGGAGATGGGCCGTGGATTCCCTCCTTGGTCGTCACCTACCCAGTCACCTACCCAGTCCGTCTTTAGGCAGACTTCTTTTCGTCTCTCCTTATTGTCTCTTCCCTAGCTCCTATCCTCTCTCCCAAGAATCTCTCCCCTTGTCTGCCCTGGGATCACACCTTACTGGACTTTGGACGTTGCCTTGACTCATCTACCGGTTTGTGTCCCCATCACCCTTCCTCTCCTCTTCCCATGCTGTGTCTCTCACCCACCGCTCCCCTTTCCCGCCCTCATTATCTGTCTACTTCCCGTGCTCCAACCCCCCCTCCCCGGAATCTCTCACCTTGCCTGCTTTTCCCCTTACGTATTTGTGCTTATTGTTTATCTCGACCTTACATGTAACTATGTTGCCATTCTCTAAGAACTGTGTAACCTTTGTAATGATGTAACCTGTAACTATGATCTGATGCTCATGTAAAGCGCTCTGATACCTCCGGGTCTAGCCAGCGCTATATAAAACTTTTTTAAAAATAAATAAATAAAAAATACAACTCACATAAGCAATAGTGGTGGAAGGTGTCACACATTTTTTAAGTATTTGACACAATATTGAATTTATAACCTTTGTTTTTTATGGTCATGAGTCACCAGAATACTAAAAACGTGTCTTTTATTTTCAAGGTCAATTATGTAATGGTCACCAGCTTGGAAGCTCGGTTAATTCTTCAGTATTTGTCATTGATCTCCATGTGTGGCTAGTTTGGGTCTGCTCCCTGCATCGATCCTGATAACTCACACAGGTAAGGAGCTTGTAGCAGCAACATGATAACCCCATACTGTCTGTAAGAAGTGCGCTCTGAGGCAGGTATCCGATCATTTTTGTGAAACAAGGAAGGGCCAATATCTGCTATGTACATTTGTTAAAATAAAACAGTCAAATTACAGTATACTGTTCCGGAGGTTCGTCCCAGAGACATTATCCGTAACTGAACGCAGACACCCTAGGAAGCATGTGCTTTTAAGACAAGTTGCGTTTACTCACCTGAAGGTGACATGCTTAATCATTGGGCTATACTCCTCACCAGGCCGGCGCTACAATGCCTGGCGGGCACCACAAGAGGGCACTTTGTCACAGATGTTATTTTTTTTAAATTATTTTTATTAAACACAAACAAAAATAATACACTTACAATAAATGCACTGAGCCGCAATCTGCATTACAAATCTGTTCACATCTTCTCGTTCCATAAGGATCAACAATAAGATTTATATTCGGGGTCAGGGATCCACCAGCACATCCGGGTCTTCCATGGCCACCGGGGGAGTGCATATTTCACCCCTGTAAGCATTCCAGGGCTCCCAAATCTTCCCCCATTTCTGTGCCTACCCCGTGCCACATCCACAGCCCGCTCTCTGAACATGCACCAATCCAAATCATCCATCCATTTCCCGACTGTCGGTGGCTGAACCGCCCCCCACAGCTGAGCTATATTACGCTTCGCAATACTACAAGCCAGTGTGGCCCACGTCTTTCCATAAGACGTAAAATCAGTCGGGTCCCAGACATTCAGGATGCAACGCCTCGCTTCCAACTCAAACCCCACTCCCCACACCTCCCTCACCTTGGCATGAATAGCTGACCAATACCCCTGAATGAGAGCACAATCCCACAATACATGAAAAAAAGTTCCTGACTCACCACCCCCTCGCCTGCACTCGCCACTCACAGCCAAACCCATTCTTACCAACCGGGGGCCGGTCACGTAACAGCGATGGAGAATCTTTAATTGGACCAGCCGAAGCCTCATCTGAATGGCAACTACCCTCGGAGAGGCCACTGCCTCCCTCCAGTCCTCATCATCCAGGAGCAAACCATCCGCCGTCCACTGGTCTCTCAGGGCCACCAAGGGATCCTCCGCATGGTTAATTAGTTTTTTGTAGATCAGAGAAATCGTTTTCGTCGGAAGATGACCATCTAGTACACGATCCTCCAGCAGGGAGGCCTCCGGAGGCGCCACGCCAAGGGGGATATTAGCTAGCAGCGCATGCCTAATCTGAAGATAGCGAAACCTCTCGCTCCCGTGCATCTGATATCGTTCCTGCAGGGTCTCAAATGGGAGGATATCATCCTTTTCCCATAGATCCCCAACTCAGGAGATCTCAATTAGGTCCCATTTATCGAAACCCTTTGATTTCCATAGGCTGCCCAAACGTTCCGAGTTCCAGAGGGGTGTTGCCAACATGATCTTCCCCTCCCACCCAAGGGAGCGGTTAGCCTCATGCCAGACCCCAACAGCCACCGCCGTTGGTCCCACCGTCGGAAAACGTCCCCGCCTAGCATACAGCGCCCTAGTAAAGTCCCCTCCAGGAATCTGGCCACGGTCTATAATGTAGCCGGGGTCTAGTGGCGAGCCATACACAGCCTGGTTAACCGCCACCAGCTGTGATGCCCAATAATACTTCCTGATATTGGGCAGGCCAATCCCGCCATTATACCACGGCAGCGTCAATTTCGCATACGCAATTCGGGGCCTCCCCTCCCAGAGAAGTTGTCTCTGGAGAGATTCGACCACCTTAAAGTACGACTACGGAACCGGGTCCATAGAATTCTGGAGTGCATAAAGAAAATGAGGAAGAGCCATCATTTTGAACAAAAAAGCTCGGCCTCTCCCCAACACGAAATTTGACGACGTGTGAATATTGATGACTACTTGGGCCAGTGGACCAGAATACAGGAGGCGAACCCAAGAAATGAACTCCGGGCCTATCCCCAACTTACCAAGGGCAGCAAACCGATAAGGCCACTCCACCCTGTCGAAGGCCACAGTGGCATCCAAAGAGAGCAATATTGTCGGCTCGTGTATCTGCGAAGCCCCACCAATTACCCCGTGTAACCTGCGCAAGTTGAGAGCTGTGTTACGGCGGGGCATAAAACCCGATTGGTCGGGATGCACCAGTGTAGTAATCACCTTAACCAGGCGGTTTGCCAACAACTTCGCCAACATTTTTGGTTCGGCAATCAACAAAGAGGTCGGCCTGTAGGATGAACAGTCAGTCCTCGGCTTACCCTCCTTATGGAGGACAATAATATTCGCCACACGCTGATCATATGGAAGCCGACCTCTCCCCCTACTCTCCACAAACATACCCTTGACAAAGGGAGCCAGCTTATTCGCATTGACTTTGTAAAGCTCAATAGGAAGCCCATTCGGGCCTGACGCTTTACCTGAACGAACCCCCCCTGATCGCCTGCGCCACCTCATCATTGGTGAGGGAAGAATCGAGGAATCCCCTGTCGTCGTCTGAAAGAATAGGCATCGGGATATCCCTAATCATATCTGCTTTCTCGGCCTCCGAATAAGGACACTCGGCCGCGTAGACCTTCTCATAATATCTGCCGAAGACCTCCACAATTTCTTGCTGGTCAGTGACCCTGTCAGCCCCGGGGGACCTCAGCACCGGAACTAGCCGGGACGCCCAATCCCCCCTCTCCAACCAAGCAATCAGCTTCCCGCCTTATCACCATGCTCATATATTCTACTCTGGGTATTGGCCAATTGTGTTTTAGCATTATCACGGGCCAAGGACCTGTATACCTGAGCGTGGCTCAGTGGTTAGAGGCGGCAGACCCAGAAGCTGAGATCAGCCGTGGACCAGGGTTCGATTCCCCGCCTCGGCGGGTCTCGGGCTAAAAAAAAAAAAATTCCACGGAGTCGACAATTCTCGCTCTGGTGCCTACTCGACTCACGGGGTCACACTCTGCGACTCTGGGTAATAGCTTGCTTAATCTCCACTACGGCCCCTCGCGGCGGGATGCCTGGCTTTCACCTTGTGGATACCCGGCCGGGGTATCTCACAGGGGAATACCAGGACGGGTTCCCTAAGCAAGCGCCTTGAGGCCCCTGGGTTAAAGTGCGCTATATAAATCGAAACACATTTACATTTTACATTTACATATTCATCCTTAAGGAGAGACAAGCGATGCAACCCCTCCGGCGTGGAAGCAAATGCCACCTCTCGCTCCAGCGCAAGCAGATCTGTTTCCACCCTATCAACCTCGGCACGCCCCTCCTTTTTCTTACCCGAAATATACGAAAGCAACTCCCCACTAAGGACTGTTTTATAAGCTTCCCAAAGGCAGCATGCGGAGGCCACCGAGTCAACGTTCTCCTGAAAGTACCTGTCCGCCACCCGCACTATCTCCCTCTTAGCCCCTGGGTCCCGGAACCGCCAAGTGCTTATCGGTGCAACCTGGGCCACATCACTCCCGCCGAGATCCAAACTAAGCCAAACAGGTGAGTGGTCCGTGAACCCCCTGGCCAAGTGCCGTACCTCCCGGACACACGCAGCCTGAGCCGCCAGCACCAAAACATAATCTAACCTAGAAAGGAATTTATGCGCCGCCGAGACTTGTGTATAGTGTATCTCATCAGGGTGCTTGAGCCTCCAACCATCTACCAGGCCCGTAGTGCCCACAAAATCAGCCAACCACCTCTGGGAGGATAACAGCTCAGGAGCCAGGCATCGATCAACATTCCCATCCATCACAGCATTGAAATCCCCACCAACAACTAGCAAACCGACCGGCAAGGACAGGAAAATTTTACAAAGATCATGAAATGTGTCCGTCTGGAGGGTCGGAGGAACATAAACAGACAAAAAGGTCACACTTCTCCCCTCCCACAAACCAGAGACACCAACATACCTCCCCCTGTTGTAGATCCATGTAGCCTGTATGGAGAGAGGGAAGGTGTTCTTGACCAAGATCCCGACCCATCGTGACTCTGTCGTAAAGCCAGCGTGTGCAACCAATTTATAGCCTCCCCTGTGAAGTGCCATGCAACGCCTACCCATAAGGTGAGTTTCTTGCAACAAAAGAGGGGGAAAGGAAACCCCCCTCTTTTGGTGTCACTATTTCCCAGTCCTTTCTGGGTTGATTCGGGAATACTCTCTCCTGTTTTTCGAGTTTCTTGCAACAACACAAGGTCCGGGGAATGCCTACGGATTAATTGACTCACCATACCCCTCTTAATCTTGTCCCCCAACCCATTAACATTCCAGCTCAGCGTGGAGATCCCTACTGCCCCTTTAACGGAAGACATTGAAAAGGCAAAAGCAAACATTATACTGCATAAGCGCCCAGTGCAAAAAAAATGTACATACAAAAAACAATAACAAACCCCTACAACCCCCCCACCCCCCTCTCTGCACCCCTGCATATAACTTCCGCTAATCCCCTACTAGCAGTGTGCCTGTCGCCCCTAATTAACTACGAAAATCTAAAAGTAGAACACAGAGGAGGGCCTACAGACCGACCCACCCACCCCCCGCCCACCGGCCCCCAATGCAATGGGACATCATAATTACTGCTCAAAATCACGAACCCAAATTCCGCCCAAAATCCTAACACCTCTACCCGGAGAAACACACCCCTCACAACTATCCAACACCCCCCATTAAGCCCCACTCAACCACATCATTGTTCCTCAGCCTCTTCTCGATCGGCTGCCTCCTGATCCTGGTGCTGAAGAGTGTCCAGCCAGTCCGGCACCACCTCAGGATTGTCGAAAAACCAGGCCTTCCAATCGAGCTCCACACGAAGGCGTGCTGGAAACATCATTGCATACCGCATGCCCCTGTCCCTCAATTTCTTTTTGATCGCGATGAACCTCTGTCTTTGCTTCTGAACCGCCTGGGTGAAATCCGGAAAGAACAAGATTGTCGCATTTTCGAATTTCAGGGGATCCGCCGAACGAGCCGCCTGCAGGATAGCGTCACGGTCCTGGAAATTCAGCATTCGGGCAATAATCGGCCAAGGAGGTGCCCCGACCCGGGGCCTGCCACCAGGCACTCGGTGGGCTCGTTCCACGGTGAAGAACTTGCTAAGCCCCTTCGGCTTAAGCTGGCCAAGGATAAGGTTCTCCACAAAGAGGTCTGTGGCCTGCCCCTCTGCCTTGTCTGGAATGCCAAGGATGCGGACGTTGTTGCGTCGGGCCCGCCCTTAGTATTTGTCCAGCCGCCGAACCATGGTCTCCCTCGAGGATCTAAGATCACCCACCTCACGCTGGAGCTGGCTCACATCGTCAATGAGGCTAGTCGTCTTAAGCTCCAGCGACTTGACCTTCTCGTTGACTTTCAACAGATCGGCCCTGATCAGTCCCATCTCGATCGACAACGTGTCAAGCTTGGCATCCAGAGTCTCCATCTGCTGCCCCAAAGATGTACGGACTCCAGTGATGGCCGCCATCAAATCCGTCAGTGTGGGCTCCTCTGCTGCAGAACCGTCGCCGGCGCCACCACTCGGACCACTCTTAAGTTCGGCCGGCGAACCCTTAGGCAGGGTATATCTATCAAGTTAATTAGACTGGACTTGCCGGCCCCCCCCCGGTGGTCTTGGGGCCCGCCGCTCAGAGTCCGTCTTCGTCGCCATTGCTGGTAGCTCTGGCCACCAACGCAGCAGGATGAAACAGCCACAGCAGAGGCAGAACACTCCTCCCCAACGGTCTCAGACCAAGGGCCACGCACCTCACCCCAACAATCTCCAACCCAGGGCCACGCTCCAGCCAAGGATGCCATGGATCGCGTTGCACAGGCGGGCGCCGGCCGGTCAAGTCCGCTCCCTCACCAGCAGCCAAATTGCAGAGCTCCGACTGGTCCGGGCCCCCCAGCCGAGAAGTTCTGCTCGGCTCACACTGGGGCCCACGCCACCTCCAGGATAATAAGGGGTGCCAGGCAAAACACCACCAGGATCAAGCGCTTATCCCATGCTAGATCTTCAGGCGGGGCCCACTCCACACGGGGGCCCACGCCAGCTCAAGGATCCCAGGGGGTGCCAGGCAAGACACCACCCATGTCCAGCGGTGATCCCGCGCCAAACTTCCAACAGGGGGGAGGCCGCCTGTCCCACAGCCCACGCCTAGCACAGCACCGGCAAGTCCACGCCACCAGGGGGGTCCGCTCCAAGCCTCAGGGCCCCTCCCCAATGGCGGCGATGCGAGGGCAATTGCTCCGGTTCCAATGACGATCTCGGGGGCTCTCAGAGGACCAAACTCAACCCCCACTATTATACCAGACCCCCCACCAGTCCGGTGGGGGTCCCGTGCCACCAGAGAGTGCCCTTGGGGCAAAGCGCCAGCCGGTCGCCGACCGGGGCGGCAAAAGGCCGTCCCGGTGGCCGAAGTTGACTCACTCGGGTCGGGGGGCCCGGCCACTCGAGTCCCCGGCTTCAGAGCCGCACAGGCCGCAGAATTCCAGGTGGCGCTGCGCAGTCCCGGGGGCACACAGGATTCCCGGGATGGTTGCTCCCGGCACCGCGAGGCTTCCCCCGCCTATTGCACAAGGCGGGGGGCAGGATGATTAACCGGATAATAAGCCGGTGAAGCAGGTTAGGCCGCAGTTGGTCATCAGGCGGCCATCATGGTCGCCAGCTCGGCTCCTCCGCCGCAGATGTTTTATTAAGTACGCTGGATGAGCATAGTAGGACAGAGGATGTTGTGTCATAAGATGTGAGATTGGTGAAGTCTGAATATAAGATCAACTATTGACCAGTTGCCACAACATAGTAAATGTGATCTTCCTGGTCCATGTTGAGTTTAAAAACAGTGGCAGAGAAATTGAGGAACTAATGGCCCCTATCACTGTGTGAAAGTGTGGATCACCTATGGACCTGCTGGTAAGCTGGGGTCTATACTTCAGGTCAACTTTTTTCATGCCTTGTGTAGTCATGGAGCAATCTGTTGGCATTTCATCAGGACCAAATATGGGAAAATGGGTAAATGTGACCTAATCTTCTCCACAGCGTGACGAGCTCTGTAACTCAAAGCCCTGCACCGTGCATAGGTGATAAGGTGTCTATTACCATCTTACTACCACAGGTGAGCACTGCCTAACAGGGTGCACTAGATACGGTAACCCTCCTAAAATTCAGGACTTACGGACTTATCCAATAGCAAGGACGCGCATTAGAGGGCAACTGGTTTGAAAAGCACATGCTTCCTAGTGTGTTCAGTTAGAGATAATGTCTGTGGGACTGAACCTCCAGAACAATATACTGTGAGTTGATTTATATGAAGAATGTGTATACTGGACTGTCATTTTCCGCGTCATCTCTTATGGTATGTAAAATAAAACACAACACACCTGGAGGCCAACAAATCTATCATACATTTAATGCAAAAATAGCAAAAGGCCAAGCAAACTAACAAGTGACAATTGTCTTTGCAATGGACGAGAGCATCCACCCTAAAGCAAGTTGGAGTATATAATGCTAATGCTACACAATGTATTTTTATACACTTTTCTCCTAATACAAGTCAATGAAACATGAACACGTGATAGAAACAGTTACTAAAACAATACTAATGAGTAGGAGGCAGGATCTCCTCTCGAGAGGAATGTGAGGAGTCAGTGAGGTGCAGATAAAAGATACACAGACAAGCGGCAGAATTCACTGTTTCTGGAAATAACACTTCTGTTTGTCAATATTCAATTGACTACAAGATGCAGGAAAGTGTGCAGATGGACATCACTAAATAAATTGGTTCTTGGTCCTAATAGAATCATGTAACTTTGCAGATATATTAAGACGAACAGACACATAAAATTAATATAAGAATATTGTAATTTGGTAATGTAATATATTAATGCACGTTGTGGCATTCATGTGTAACCAGTTATCGGTATTAAAGAAACCAGTATATCCAGTTATGCTTTCTCAATTCCTTCTTCCAAGAGGCCACCACTGCTGCTAGCCAGCTGTATTCAGCAGTGCCTCCTGTGACCTGTAATCCTGCATTTAATCAATACCAAAGGTTATCAATGCTTATAGCCAATTCCGGTCACTGGTGCCACTCGCACCCCACCACCCTTGGGCCTGTTATTCTTTTAGCCAGCTCCCGTCAGTAGTGGCCCCTTGGGCCTGTAGGTAAGCCTACTAGCCAGCTCCTGTTAGTAGTGGCCCCTAGGACCTGTTATCATTCTAGCCAACTTGAGCCATTAGTAGCACCTTGGGACTAGTGATCATACTAACCAGCTTCAGTCAGTATTGTCTCCCTGAGACCTATTATCCTGCTTAGTAACTCCAGTCAGTAGTGACCCCTGTACCTTAAATCCTGCAAATAATCAAAACCAGAGGTCAACTCTACTGCCAACCAGTTCCAGTCAATATTGACATGCATTGTTACCCTGCCTGTAATGAATACCAGAGGCCAGCGTTGTTGCTAGCCAGCTCCAGTCACCAGTGCCCGTCACATATTATCCTCAATAGGATCAATGCCCAAGACCTATGCAGCTGCTAACCTGCTCTAGTCAGTTGTGACCTCCCAGACCTGTTATTCTGCATATATTCGTCAAGGCTTCGGCCCTAAATACACTCACCCCACATTCTTATAGTATAATAGCAATGTAATTTCTTTACTTACATCATACAGTAGGTAACGCACTATATCACACAATCCCAAAAACAAAGAAAATCAAAAATTGCCTAACCATTCAGCACTCAACCTTATCAAAAATGACTAAATCACACCAAGAACTATAGCCTGCCACATCACATGGCACACTCAGCCACAACATGACAAGATACCACGGCAGGGATTTGGGGCCATTAATCATCTGTTTGAGGCATGTGTGCTGTAGATGTACATGCTTTGCATACTCCTGCCATCTTGTGTTTGGTCCGGATGTTTGCACGAGGTAAGATGACACTTCCTTTCTGTGATATTGCGCATGGGCATCGACTCCATTGTTAGATTGTTTTTTACCCCAAACAAGTTTGGATGTGTATTGCTGCACTCCGAAACCGCTCTTCGGGTTCCCCTCAGTGCGCAGCCCACTCTACCCTCAACGGTATTGTTTCAGTACGCGTTTCCTTGTTTTCCTTGTTACAAATCGATCGTCAAACTCTTCATTTTCGATAGAAAACCTTGTGGGTAACCGTCATGCCTTGCTGCGTAGGGCCAGCCATCTGCAAATGGAACGGACTCCATTCTGTTTCTGTCCTGGGTGCCACGCCAAGTACCCTCGCACCTACATCAAGTTTGTAACTTGTGCCTCTCTCCGGAGCACAAGGAGGAAGACTGCGACGCTTGTAAGTCATTCCTGTCCAAGAGGACTCTACCTGATCATCACGCTCGATGACGAGAGAGGCAGCATCAAAGCATTCAACACACTCTGGATATCTTTGGGGAAGAATCTGACCAAGACGAGATAGAAGCGGCCGCCGAAGAAGAAGAGGCCCATCTCTTTGCCAGAGCGCAATCGTTGGGGCATGCTGGGGCAGCCATGTGATTGCAATTCTACGTCATGCCAGTACCATAGACGACTGACCAAATGTGTAGGTTATCTTGCGCCCTTATAACATCTAAACAGGCCTAACAATCAGCATTTGGGTGTCAGCTCAATACTTAGTTGTGTGGAATGCACCATTTCTTCGACAGCTAGTTGCCAGAAGGAGTATTTTGCATCGCAGGACCATGGTTCATGTAAGAAATCGGCCCCCACAGTGTTGCAGCACAGGCATATATCTGGGCAAGAACCGATCATTCGATGAAGGTCTTGTGGCGTTAAGTAGGTTCTTTGCAGAAAATTATGATGTATCAGTCGAAAATGGGCATTACTATGTAAAGTAGTTCTTTATTGTTGGCTAATTAAAACCATTACAATATATACAATTCCACAAAGTTTAAAATGAACATTTAAGTATATAAAAAGAGAAAAAGTATGTATTCTAAGTGTCCAAAAGACTGACGTGAGTTTCAGTGAAATTGTTCAAGACACAAATTGTCTTTGGAAACAGGGTTCTTGAGTCAAGATGAAGGTCAGACCTGTGAGAATAGGTCTTGTTTTTTCACGAAACTGTCCAGGAATTTAACTGATCTACAAATCAGTTGAGGATCCGCAGTGCATAAGATTTGAATTATCGCAGTCCGGCAGGTACGAACTCCTTGCTCGTTGAGCTTGTCCTTTAACCAATACCGCCGACCTTGATACATAGCCGGACAGATGCAAACTATATGAATAATGTCTTGTTTACCTGCGCCACAAAGGTCACATTCCGTTGATTCTTGTGGTTTCCATTTTGGTTGATCAAATCTTGTCGGGAGGTTACCCAGCCTTAATTGAAGAAATTTACTTTTGATAAAGAACGAGAAGGCCATGTCTAAATAAGCTGCTGGTATGGGCTTTATGTATGATTTGATGGTCATCCAGGCGTGGGCCCGGGCGCTGAAGGTTATTTTATCGTTGAGAAGCGAGTGTTTCTTGGCGATCCTCACGACCGCTTGTTTGAACGAAGAAACTGGCAGTTTTGTTCCCCACAGTGGTCCCAGCTCGGTTGTATCCAGTGAGAGTTTTAGGTACTTTGCGTGCTCGGAGCTCGGGTTTGTGTGGATTGCTTCCCACAATGCCCCATTCATTTTGTTCTCTTTGTTCCTCCAAACGTTGTACCAGAATTTGATAGCCTCATATTTTTTCAGTAGTACTTGTGATTGTAATCCAAATTCAAGTCTTACTTGCGCTGGTGAGGAGCTGTTCGGTAGGGAAAAGACCCGTTTATAGACTTTAGTTTGTATTTTGTCTATGAGAGTAGCACTTTTCCCATGATGTAATACACTCCCATATGCTATTGTGGGTAACAGCTTTGATTTCATTGCGGTTAGTAAGGGGGAGACAAGAGGACCTTTTAGCTCTGCTGCCAAACTAGTGAAAGCGTGCAGTAAGGTGGACCCTTTATTTTCCATGTCCTTAAAATGCACTTGGAAATTGAGGCGGTTGTCTAGATGTACCCCCAGGTATTTGTAGCTGTTTACCACTTCCAGTTGATCATTGTTTATTCGGGAGTTTGGTGAAGTTTTGCGTCGTCGAGTTATGAGCATTACCTTTGTTTTCCTGATGTTTATGGTTAACAGGTTCTTTTTTGTATAGACGGACATGTCATGCAGTAGGCGTTGGAGGCCAATTTTTGTTTGGCTCAGCAATACCACGTCGTCCGCGTATGATAAGTGCGTTACACAGAGGCTACTTAACCGGGGAGGATGTGCGTTGACCTTGTCCAGGCTTTCTGTCAGATCACCCATAAATAGATTAAATAGATGTGGGGCCAAAATACATCCTTGCTTTAGACCATCGGCAGTGTTGATCTTCCGGGTTAGGCAGTGCCCGTTGTCAATTTTTACCTGCATCCAGGTGTCAGTGTACAGGTTAATGATGGGCAAGAGAATAGAGTCCGGTAGGCCCAGTTTTTTTAGTTTTGCCCATAGCAATTGCCTGTTGACGCGGTCAAATGCCGCCTTGAAGTCCACAAAACAGGTGTAGAGCTCCTGGCGGTTCTGTAGGCTTTTCTCTGCGATCAGGCATAGGGCCATAGCATTCGTCATTGTTCCCATGCCACGGCGGAACCCAGACTGATTCAGTGGTATTTTGTTGTTCTTATCTGACCATTGGGCCAGGTCTGCTAGTATCATTGACGCGTAGTATTTTGCTTCAGCGTCGATGAGGGCGATCAGACGGTAGTTATTTGGATCTTTACGGTCTCCACCTTTATAGATTGGAGTTATGATCGCCCCCCTCCAGCTCTCAGGGATACCACCTGTGTTGTTTACTGTTCGGAAGAGCAAATCGAATTTACTAGCCCAGTACTGTGGGTCCTCCTTGTAAATGGCTTGCGGAACGCCGTTTGGACCAGGGGCGCTTTCTTGCCTACTTTTCTTGATTATTTTTAATATGCTTTGCTCTTCGTCTTGCCTGGAGTGTGGTGCCAAGTTTTCCACAGCTTTTGGGCGGTCCCCTTGATGGACTTGGACAATGTGTTCTCCCACTGATTTATCTGTTACTTTGCTAAGCAAAGTTGCCGGTGTCATCCAATTATTTATTGAAAATGTATCCGTTATATGTTGGGTCCATTCCGGTTTGGTTATACAGGTCATACTTATTGGTTGAGCTGTCCGGTTTACGGAGTTAACTTGTAACCAGAACGCCCTCGAGTCTGCTCTCTTTATATTATGCAGTAATTTAGACCAGAATTCATTTACAAGATTTTGCTTTTCAGTCCATATTAATTTCTTATATTGTTTCCTGGCCTTACGTACTGCTTCCCAAACGCTGGAATTTTGGGTTTGACCATGTACTCGATGCGTTAATTTTTTCAAGTGCCTCCTTAATGATCGTGCTGAGCTATCGAATCTGATGTTAAATTTGAGAGGAGTTTTGGTTTTGTTGTTTGTACTGGTCCTCGGGAGTTGTTTCAAATAGTCACTCCAAATTTCTGGGCTCAGAACGTTCTCTATAAGGAGCGCTTGTAATAAGTTCTTAGCATCATTGGCTATTTGAGGGAGGGATTTGCTCGTCCACTTAAGCCGCTTCAAGTTAATAGTAGTGGTGTTGCCTGGTAGCATGGGCGCTGGTGCGTGTTTGGTTATGCCCGTCCTAATCTCAAGATGTTGCATTGAATGGTCACTGTCCAAGGAACAAATTATGTGGAAGTCTTGTACTTGACTTAACAGGGGTAATGTGAATAACGTGTAGTCCAGAATGGAGCTTGTGTTGTGACCTGTGTAGGTCATGGAGGGGGGGTTGTCTTGGTTAGATCTTCCATTTAGTACCCTAAGGCCAAGATTTTCTAGATCCCACATGAATTGTTTGCCCTCCTTGTCCCTCTTCCTGACTTGAGGAATCACCTGCGGCACAACATTCCAAAATTCATTAGCTGTGTTGATGTTAGTTTCATCATCTGATTCTTGAAGCAGATTAGAGTTAAAATCACCAGTGAGAATTATCTCCCAGTTAGGGTGTTCCAAACGCAGGTTTGAGACCACTGTTATTATACGTTGGAAGAGTGCTTTTTTGGGAGTTTTTTTTGGATTAACATAAGTGTTTATTAAAATTAAAGTTCTGGTTATGGCCCTTATCGTGCTTTCCAGTTTTAGAATTTGCATGTCCCCCGTTGTTGCAGCCAGTTGTGATGCTTTGATGTTTAAGGCTGTTGAAATATAGATGGAGAGGCCCCCACTAGCTCGCCCGAAGCGTTGAGAGCGGGTCGCACTTACATGGTAGCATAGCCGGCCTGGTATGTCAATTGGCTCGATTAGCCACGTTTCTTGTAGAGCTATTATTGCGTATGGAGCCCAGGTGGCAGCTTTGCCATTTTTGGTTACAATGTCTTATGCGCCTGCAATATTCCAAGAGAGTACCTTTATGACTTGTCTTTCAGTGTTAGTTGACTTGCGGGAGATTCAATTGGGGGATGTTGATTGCGGCCATAGGTGCTCAAACTCAGTTACTTCGGGTCCCCTAGCACCATGAAGGACTGAGCGCGTTGGTCGGTTCGTCTGTACTTGATTTACGATCTCGTGGCTCCTTTTTAGGAGCGGGGACGGATACGCTGCCTTGGCCACTTCCTTCAGAACGATTCCCCATTTCTTAAATTTAGCCATCTCTGACAGAATGTGGGTCACTATACTTGCGTCCCTCCATGTTGTAACCGTGCATTCTTTTTTTGCCTCGTCATTCATTGTTATAAACTCAACCGAGAGAAGATCTGCTGAGGTGAGGTGACCTAGGCTTGGGATTGCTGATGTTAAACGAAGTATGTTCCCTCGGTTTAGGTAATCTTGTGAGCCTTGTAGTTCATATTCGGGGATAAAGAGAAGTTTCCCTATTTTAGTGGTTTCCTCCTTTATTATTTGCAAATTGTCACAAGTTTTAACGGTTTGACGTTGTTTCGTTTGTATGCGACTTCCAGTGTCTATTATGTTAACGGTGTGATGGTTTTTGAGTAAATTAAGTGCACCATTCTGGAGTCGTATTTGTGGTATAGTTAATGTTTTTGCTTCTTGTTCCACACTTGTTGTTTGCCTCATTGCTGCTAAGCACTCATTTGCGTCAACCGGATTCTCAGGGTGGTCTCTTCCCCTTACTTTGTTTGTTGTTTCAGCATTAGCTGCCTTTATGTCAGTGGGGAAAGTAACTTTGATGAGTTCCAAATTTTTCCTATTAACGTTTGTTACCAATTGCCTGTCAGTTTCTATGTCCGCACTGGTGGTGGTGGTTAAAATTGTGGATGCCATGCCGTTATTGATTGATTTTTTGGTAACCTGACTGTAAAGCCTGTAATTACCAGATTTGCCATTGTTTTGCTCTTTCTCTAATATTAGGTGCCGCTTATTTGTACTCTGCAGACTAGGACTTTGAGTTGAGGCAAGATCAGGTTTATCTAGTTTGAATTGGCAAGTCATTAATGGCATACTTGATTGATCTTCAAGGCTGACTCCTTGTTCAAAGGAGGAACTTGATCCAATAGAATTACATTGGTCAGTAATTGGAAGGTTCCCTGTATCCAAGACTTTTGGGGAGGTGACTACTGCTGCATGTAGGGGTCTGCTGGACAGATTTTTCTGTGCTTGTTTGCTAAGAGTTTCTGAACTGCAGTCAAGTTCATTCTTCTGATCGTTATATTTTTTGTCTTTCATTATCGTCAACTGTGGTGAATCATTTTTGGTGACACTCCAGTTTTTTATTTTTGATTTGGCTTGATCAAAAATGGGAAAGTTTGCTATGCTCTGTTTGTTTTCAGGTTCGCATCTAGGTTGTTGATTTCTGTTTTTTCTGGCCCTTTTTTTCTGGCGTTTGGTGAGTCTTGTCCCATTGTCAATTTTGGTAGTTTGATCGATTGTGGGGTTTTTAGTGGTGGTGGATTGACCTATCAAAAGAATGTTGGATTTTACATTTGTGGTACCCATTCCTTCGTCTATTATTATGCCTGAGTTGATTTGATTATCATTTCCTTCTGTCGGCTGTTGTAGAGGAACAGCTTTGTGAGCTGCCTCTGCGTTCCTAGACTTGCTTGCGTCGCTTGGTTGGGTCACTTGATGGTCAAAGGAGATCAAATCGCCACTTAGTTGAATATTGTTAGTAGATTGACTTGCCTGCTTGCATTCCTTCAGGATATCCTTTAGTAGGTGCGGCAAGTCCTGCAGTTTGTCTAGTATTGGATAACAGGTGCAAGGCTGGGTTGGCATACTTGGGCAAACTTGCTCCATGAAGCTGATAAATGTGCCAGCCATAGTGTCAAGTTTTTTATTTATGCCAGCTATGTGTTCAGCTATTGAGCCCATTAAGTGTATTTGTATGTCAAGTTTATCTGATTGCATATTGAGGGTTTTTATGGACGTTTCCAATATGCACCCCAGCGCGCTATGGAGAGTCAAAATGGCTTCTAGATTGCTTTTTACGTCCTGTTCAACTTCTGGTTGGTTGCTGTGGTTTTTATTTTGACTAGTACAGATATCCAGGTGTGCCTGTTTGCAGAACAATGTATCTTGTTTCATTGCCTTGATTCGATTTTGTTCAAGTTTTGGGTTGCTTACTTTTGATGCAGTGTCTGATGAGGATAAGCTTGATATTTCTAATATGGATGCTTTCTTTGGACCATCCTTGTCACAAGGTCTTGCATATGTAAGCATTTTGTTATCTGTTGCCGGGTTTGATCTACTAAGGGTCTTTACTATGCTTTTGTTCATTCGACCTGTATTTAATGAAACTTCTGACTGTGAGTCATGAATCGTATTACTTGGTCCTCCAGTGCCGCAAGGAGTAGTTTATCGCTTGTACTGGTTTGGTCCATATCACTTCTGGTTGCATTAATGGAAGAACAGCTCCTGTGCCTTGCAGTGTTTTCGTTGTTATTCATTATTATGTGTGGTTTACTTACCAGATTTTGGTCTTTTGTTTTTGCTGCACTAGATTTTAGATCTTTGTTTGGGCGTGGAACCGGTCTTGGAGTTGAATGGTTATTAGGATGAGCCTTGTCCAGGGAGTCACTCCAATTGATTTTGTGAGGGCTATTCCTCTCGCAAGGACTATCCCTTGTACTTACTGAACACTTACTTTCAATCATGGGTAAGTTTGTTCCACTGTTGTTAGGTATTACTTTGCTTGTGTGTCCTTCCAGAGAGGTGTCGAGGGGTCTTTTTGATGCTGGCATTGTTGTTAATGAATTCTCATCATCAAGTCCTTTTGGCGGGTTGGATGTAGTGTTATTCCTGTGGACTTGGGCTTGACATTGCATCATGTGTATATTTGTGTCATGGGTTAGATCCACGCAATTGTGCTTCAATTCAACTCCGTTCGGCGTTGTGCTTGAGGCTGGTTTAGGAACCGTCATGTCAGTTTTCTCTGACTTTGTTTTACAAGTGTTCGGCGTCATAGGTTTTTGTAGACCATTTGGGGTTGCCGACATAGAGTAAATCACCGACATTGGGTCCTTCATGAATGCAAACTTCCCGGAATGTTTCAGTGTTCCAAAAATTGGATAGGTAGGGGATGTTAGACTGGGAAGTGGGCCAGCTTGTTGAAGGTGAGTGGGCGATTTGGTCTTGACTTTCTTCCTGGTGGTTCTAAGTGGAGTTGTTCTCCGCTTCCCAGATCTCATCTTTTTGTTTCCCAGGTGGTTTACTTTGTTAGATTTTTAATTAGTTGGTGTTTTCTGAGATTTCCTGGTACTGGCTTGGGTGCTTACAGCCTCGCACCTTGTTTAACACTGAGGACCTTGAGAGGGCACGCAGGTCACCCCCCGTGGCTTGCCCACCCTGTACCAGGCGGGGTGCAGTGTGTATCACGACCTTACTGCTGATTCACGTTTTGATCCTCTTTCCCTATTCAGCAGTAGCTATCTATGAGGCAGTTTAGACTTGCCACTAGTGTAGATTTTAGTGATGGTGGTAATACAAAGGACTTTCAGGGTCTTCAGGGAGTGTTGTCACAGCGCTATGCCTTTACTTCCTGCGCTCACACCACCTGCTACCACTGTCCGCAGTCCAACTGTACCCCCTTCGAGGCTGCAGGTTTGGTAGCAGTAAGGGATTGCAGCAGGTATTGCTGTTACAGCCACTCAACTAAGTTCGATTAAGCACTATGTTCAGAAATTAATCAATAGTCCAACTGTTCAAATTGTCAATTGGTCGGCACTTGCACCACCCGACGTTTCCTTAGTGGGTTAAGGCACTGCCGATTGGGACAAAATCACTTATTGCTGCTGCAGGGCTGAGGGGCAAGTTACAGTATTGTACCCACTCGCACAATTGCAGTTCCTGGCAAGATTCTGGACAGGTCACTGACTCCCTCTGTGTCTTTTGTGATTTTGGGCGCTGCTGGTTAAGCCAATTCGCTTCAAACCGCTGCGGGACAGTTGAGGAGTTGAGCCCGCTCTCACAGCCACACCCGTGCCCGAGCCTGCGCCCGATGCCCAGCGCCCAGCCCAGCACCCAGCTCTAGGGCGCTCACGGTCCAGTTCGCATCAGCGTCAATGGCTGCAACAGGTGGGCGGGAGGACGGACAATCAAACCGGGAGACGGCAGGACGGCGGGTAGGTGCGGCTCGCTTACGGGATTCCCCGCTGCACCCCGCACCGCTTAGAGTTTACGGCGGTCTCCTACCTCCTGCTCCTGCCGCGTTTCCTTAAGCTTCCCGGTCTTCTTTTGGCAGGGGGGGGGGGGCGCGTGAGCAATGGTTGTCACCGCTGCATTCAGCCGCTTTCGGATGTTCGGCGTCCTCTGACCGTTACAGCTGCTCTCTGCTCTCTCGCTCTCTCTCCGCTGTGTGCGTTCGGCTCCTCCTCCAGTGAAAGAGTGACGACAGGAAACAATCTCCAGTAGTAGCAGTAGTAAATACAATGGGCATTACTAGAAATCATGCATGTTAGTTCACAGGCCCGCTGCCAGTCTTGATCTTTCATTGGAATGTCAAAGTCTAAATTCCAGGCCTCTCGGGCCCGTGTGTAGTGCCTACTGTATCTGATCGCATTGTTCTGTAAAGATGCATAATTAGGTGTCTACACGCTCCATAGGTTAGCAGTATCTCAAGGGTTTGAGTATGCGGTGGAGCTGTCGGATAGCATGGCCAGGTGTACTTAGTTACGTCAGGCAAGCCCGCATGTTGTAAAAATTGCCCCTGGCTTAGACCAAACTCTTTGCAGGCATGTTAAAGGCGATAAGTCTCATCTAGGTACAATTCACCCTTTTGCTCGCATCCCCCTCCCTCCATGCCTGGAAGGACATACTGAGTGCCATCTGCCTGATTGGTTTTAATATCCAGATTGGGAGCTCCCTATGGAATGGTGCGCGCTTAAGTACTCTCACTACAAACCATTGCCATACTCTGGCCGTCTGTCGCACAATATATGGAGTATCTAACGGTGTACCTGATTCCTCCATTAACAGCTCTGGAAGACAACCAGCGTCCACCATTCCCACCGAGAGCCGCATTTCCCAACTAGGGCCTGTGTTGAGCCATCGAGCTGCGTGTTGCAATTGAACGGCATAATATTAGGGGTCGAAATGTAGGACCTCCAATCCCCCCCTGCATACGTCCTGGTCAGTGTGGCCAAAGCCACTCTGCTATGTGTAATGGCTGTGTTGAAAGATTTAACAAGACCATGAAGGGCATGATCGGTGGACTTCCTGAAAAACTCAAAATAAGATGGTATGTCTTACTTCCATGCCTGCTGTTTGCCTATTGGGAAGGGTCACAGAAAGGAGTGGGGTCCTTCTTATTTTAGCTTCTGTTTGGGATTCCCTGTCGGGACCACTGTGCCTTGTGAAGGAGGGATTGGAGAAACCTTGTGTAGAACCTTAGCAAGATATAGTGGACTGTGTGTTTGGCTTTTGCTCCAGGATGTATGAGTACATGGAAAAAGCAAGCAAAAACGTTGCAGCCAGCCTAGTGCTCAAGAAGCTCTGGTAATGCCAAAAGGCTGCTATGGTTGAGTTTCAGCCAGGGCAGATGGTGTGGGGTTTGGGTCTGTGGCTCCTAGGGCTCTGCTAGGTAAGTGGAGTGGACCCTACCCTATCCTAGAAAGAAAAGGGCGGTCACCTACCTGATAGACCCTGGCTCTGACAGAAACCATAAGAGGTCGTCCATCTCAACCGCCTTACACCCTACTATGACATGGCAGATGTGACCATGCTCATGGGTACAGATGAGGATCGGGAAGCAAAGAGTGAACCTGTCCCTGACCTGTCCAACAATCCAAAAGATGGGTCAGTGGAAGGTGTGGTCTTGTCAGACAACCTACTTGCCCATCAGGAGACTGATTGCAGGCAAGTCCTAAATCAGTTTGCTGAGCTCTTCTTTTTGACCTCTCTCCAGACTAGCTGGTGTATCCATGATGTAGACGCTGATGAAAGACTACCTTTCGAGAATAAAACATGCAGGCAGACTGAAAATGTGAAAGAGAGCATCAAAGCTGAAGTAAGCATGATGCTGGAATTGGGAGTTCTAAAGCATTCTGAGAGCCCCTGGACCTGCCCAGTTGTCTTAATCCCCAAGCCTCATAGCCAGGATGGTAAGAAAGAAATGAGGTTTTGTGTGGACTATTGGGGCGTGAATGCTGTGACCAAAAGCGATGCATACCCAATTCCATGGGCAGATGAACTTATTGACAGGTTCGGAGCAGCCAAGTATCTGAGTACGTTTGATCTCACATCACAGTACTGGCAGATAGGTCTGACGACTCCAGGAGAAAAATAAATATCTGCATTTTCAATCTCAAATGGGTATTATCAGTTCACTGTAATGCCCTTTGGTTTGAAAAATGCATCTTGATGTATTGGAATCCTTGAGTGCAGCATAGCTACACAATATTGCTGTCTTTAGCTCCATCTGGCTGGAGCGCATGATCCACCTTAGGAAAGGACTGGAGGCTCTGAGAAGTGCAGGACTCATTATCAAGGCCTGCAAGTGCCAGACAGGACAAGGAAATGTTGCATACTTGGATCACCTTGTGAGTGGAGGCCAGGTTCACCGTTACAACCCAAGATCTAGCCCATTCTGGACTGGGTTGGTCCAACCACCCAGACTCAAGTGAGGGCCTTCCTTTGCTTCCCTGGTACTATGAGGTTTGTGAGGGATTATGGCACCATTGTGGCACCCCTCACAGAACTGACTTCCAAAAGAATGCCCAAAAATAGTGAACTGGACTGTGAGCTGTCTAAAGGCTTTTGACACACTGAAGGAAGCAATGTGCTCTGCAGCTGTTCTGAAATCTGCAGATTATGTGGAGAAGTGTGGCTCCGGGGTTAGAGGCGGCAGACCCGGAAGCTGAGATTGGTCCTGGACCAGGGTTCAATTCCCCGCCTCGGCGGGTCTTGGGCTAAAAAAAAAAAAAATTCCACGGACTCGATAACTCTCGCTCCGGTGCCTTCTCGACTCATAGGTTCACACTCTGCGACTCTGGGCAATAGCTTGCTTAATCTCCACAACGGCCCCTCGCGGCGGGATGCCTGACTTTCACCTTGTGGATACCCGCTGGGGCTATCACACAGGGGAATATCAGGACGGGTTCCCTAAGCAAGCGCCGGGACACCCACTGCGGGTAGCTGTGCGCTATATAAGCTCAACTACATGTCAAGCAATTCATTGTGCAGACTGATGCCTCGGAACATGGTATAGGAACAGTGCTATCCCATCAGTAAAAGGCTAATCCCCAGGGAGGGGGGTGTGGCCTGGCGATCTGCAAGATGGCCGCACTATAGTGTTGCTCTGCCGGCCGCCGATAAATATCCTTCACTTATCCTGCCTTCACCACGCCATCCATGGCTTTTGCCGCTGGAGCTGTGTTTTGAGACATGATTAGGGTCTTATTTTATAGCAGTTGCGGCAGCAGTTTATAGAACTATTGTCTTTTGTTGTAGGGTCATCTATCACCCCCGGTTGCCCCTCCAGTTTTTTGTCCTGATGAAGACTCGCATGGCCAAGGCTTATCTGACCGACAGGCCTTAAAGACGAGCCGAAACGTCGACGCCCTTAGTAATAAAAAACCTGGACCATTTTGTTTCTGTATATTGATGTGCAGACTTTACTGTTGACACTGATGAGTCATGAACATTTAAGAAAGAACATTTGAGCAAATTGATTTTTATTTTGGCCAGGTTGAACAGTACGATCAATTAATTTTTTCGTATGTTATATAGGAAATTGTTATGATTATTTTATGTCACAAATACTCTCTGTGAATTCCTTTCCATCTTAATCTCTCACACACTTTATCACCTATAACTTTTTCTATCTGCACTCTCTAATTGGGGCAACCACTGTTATTAACTATAATAATGTTCAAAATGATGAACTTGTTGACCTAGAAATATTAAATATTACTCTGGGTCGAATACAATTTTTTCTGCCGCTTTCTTCGAATTGTTTTGAATTTCTCATGTCTTGTAGAATGAGATACATTTATTGAGTTGAGCTGATCCGTAATGACAAGCCTCGGAGTTTGTTGAACTGTAAAATTTACTGATTAATTCAGGTATTGTAAAAACATAGAGGTCTTGGACCATTTTTCTGTATCGCTGGAGCTGTGTAGCTGATGTAGCGACTGATCGGCTGAGGTGGTTTTTGATCGTCACGAATGCCCGGAGGAGTGTTAGGCAGTGAGAGGGGTGAGCCGTCTGCACGGGTGTAATGGCACCATGACTCTCCTGGCTCAGCCGTGCTGTGGTCCCTTACTGCCCATGGCAGCGATCTGGGAAGGCGGAGATTCATTTGGGACACAACGGAGTATCTGCAGACTGCAGCGGTGCCGTGACCGCAGATAAGTGACCTGCCAGGGGGCTGCGGACACTAGTGTGTGCTGTACCGGGGTTCGGCCGGCCGTGCTTGGCTGCGGATAAATGCTTGCGGCTGGCGCGAGCTGGCGGACTAGGCCGCGCCTAGGCCTCATGAGGGGCGGCCATGTCAGAGCAGCCGTTCGTTGCTGAGGCGCTCAGACAATTAGCCCCCACCCACATCTACATCTATCCCCGGTGTTATATACAAGCAACGCTGCACGCGTTCACCTTTGCCCAGTTGGCGCCCTCGGAGACCGATTTCTGTGCAGCGGGAGGTGGCGCCTTCATTATCCGGACCTCTTGGGGGACGCGGAGTGGCTAGCGGTGCTGGGACTTGCACGAGGATGTGGTGACACGGCGCTGGCCCCCTGGGAGCGGGTCCTCTCTTGCGGTTCTCCTCGCGGTATTGAATAACAGACGCTGCTTCAGACAGCTGGATTGTTGTTGTGGCTTTGCACTGCGGGCGAGCGCTCCGTTTTTAGGTTACTGTGCTAGATTACGATCATCACTTATAAACTGCACAATAACAAAAGAATCTCGGTTACAAAAGCAGTAACCCACTAACCTATGCACATAAAAAATAGTTTTTTAAAATGCATGGTACACATTCTTTGCAGTAGGCATATTAACCCTCTGTGCTACATTAGATAAGTCAAAGCTGCCACTTGACAAAACTCTCATCTCGCCCTCAGGACACTAGATCTCGCTCCAGGAGGTACATTAATCACAGACGTTATCTTGACACTTTTATTGTTGCTGGAAAACTGCAAATTATACAAGGAACTTTGTTGTGCTTTTAAAATTACAGCCTGAGGCCCCCCAGGGATTGTGTCACGGACCCCTGGGGGTCCTCGGACCACAGTTTGGGAATCACTGTCCTAGTCGATTCCTGGATATTGTAAGTGAACCCGGGAAGTCATAGTAAGTACATAGGCTGGACACTCGTCGTTATGAGTTCGCCAGCTCCATGATGGCCTCACTGAAATATGTGATGTTTGGCACCAAGCATCTCAACATAAAATACTTGCACTGATTCCAGTGTCACTTTCATTAAAAATTGCACACAGAGGGCCCCTTAGACGGGTCCCCTAAAACCTACCAATCCTTATTGTGGTCATTGACTGGCCCGAGCCAGCCTGTTACCACCAGAGTGTGTTCTGACCTCAGGGGAGAGTGCCTGCGCACTCTGAGGCTGAGAACAATGCCTTTCTTGGGTGGAGGTGTTCACGTCTCCCCCTGCACAGGAAGAGCCATCCGTGGTGGGGAGCTTCAAAGGTCTTTCCTCCTTTGTAATGTGACCCCAGCCTCTCCTATTCGAAGGAGCTGGCCTCCATCCTGTCCTCACCCCCTTTTTGGTGGCAGGACAGGTGGGAAACCTTTGATAGAAGAGGAGATGTGCCCCCCTCTGCCAACTCCAGCCTTCGGGTGCTGGAAGCTAGGTCAAGTACGCTTTTCAGTGCCCACCATCTTGAAGATGATGGGTCTTATCCAGTTAGGGCTAGGACTGTGTCCTCCTCTCACAGAAGGTGGGCATGTTAGAGGGCGTAGACACCCCAGTCAAAGGGCCCATTGGACACCACCTGTCACTCCCTTGTAACGCCCTTAAATCTAGTTTTCAGGCAGCATCCCCACTCTCTGAACTTCAGTTCCTGATGACCTAAGAAGAGCCGGGCACTACTGATTTGCACCAGCAGAGAAGATTGCAGAGAACTACTGTACACAGGTGTTCCAGGACCTTTTGTCTAAAGTAAAATCTGGATCCCCTACGGACCGCTGCCCACCAAACGTCCTAAAAGAAGCCTTCACCGACCTCCCGGGTCCAGCCCTCTCTCTTCTGAATGAGTCCCTATTCTAGGGTTGTGTCCCTAAGGCCTTTAAAGAGGCAATTGTGATTCCCCTTATGAAGAAATCAGGGGCAGATCCCCAGATCGTGTTGAATTGCCGCCCAATCTCTTTGCTCCCATACCTGGCAAAGGTACTGGAGGCTCATGTGGTGAAGTGCCTGTCCAATTTTATTGAACAATCCAACTATCTCGACTCACACCGAGCTGGTTTTCGGCCTGCCCACTTAACGGAGACTGTAATACTGGTGGTATTGGACTCGCTGCTAGAGAGGGCTGACAGGGGTACTCCATAGGCCCTGGTGCTGTTGGATCTCTCGGTCACCTTTGACACGGTCAACCATGGGATCTTGGTGGACCATGTCAAGAAGGCTGGCATTCAGGGCTCAGCCCTTAGTTAGATTAGCTCCTTTCTAGAGGATCGCTCCCAGTCAGTCTAGAGCGAGAGTCCACCATGAGCGGACCTCGTCTGGACTCAACGTTACCTGCAGCCTCTGCAAGGAGACCCCCTCAACCTTGAGGTGCTCTGGTATGCCTTTTCTGACACCAAAATGCACCCTTGCAACCATCCGTCCTGGGCTTTGGTGAAGAGGACAAAGGGTGTTGCTACATTCCCGAGAATCGAAACTTACCATGACAGCTTTTGGTTTCCTTCGACCAGCCTCCTGGCCTGAGCCTGCAGATCTTTTCCAACTTGGCCTGTCTTTGATGCTGTGTTGGCATCTTGCACCCGGGCGTCCCCGTACCGCTGGTGGTTTGGTGTAGTCATGGTGCGCCTTAGGCCATGTCCAGTGTTGGCCTCAACCCCCAGAGACTAGTTCCCCCAAGCCGCTGTTACTTACCTGTAAGCAGCCTCTGTCTGATTGCCCCAGTCCCCCTTAATTTGTATTGGGTTTCCAACCTTGAACTTGCACCTGCACCCGGGCACCCACGTGCCGCTGGTGGTGCACTATTGGTTCTGAACTGAACCTTGTCCAATACTAACCTTAACTTCCGAAGAATGGTCTTGTAAGTAGGTCAGAGCTTTCCAAACTGTGTGTCCCGACACAGTACTGTTCGCCTGCAAATGGTGGGTGTGTCGCGGGCACTTAGCACTGCTGCTAATTAAGAGGCATTCCTAGACACTCTGTTCTATGGGGGCTGGGCGATTCACAACCAAGCCTCATTAAAAAGTGAATGGTCTTTTAAAGACCTGTGAAGTACTCAGGTGGGCTGTGTGTGTGCCCGGAAAGCTGGGGTGAGGTGACAGAGGGTGACAGAGAGAGATGGAGGGAGGGAGACAGAGGGAGGGAGACAGAGGGAGGGAGACAGAGGGAGGGAGACGGAGGGAGGGAGACGGAGGGAGGGGCAGGGGGCGACAGACAGAGGGAGACCAACAGAGGAAGGAGGGCGACAGAGGGAGGGAAACAGATGGAGGAAGACAGAGAGAGGGAAGCAGGCAGACAGACAGAGGAAGGGAAACAGAGGGAGAGAGACGGAGGGAGACAGAGAGACGGAGGGAGACAGAGAGAGGGAGGGAACAGAGGGAGGGAGACAGAGGGAGACAGAGAAGGAGAGAGGGAAGGAGACAGAGGGCCGGAGACAGAGGGCCGGAGACAGAGGGCCAGAGACAGAGGGAGAGAGACAGAGGGAGGAGACAGACAGAGGGAAGGAGACAGACAGAGGGAGGGAGACAAACAGAGGGAGGGAGTCAGAGAGGGAAACCGTGGTAGACAGAGGGAGAGAGACAGAGAGGGAAACCGTGGTAGACAGAAGGAGACAGGGGGAGAGAGACAGAGGGAGGGAGTCTGGGGTAGACCGAGGGAGGGAGAGGGAGACAGAGAGAGAGAGACAGAGGGAGGGAGACTGAGGGTGAGGGAGACTGAGGGTGAGGGAGACTGAGGGAGAGGGAGACAGAGGGAGAGGGAGACAGAGGGAGAGGGAGGCAGAGAGAAGGAGACAGAGAGAAGGAGACAGAGGGAGAGAGAGGGAGACATAGGGAGGGAGACAGACAGAGATAGGGACAGACAGAGACAGATAGAGGCAGAGACAGGGACAGACAGACAGATAGAGGGGTAGACAGATAGAGGGAGAGACAGGGACAGACATAGACAGATAGAGGGGTAGACAGGGACTGACAGAGGCAGAGAGACAGAGAGGGAGAGGGAGACAGAGGGAGAGAGAGAGAGGGAGACGGAGGGAGAGAGAGAGAGGGAGACAGAGGGAGGTAGAGGGAGGGGGACAGAGAGAGAGGGAGACAGACAGAGGGAGACAGATTGAGACAGAGGGAGAGAGACGGAGGGAGAGAGACGGAGGGAGACAGAGTGAGACAGAGGGAGAGAGACGGAGGTAGACAGAGGGAGGGAGAGGGAGACAGACAGAGTGAGTGAGACAGATGGAGACAAAGGGAGGGATGGAGAGAGAGAGACAGACAGAGTGAGTGAGACAGAGGGAGACAAAGGGAGGGAGGGAGAGAGAGAGACAGACAGAGTGAGTGGGACAGAGGAAGACAGAGATAGAGAGAGGGAGGGAGACAGAGAGAGAGAGAGAGATGTGTGTATGCCGGGTCTGGTGGCTCAGTGGACAAAAGGCATCTGCTGCAGGGGCCTGTGTTCAACCTCATGGTCTCAAATTTGCTAGAAAATGCACCATTTGCCCACTTTTATATCAAAATTTTCTTCCGCAGGAGACCCCCTCGAGCCCCCGTTAAGTGCTTTGGGCTCGCTCGCTACGCTCGCTCGCTACACTGCCTTACTGTGTCCCAAAATTATACATCTCCAAAAAATGTGTCACCAACATGAAAAGTTTGGAAAGCTGTGAAGTAGATGTTGCCTGTATGTATGTTGAATGTTTTCTTCACCCCATAAGATAACATTGCAAAGTCTGGAAATTGCACTATTTGTCCACTTTTTATATTGAACAGAATTTCTATTGCAAAACTTATTTACTCAAGATTAAATTCTGTGGTTCCGCAAAATGAATCTAACCAAGTGTCATTTTATAAATTGGTCTCAGATTTATTAATTGAGTGTGTGTCATTTATTACCACTGTGTGTACAACAGTGTGTGTCATTTATTGCCACTGTGTGTACAACAAATGCTTAAAACTACCCTCATATACGTCTAACTGCTCCCCCACACTACCACAAAAGAGCATTAATATTATCTACTTTAGCCTCTGTAAAATCTCTGGGTGATCCACTGGACTCTCTGCACACTATACCTCTTTTTGGTATAGTATAGTGAGAGCCGGATCCCCACGCTCAAGTTCTCACACACACTCAGACATAGACAGACAGACACAGACACACACACTCTCTCTCGCATGCATTCTCACACATACCCACCCTACCTCACATCAGAAACATATATTTAACTTCTAAATGACATTTTCAACTAGGAACATTAGTAAATCAGTTCATGCAGAATTCAAAAGATCCTACTTGTAAGGATATCTGAGCAGTCATCCCCATGACAGGAAAAAAGAAATACAAATGAATGAATAAAATGCTTTAGGAGGCTGAGGGTGCATGTGGAGTTAGGGGAAGATCACAGCACCACTGATTGTGAGGCGTGCCAACTGTTGAAGCAGAAGTCGCGGCTGGAGCGCTGGAAACAACTACTCTCGGCAGCATCTCGCAAGATCGGCTTCATCAGCCTCCGCAGACGGTTTCAGAAGCGGCCGTCCACGTCGGCATCCTCAACCCTCTCCGATGTCGCACGAGCGTTGCTCCCCGGTGGGTAAGTGTCGCAGCTTGTCCCCGGGGGCTGGTGTTTGGCCTGCCGGGGGCGTGGGCTCTCCGCTGGTGATGCGGCCCGCGTGTCGTTCTCCTATTCACCGTTTCCCGGTGAGGGGGGCGTCGAGAACCCAGATGGAGACATATACAGCGGCTTTGCAGGCCTCGTTGGCGTCTCCTCCTCCTTCCCCTTCTGGGACGTCGGCGAATCCCTTGCATTGCGCGGGGCCCTCCGCTTCGCCCCAGTGCCAACTGGCTCGGCTCCTTCGGGGGTCCCTCCTTCAGACCACGGCACCTCTGCCTCGCCTCAAACTCCTGCGGGATTCCCTGTAGTGTCGCAGGAGGTTCGCGGGGCTCGGGTCGCATTCCCGAGCCCCACTCGGCCCTCTAGACAGGCGACGGCCTTGTCCACGGCTGAGCTGCGCCACAGGTGTCAGTAGACCCCCCACGTCCCGCTCTGGGTCGAGGCTGGACGGGGACCCTTTGTTCCCCTCTCGGCCCTCCACGCAGGCGGCTGCCTCGACGGAGGTCTATCAGCCCTGGCGGCGCCACATGGGTCGGCGGACCACCTACGTCACATTCTGGGTCGAGGCTGGCGGAGGGCTTCTTGTCACTCCCCTGGTCCCTCTCCTCCCTCCACACAAGCGGCACTTGAATTACTCCTTTTGCAAGCATATATAGCTTTTGCCCACAACTATTGCTTTTCTTTCATTTTGTCCTTCCAGACCATTCTCCTTCTCCTGTATTTATCTTTTTAAGCTTTACTCTGTAAATTAAATTAACTGGGAACTTTTTTACCAATCTCAGGATTCTGTTACATTTTTTTTTTAATTGATGGCTTTCAAACAACATTTTCACCAATGAACATGCTGTTTTGTTTCCTCCACTGACATTTATTAGCATAATATTGAGATTGACTGGTAATTAATTGCTTTGTGAAGAGAGACCATTTTTCGACAGCATTCGAATAATCTCCTTCGAAGTGAAAATCAACAATTGCCTGCGCAGTGTTTGTAATAGAATCTTTGTTGTTATCTGACCAATTAAGTTTCTTATATTTTACTGTTGTTATTTCACCCGGAAGTGTTGTATAGTTTTCATATCTTAGGCCATTTAGGTTTAAATCAATTATTTGTTGATCGTGGTCGCTTATATTTATTCCCTCTATCTGATAAGACAAAATTTTATGAAATAGATTATGAAATTGCCTCCCGTTCACGCTGCATTGTGGGACCTCGAGAGCTCTCCCAGAGAGGCAAGATGGACGCGGGCTTCTTCCGCGGTACAAGTGCCGAGCAAGAGAATCGTTTCAGCAACAAACAGAAGAAGCATTTGAAACAGCTAAAATTTACAGAATGCCTGGAAACAAAGGTAGACATGGTCAAGGTTAATATGGAAGTTATCAAGCCATTAATAACTAAGCGAATTACTGAAATTCTGGGATTCGAAGACAATGTGTTAATTTACTGGGTTTTTAAATGGTAAGAATGCCAGAGAATTCATGGGAGAGCTTTGGCCGCTTCTTTTGAGTGCTCAAGAAAATATTGCTGGCATACCCACTGCTTTTCTGGAACTGAAGAAAGAGGAAATTAAACAAAGAGAGATTGAGCAAGAAAAGCTGGCGTTTTTAAAGAAGCAAGATGAAAAGAAAGATAAAAAGGACAAAGAAGATCGAGAAATGAGGGGTTGGGACAGAAGATCCAGAAGTCCGAGAAGACGCAAATCCAGGTTGTCTTCCCGCGGAGAAGATCTCCTGGAAGAATAGAGCGAAAACACAGCCATTCACGATCTCCTCGGCACAGATCAAAGAGTCGCAGTCCTAGTCCTATGCCTGAAAAGAGAGAACCAGAACCTCCCGAACCTGAGCCTTCTATGTTAATAAGGGAGCCTTCTGTTCAGGAAGCAACTTCAACCAGTGACATTATTAAAGTTATGCAACATGAACCTACCCCAGACATCAAGCAAGAACCATCCCCAGAGCAAAGTATTAAAACAGAGATGGAGAAGAAGCCCCGGGCCAGTTCTCGATCACGTTCTAAGTCCCGGTCAAGGTCACATTCACCTCCTCATTCCAGATCTCAGCGGCACCACAGGTCACGCTACAGGTCCTATTCACCGAGGAGGCGCTCAAGCCCAAGGCGAAGGTCGTCTCCTCGCCAACGTAGTCCCCCCAGGCGCCCTCCACCTCCTCCTAAACACAAGAGAAGTAGAACCCCAGTCAGAAGAAGACGCCATTCATCAGCTTCTTTATCTGGCAGCAGTTCGTATTCCTCTTCTTCACGTTCAAAGACTCCGCCTCCTCCAAAGAAACCATCAAAGCGAATTTCATCATGTCCTCCTCAAAAGCCCCGCGGGTCACCTTCTGGATGCCCCCCTAGAAGGCGGCACAGGCCATCTCCACCTCCTAGCTTCCCTCAAAAAGAACCCAGATCTCCCTCGCCTCAGCAATCCAGTTATCAAAGGAAAGGTCGCAGCTCGGTGTCTCCAGGACCAAAACACAAAATCCTAGAAAAAAGATCTTCACCACCCCAAGCTCCAAAAACGAAAAGAGTGGAATTGTCAGAATCTGAAGATGATGAAGGGAGTAGAATGGCAGCAGCAGATTCTGTGACAAAGACGGCAGTATAAATGACAAAATAGGCAGTCTTCATCTGGTACAGATTCTGGTTCATCATCCTCTTCTGAAGAGAGACCTAAAAGAAATGTGAAAAATTGTGAAATGGCACATCGCAGACGTCATTCAGGCTCAAGGACTTCATCACCTTCACGAAGATGTCAAAAAGAGTTCTCTCCTACAATGCAGCAAATGGCAAAGAGGTGTCAGTCTCCTGTGCCTAAAAGACGACGAAGAAGCCCATCCCCACCTCCAGTAAGAAGGCGCCAAACTCCTTCACCTCCACCTCCTCCACGACGACGTCGATCAGCTTCACCTCTCAGTTGCAGGACACCATTTCCTCCTCCACGGAGGTGCTCCCCTTCTCCAAGAAGTCAAGTCAAGTCAAGTCATAAAATTTGTATAGCGCACTACATACCCAGAGGGTTTCAAGGCGCTTAGGAGGAGGAGGAGGATTATTTATCAAATATCCACGTTTTAAGCTGCTTTCTGAACGCTAGGTGGTTCTGGGTGAGGCGGAGGTAAGCGGGGAGTGAGTTCCATGTTTTAGCAGCCAGGTAAGAAAAGGATCTGCCTCCCATGGTGGTCTTGTTGATGCGAGGTATAGTGGCGAGGGCTTGGTCGGAAGAGCGTAGTTGGCGGGAGGGGGTGTAGAAGGACAGTCGAGAGTTGAGGCAGTCTGGTCCGATGTCGTAAAGTGATTTGTGTGCGTGGGTGAGCAGTCGGAAAGTGATCCTCTTATTGACGGGTAGCCAGTGGAGGTCTTTAAGGTGGCCAGAGATGTGTTCGTTGCGTGGTATGTCTAGTATGAGTCTGGCTGAGGCGTTTTGGATTCGTTGGAGTTTCTTTTGGAGTTTGGTGGTGGTACCTGCGTAGAGGGTGTTTCCGTAGTCCAGTCGGCTCGTGACCAGGGCGTGGGTGACTGTTTTCCTAGTTTCGGAGGGGATCCAGCGAAATGTTTTTCTGAGCATGCGAAGAATGTTGAAGCAGGAAGAGGATACGGCGTTGACTTGTTTGTTCATTGAGAGTGAAAAGTCCAGAATGACGCCAAGGTTCCGTGCGTGGTCTGTCGGGATGGGTGCTTTTCCGAGGGCTTCCGGCCACCAGGAGTCGTCCCAAGCAGAGGGGGATGTGCCTAGGATGAGGACTTCTGTTTTGTCTGAGTTCAGTTTCAGACGGCTTTGTTTCATCCATTCAGCGACTTCTTTCATTCCTTCGTGTAGGTTGGCTTTGGCGGCGCCGGGGTCATTGGTGAGTGAAAGGATCAGTTGAGTGTCGTCCGCATAAGAGATGATGTTGAGGTTGTGTTGGCGTGCGATGGCCGCGAGGGGGCTCATGTATACGTTGAAGAGGGTGGGACTGAGTGAGGATCCTTGGGGTACGCCGCAGATGACTTCAGTGGCCTCTGATTTGAATGGTGGGAGGCGGACTCTCTGGGTTCTACCAGTGAGGAACGAGGTGATCCATTCCAGTGCTTTTCCTTGGATTCCGATGTTATTGAGGCGTTGTAGAAGGGTGCTGTGGCAGACTGTATCGAATGCTGCAGAGAGGTCGAGGAGGATGAGGGCGACTGTGTCTCCATTGTCCAGTAGAGTTCGAATGTCATCTGTTGCTGCGATGAGGGCGGTCTCGGTACTATGTTTTGCTCGGAAGCCAGAGGTATTCTCCACCAATACAGAGAAGGTATACTCCTTCACCGCCTCCCAAAAGAAGAACTGTTACACCCCCACCTCCACCACTTCTTAAAAGAAGACTATCTTCATCTCCACTTCCAAAACATAGCATTTCTCGATCTCCACCTCCAAAATAAAGAATTTCTCTAGTGGCAGAGACACTCTCCTTCGTTATCTTCAAAACATAGAAAAGGATCCCCTCCAAGCAGGTCAAACCGTGAAATGCGATCCCCACTGCAGAACAAAAGGCATTCGCCTTCCCCTCGGTCAAGACCTCCCCGTATCTCTCCAACTCCTCCTCCCCCTCTTCGCAGAGGACCTTCTCCTTCACCCCCAAGAAGACAGCAATCACCATCTCCAATCACTAGGCTCATCAGGAGAGTGTCATGGACACATGAACCTAAGAAGATTAAAAGGGCTTCTCCAAGTCCGCTGCCTGTGAGGAGAGTGTCTTCGTCTAGATCCGTCTCAGGATCACCAGAGCCACCACCTAAAATGATGCTCCCACCCCCATCACCATCCAGATCACGATCTCCCTCGCCAACGTGGTCACCCGCACCACCAGCAAAGAAAGCTCAAAGTGCTTCACCAAGTCCGTCTCCTGTAAGGACTTCTGACCAAGAAGGTGGCAGGAAGAAAAAGAAGGTTACAAAGCACAAGAAACACAAGAAGCACAAGAAAGAAAGGGGTTCTAATGCAGAGGGGGCACCTAGCCCTCCTGCTTCATTGTTGGAAAGAGGAGAAATGGACGATGATAGTTTACCTATAAAGGGTTCTGAAAGTGATGGTGAGGAAAAGCTTGATGATTTAGAATAACACCTGCGAGAAAAGGCCTTGAGGTCTATGAGAAAGGCTCAAGTGTCACCACAGCCTTAGCCGCCATGAACTGAAATATTTGATATAATGTATATTTTATTTGGTTTCTATTCCTCAAATTTCTGTTTCAGTTTCTAAAATGTGTTTCCGCTTTAGATTATAACGTATGTTGTAATGGGTAGAGGTGAACAATATTAAAAACAAATAACAAAATGGGCATGGATTTCCATCAGTGCCCACAGTGTACTAGCGATATCCTTTCACTCACCATAGTTGTAACTTCCATAAAATTAGGGTACTTCAATAACCAAGGATTTATATCGAATATAAACATGCCAAGGAGCTTACAAAAACATTATTTATGAAGTCTGATAACAAGTTGGACACACATCGGAGTATGATAAAAAATATAACATGATTCTGTTGAACTCTGGTTCTTACACATGTTTGAGATTGAAACCACTGGTTAAAATTTCAAGTCAACAAACTATTTGAATAAAAAATGTGTGTAATGTTGACTGTATTAAAGTGAATCAGGTTTGTACTTTCTGTTTATCATAAAATGAAAGATTTGAGTTTGCCAGAACACTGTGGGTTTTCTCTTTGTAACAAGTTGATTTGAAGCACTGGAATTTAATTTGTATTTGAATTTTTTAAAGGAGAGTTTGCTTGTTCCCAAAGGGACTCCTAACATTACATTAATCTGTTCACTACAACTGCTTTGTTACCTCCTCCATGTTGTTTGATTGCGATTCTTTCAGACTATCTATGTGTCAGAGCTGTGGGCTTTAAAGGGCAAATAGATGGACGTGGACAGTGAATATTGTTGCATTTTGTAACAGGAGCTGTATAAAACTTGTGAATTAAACAAAGTAAATTTCATAATTTTAGAAAGCTTGGAATATTTGCTTGTGAGTTTTTAATGCCGTTTTTAAAGTGGCTCGGGTTTATTTCAATGAGTGCCTGCGGTATGCCAGAGGTGTGCTACAGATCGTGCGCAAGGTACGCTCAACTAGTGTGTCTGTTTAGGACACTATTGCAGTAAAATCCAAACATTTGCATTATTTGCCAGTGTCAGGTTGATTTCCTTGATAGAAATAAAATGAAAATGATTCAACGATGCTATGGTATAATCTATTCTAGACCTATGATCCCCTGCTTGAAAAGTCCATGCTGGTGGCGAATCTTGAGGAAATCGCCCATTTAGGACTCTTAGACCAATGGTTTCTCATTCTTTTACAAGAGTCTTGCCGACGTTTTCATCTTTTGTTCCCTCATACCCATTGTTGATGAAAAACTTGGAATTGACCATAAGAAATTTTGCCATTGTATTTTAACATCTCTATCGTAAGACCATAGCATATTCATGTTATAATCACCGATAATAATAATCTCAGGTTGGATGCCATTGTCCAGTTGCTGCAAAATCATAATTATCAAATTGGACGCCATTGTTCTTCGTAATTATATACGTTGATTACTACAAGAGATGTAATTATATTTTGTTCCTTGTATCGTATTTTGACAAATAGATAATCCTTTTGACTTGGGACGTCCATTTCACTTTCCATTTTTAGCTCAGTTGATATAAAAATAGCCAAACCCCCACAAGGTCTGCCATAGTTATTGTTCTCTTAGCTAATGAGTAATAACCCTATACCATTCCAATCTAAAAAGAACTAAAGCCCAAGTCTCTTGTAAACAAATGATTTGAAAACAGCACAAAGTAGCAAGTTGGTTATTCTGAATCTTTGCTTGAACCCCATTTATATTCCACGAACATAATCTGACCCTTTTATTCATAATTGTTGGCCCACTTAAAGAAACTTCAGATTGTAGATGTCAATCCTGCCTGACATTATGGAGGGCTGCTGTTAGCCAACCTAATTTGACAGTGTCAAATAATAGGTCTACTTTTTTACCTCTAATAATTTTAAAAGATGCCCGTTGGTCATGCCTATGGGTTTTTTAATATTGAATATTTCTTATTATTATCGGTTCTCATTGGTTATGTTTTTGTAATTTTGTTAAAACAAAAGCGCTAGGATAGGAAAGTTGCAGGGAAGTTGTTATTTTTATTCCCCAGTCCTGAAAGAGATTATGTTCTTGCATAATAAGGCTGGCGGCAGTAGAAGATGTCCAAATTACTAATGTTGATTTGCGATTATTATTCTTGATGTGTGAAATTCAATTGATTCTATGTCGGTACATTTAATTTTCTTTAATGAGGGTACTGCATTACACAATTTTAATATGTTCCCACGAGTCATGATATCATTATTGCCCCTAGATTTATATTCCGGCGTAGACATTACCTGTACCACTCCTTCTTTTTGATCTGGGTTATTTAATTTAATTTGTTGCAGGCTATTTTCACCTTGAGCATGCTCAATTAACCTTCCATTATGATTATTAACAGTTTGAGACCATGATTGTCGATGTTTATGTAACTGCTTCGTTTCGGTTCCCAGATCTTGTGGTAATTTAATATCCTTCCAGGTTTTTAACAAATCTCTATTCGTTTCATCCCCTCTGATACTCTCACTCTTTACTCTATTTGTTTCCAATTGTGATGGCTTATTCTCCCCCTGTTTATTACATTCCTCCAATTGCAGCATTTCTAAGGACTGAATTTTCCCATACTCTATCATTTTTATACTATCAGCTTGCTTGTTTAGGCATTTATTTTTCATAACTGCTTGTACCTCCGATAGGTCTTTATTAAATAGAGGGTAAAAGGGTTTTGTTGGAGACATTTGTTTACCCTCACCTTCACAATATGATATTTGGTCATGGTTGTTTCCAGTGCTCAATCTCACTATATCTGATGCATTTGTATTTTTTTGTACTTTTAGAAGATTTATTTCTTGCTTTCCATTGTTTTTTCCTTTGACTTTTTGATAGTTAAACTTCCGGAGCTGCGTCTGTCATTGTTGATTGTGTTGAGCATAGGTCTATCACTTCTTGATCTTTTGTTTTATCATCTATTTTATCTTTAACAACAACAGTATTGTCTTTACATTTTATTGTATCTTTAGAGGGTCAGTCGGTCTTGATGGGTTGAATTCCCACATTAGGAAAATTCCCTTTTACATCGTCAATTATTGTTTTTAAAATATCCGGAATGGTAGCCAGTTTGTTAATTAGTGGGGCACAACTACACTCTGCATATGTAGATATTGGCTGAGATTGTGCCCTTACTATTACATTATTTTGTGTTGTTATCTTCTGCTCAGTTCCGGCAACAGAGGATGCCGTAGCACTCAAGAGATCTATTTGGACCTCTTTTTTGTTGGACTTATATGTTAAAGCTTCCAGAGTTAATTGCGAGGTTTTGAAGAATAAATCCCAAATTGCTCCCGCGTTCCCACTTCCTGGTACCTGAGTACCTGGGTTAAGGTGGTGCCCATTTATGAATGATAGGTCTTTATACTCCTCTTTTTGTGGTCCTTGAAAATCGTGTCCCTCGTCACAATAATTAATGAATTGTAGACTACTATTCAAAACGTCTTTTTGATACTGAGTACTCCAACGCTGCAGAGTTTCTGGGTAGCTGTTGTATTCGTCCTTATTAATTTGAGATCCGTTATTTTGATTAAATTTCGTCTGGTCCTGTTTTTTAACTGAATTTATTTTAGACAGAGTAAGATCCGATTTCAGTGGGGTATTGGCTTCCCTTATGATTTTCACCCCACCGTTTAGTTCATTTGGAGCTTCTTGCTCTCGTTTTTTCATTTGTCCCAAATTAGAAGGTTCCCCTATCCCGTTAACTGTTATGATTTTTACTTGCACTTCTATTGGCATTGGCTGCCTAGTTGGTAGTAATTGCTGAGTATCTCCCATTGTTAGATTTGTGCATTTTGCGTCCTCTTGTTGTGAACGACCAGTAAGTGGAATAGTTAACATCTCTAGGTCCGTTATTTGACCCCAATAGTTGACTTGGTTCTTAGTTGAATTTGACATTCGTTCGACTTCAGCTTCAGACTCAGGGTGGCCTGGTCCACTTACTCCTTGCTTAGAGGATATAATATTTTTTCTACTCAGTGGTTTAATCGGAGTTTGAAGATCACATGGGTTAGTTAGCAATGTTAGCATAGCACCAGTTGATCTTTCATAAAATCAAACTTTGACAGCGACTTTCCCAGTTTCCCAAATGTATGGACCTTAGATGATTTAAAGGACTATACGTCACCTGTCTGTTTTATTTTAAACATATCTAATATTAGTGTTTGTTTTATTTTTATTTTCCTTTTGAGAGGAGGGAAAGGTGGCCGCTCCTTTCCTGACCTCATAATACACCCTCTAGGGTGAAGAAGTCTTGCTTCTTTCAGAGAATCAAACAGGCAAGTGACAAGACCAAATGGTGCTTTGATTGGACAAAAACACCTCCTAACTCCTCCAAGGGAAAACACCCCCAAAGCACACCTCAGTACGGAATCCACTGGTGCTGCTGGTTACTTATTTAATTAACTAATTAATTAATCAATTGATTAATATCCGGGCTCCGGGTAGGGCTGTAGTCTAGGCATGCAGAGTAATTGAGGGGTCAAGGGGTGCTTCAACAGGGTCAAAGTATATTATCACTTTCCCCTTTGCATAATTTCTCAGATTTTGTATTACAGACTTATTACAGACTGAAATGGCTCAGCGACTTACGGACCGATCAACCTTAACTACTCGCCACATGCCACACACCTCTTGCCACTTGTCACTCACCACTCACTGTTCATTGCTTGTTCGTTGCTATTCATCGCTGTCAAGAGTACAAGGGAGAATGCTGGCAATCGTTCAGGAGCAGGAGCGGGATCCAGAGCCAGTCCACCTACAGACGGCAGATGTAGGCACTTCCCTCCACTCCTCTGCTCAGCTCTGCTCTGCTCAATGCTTGGTGTATACGTAAAATCAGGCGGCAGTTCTCTGAGTTCTAAGGAATGATTGAAGCGTGCAATGTCGGACCATAGATGCGTCCATTCCTCATCGGAAATAGGACGGTGAATTAAGTCTTTCCACATAGACATATACCGGGGGTGTGTGGAAAGCACTGTTTTAAGGAGGAAGCTATAGATAAATGAGATCACCCCTTTCTAGTTAGCAGTCTTGGTGAGAGGTCGAGTAGCAGCCTCCCGTATCTGAGGTGTGAAGGCCCAGTGCATTAATTGGATATACTGATATCTTTCCGTGTTCTTCAATACAAAGTCCCTTTGACATTGATCAAAGGTAAGGGGATCAAAATTGTGGAACAAATGTATTAGAGCTAAGCAGCCTCCTCTTCTCCAGGCATCAAAGTGTCCCTCATGTTGGGGTTGGGGGAAAGCTGGATTGAAATGGATTGGAGTGAATGGGGATGGAAAAGAAGTCCACCTGTCGTCGCCCGAAATTGAGTCCCATACTTTAAGAGTGGTGCGTGTGGGGCAGCTAAGGTCACCCTGGCAGCCGCCTGGAAGAGAAGGGAGGCTCCAGCTATTTCCCTATGGCACTCTCGTCTTTGGAGACTGCTTAGCCTTGAACGTATGGCTGATATTTTCAGGGATAATGATAAGAATTTCTAATTTAAATGGGGCCCCCTTGTCTCTTTCCTCTCCCAGGGCCGTCCGTCTGCGGTGTGTCCCTCCACCATCAGAGCCCGCCATCTCTTCCAGTTTTGATCACAATCCCAGTGTCGACCAACCTCTTGTTAGTATGAACACGCCGCCACCATGGGTGGGATGGGAAGTGTTTTTTTATTAGTTTTTTATCTTTGTTCCTTGTTAGATTCATAATTACTTATCCCATGTTAGGATGAGTTTGTCCACGCTTTTTGGCTATTCCGCATACAACACCTCGGTAGAGCAACCTGGAGAAATTACCGTTACAGAAGGCCGTTGAGTTTTCTTTAGACCTATCTGTTGGCTTAGCAAAGTTGCATGATCTTCTTTTTTTTCTTTTTTATCTCTCTTTCTAAGCTCCGGGGCACTTTCATTTGGCTTATCTAATAAGAGGAGGAGCTGATTTATATTGATCAATGCACTTTGTCCACCTGTTATAATTCTGTTGAGGCTTTCTGATCCTCTGCGTGGGACCAAGTGATGATGTAATTTTTGCCTGTGGACTGTGGGAAAAAAAAATTTATAAACAAATTTTTTACATAAATCAGGTGGCAGGCCAAGGCTCCTCTGTGCTCCTCTGTGCCCTGCAGCAGCCGCCGCACGAACAGCACCAGCAGTGCCTTAGCACCGCGGTGCCGGCAGCGGGCGTTCCTGCCGCCATCGCAGATCCGTAGAACTTAAAGCGCCCGTATAACAGGACGCGGGTGAAGCGGGAACCGGTCACAAAACAAACCCTGGCAGTCGTCCCAGGCTCCGCTCCGCTTGCTCGTCAACTCCTCCTCGGCTCGGCCCCTCGGCTCTAATCGATACGCTCTGCACTCAACACCGAATCACAGGCCGACAACAACTGTGAACACCAACAGAGGGAAGAATTGTGTGTTTCCTCCAGTTAGTGAAAAAAACAGCATAAGTCTTGGCTGCTTCTGCTGCACCCAGAGTCTTTTTTTTTTGCAAACATATTTTATTGAATTTTTATGGTCGCCATACAATAAACACATATTACCGCATTCAAGTCTGTCAAATATGTTTCCCAGTTAACACCCAACGTATCCCTCCCCTTCCCATAGAGCTCCCTCCCCCCTCCAAACTCGGTGGTGTGGGCATGTTCAGCATCTCATTATCTATTATAGTGCCAGTAGTACAGGAAGCTTGCACATCATTGTTCATTGTATACTCATCACATGCATACGTATCACTCACTCGGCCTCCTCCTCTAGCGTATAGTCCTTCAAAGCCTGATCTAGGGCTTCCCACGCCCTTGCCAGTTCCAAAGCTTTATCACTACCTGCGTGTGTCGCTTGTCTAAGCCTGACCGCACTCTCACACCATGCCCACTTGCAGAATTCCGCATGCCAGCGCTTGCTCGAAGGTCCCTCCCTCGATTTCCAATGCCAGGTTATTTCACGTTTGGCCAACAATAGACCCAAATCAATAAACTTGCTTGTTATGTTAGTTTTAGCCGTGTGCGGGAACCAATGTAGTAGGCAAGCGGCCATATCAAAATCTAGGTGTCTATCTGTAATAGTAGTCAACAGGCGTTCTACGTCTTCCCAATAGCTTCTAATACTCAGGCAATGCCATAGCATGTGTTCCAGTCGACATCCTCCTCCAAGCACCTAGGACATGCCGGGTCCTGGACCTGGAAATATTTCCGGACTCTACCCGGGGTTAGATAAGCTTGGTGTAGAATAAAAAACTGTATCTGTTGAAACCGAGCATTTCTGCTCCTTTTCCATGCTCTCTTTAGGATGTGGTCCCAAGTTGGGTCCGGTATCGGGCGGCCTATACCTGTCTCCCACTTCGCCTTGAGGTCAGCCAATGGGTGCAACCTCTCACGCACCATCCTCGACTGGAGGCACGTGACTGCCTTGACAGTTCCTGCGGCCATCACGACATATTGACAGGCCAATGTGGTCACGGGTTCTGATCGTCCGCCTCCCCAGTGCTTTTGAATCGCATTCGTTACCGCTGCATGGCTGCTGCACCCAGAGTCTTATGCGTCTTTTCAGTCTAAGTTTTCTGTCTGGAAAAAGATTGTGTCCTGGTTTTCTGCACCCAGTAA